>NW_024037064.1:6151574-6274003 GCF_015706575.1 Patiria miniata | reverse complement strand
AACCCAAAATTTCATAGTTCAATAAGTTTATGGCTTAAATAACTGCAACATTTGAAAACATTCTTTGCAATTAGAGAGAAACTAAATGCATGTCTCGCCTCATTGACTGCTTGCTGTATTATAATACACGTACTTTGTGATTTAGTTTAGAAAAACATTTAGAGAAAAACGTGTGTTAAGTTCTCTAAAATCTTCAAAGACTTCAGAGACATCACACTTTAAGTTCTCTGTACATTAAAGCTCTGTTTAATAAAAGCTAAATTACAAAAAAAGGCTATCACCCAAACAAGATTTTTAAATGTGCAAAAGTAGAAATGAAAGTGCACATGTACAGGAAAGCACAGGAATGAGTGTTTAAACACTTTCATTTTGAAAAACCCTTTGTATATTTTAATTAATATTATAATTTCCTTGTTGGAAGTAATTCACTTTCCAAACCTCCACGTCAGATGAAGCTTATCTTTCTCTTGGCTTATGTAGTTTTTCACCTTGGATTTTTTTTGGTCAATGTACATGTATCCACAAACATTATAAACACGTAGACCACCAGGTCCTATTCAAAAACTAAACTAAAAATGGGCAAATTCACCTCTCGGTATAGGGCTTTTACACACAGTTGAACTATTCCAGTAAAAAAAATCTTTGAAGTTATTTTTTGATTGTAAAAAAAAATCCCTTGTGTACTTATGTTTTAGGTAAATTAAAAAACAATAATGTGCACAACTTTCTCACTCGGATTGTGAGTAAAACAGGTTTTTTTAACTTAAAAATTTATGTTCTGTATGTAAATGTGTGCTGTCCTAAGCGCGTATCTGCATTGAACGCGCGTCGCACGGTTACGTGCGCTGTCAACAAGCGTTTTGTCTACACTTTTTTGTAAATCACGGTTTAACGCGCACGACTGGCGGTCTATGCGTTTATATGTCTGTACATGTATCTTGGTTTTTTGTTAACTTTTGTGGAAAAACATGATCCACCAAAGTGTTTCATTACCCAAAGTTTCCTTTGCTTTTTCTCTCTCCCTTTTTTTGGGTTTTTTTTTGGGGGGGGTGGTATTTTTTTTATTTAATTACAACAATGCCAGCCCAACCCCTACCCACTTTATATGTACTGGTGCATGTATGTGTGTCATTCAATACAGTTAGGTAAAGTGTGACATTTTCCCTGTCCCCGTTACTTGCTACTTCACCACATATCATTCAGAGTGACTTCAAACAATTTTTTTGGGGGGGTAGGTAGTTTGCTATTCATAATCACTCTTGGAGGATGACTGCATTACCCCCCCCCCTCCCCCCCCTCCCCCCCCCCCTCCCCCCCCCCCCCCCCGGCCTTTTTGGCTAGGATCCATCCTCAATCCTTCAAAATCCTCCAATTGCCACATGTAAAATTAGATGCAGCCTCAATCCTCCAAAATCATCATTAATTTTTAAAAATTTGTTCAGTGGAGGGGTAACCATTGCCTCAATCCTTCAAAATCTTCCAACAATTTACTGCTAATGGGTTGAGGCAGTGCCGATGACATAGCAGTGAGGATGATATGGAGCATAATGCAGGGCTCAATTATGCATGACTGAACATAAGCAATACAGCCTACAAACTCAACACAATGTTGCTCCAAAATCAACCGACATTTTGTTGCCATTCAGCCACAATCCTCCCCAATTCTCCAAAACCGCCGGGAAGATTTTAAAGGATTGAGGAGCCCGGTTAAGGTTATGGCCAGTATCTGGAATCATTTGCAATGTTTCAATTATTTCAAAAGATATTTGAGAAACTTAAATACATTGTATGTAAGCATGTCTTGCTTTGAATGTCAGTATATTTATTCTGGTGCTTCAGGTGGGACTTTCAAGTGTTCCTTCTCACAGTTGTTTTGTAAGACCCAAGTTTTGGTTCTTTTCAGACAAGAGGATTCAAATACTGATGTACAAAATCTGCGCATGGAATAATCTGAATGTGCACCACCAGCACTTATCAGGCATGCAACTTTTCCTCAGATCAGCTGATTTCCTCCTTTTTCACTTCCCATGTGTGCCATTGAAAATAGAAAAACACTGAACAAAGTCTTGGAAAGATTTGAATTCCCTCTTTTTTTTGTGACTTCCCAGTTGCATGTCTGACTTATAAGTCAAGGTGAATTCACATGGGCGTCGCAAGGGGGGGCCCTGCAAAACGAAGAAAAAAAGGGGAAAATAGGAAAAATAGATGCGAAGCCATATTGCTTTTAATTTGATTGGGGGGGGGGGGTAGGGTAAAATGCTCCCCTGTTCATGCTCAGAAAAATAATAAATTGAGAATATAATGAAAAAGATAAGGAATTTTTTGGAAATATTTGCATTGCCCCACACCCCCCCCCCCCACCCCGGAAAAAAAATCGTGGCGATGCCCAAGGGAGTTCATTAATTTCTTTGTATTAATTTCTTTGTTATTTTTTTCAGGTGATAAATTCCGCCTTGTTCTGGCAACAACGGTTATGGTTACCCTGACGATGGGGAGTACACACCCCTTTACGACAGCACACCCACCAAGGCAGACAGCTTGAGTACGTCATGTACGGCATTGTGTACAGAATTGATGGGGATGAGAGCATGACAGAGGCCGCATCCAGACTGTGAGTACAATTAAACTTTTGCTCCCCCCCCCCCCCTGAGAGTCTTGCAAATCGTTGATGCAGGCATAGTTTAACAGAAAAGGAGTGAAGTCTTTTGACATGGCCATTCTGGCAAAATGAGACAGAAGTGGGCACAGACTGTAGAAGAGAAAAATGCCCCCCCCCAAAAAAAAACACAATTAAAGGAGGGGTTTTTTTAATTTATTGAATTTGGTAATTTTTGAAATGTCTAGTACGGTTCAGATATTTTAAAGAAATATAAAAAACATGGATTAAAAGTGTGTTTTTTTTACGAATAAATACATGTACCTAATTACAACAGTTTACCCATTCTGAGAGCCCGTCACGTGGCCGGTCTTAATTACTGGCTGGCTGGTTTTAAATACTTTTCTGGTGTCGCATGAAATTGGAACTCCCATGAAATGTGGTCTGCACTTTTGAACCTTTTATTGGCTAAACATTCACAATTTTCCCTTAGGCATGCGCAATACTACCAATGAGTCCGTATTTATCACAGTGCTAAATTCACACTACACCAGCACTGCGCATCCTGCTCCATATCACGCAGTACACGCATCACGCGCCAATCTCCATCTAAGATGTTGTTTACCACTACTTGCGAGAGGCACATACCATGACAAAGCTAGAGGGGTGTTAAAAAAACATGAAGTTAATTTAAGTTGTTGACCAAAATCACAGGGAATATATCTTTTTTACTTGATTTAACTTTTTGACTGAAAACGTATTTATGAATGGGAATAAAAATATGCTGGACTTTTCGCATCGCCATTATCAGTGCCCAAGCCTCCAGCTGGTCTTAAACGGACTTGTTTAAAACCAGACAAGCACATATTTATTCCCTTATCATTAGACAGTCACTTCACTTGGTGTAACTGTAAACTGTCTCCTTGTGTGTACTCGCAATTTGTACTCAATTACAAAAGCCTTCAAAATTATGAAAAAAGACATTGTATTAATGTGTTGTTATTCATGATTTTTTTCATTTCAATTTCATTTTGAGCAGTTCATGGAGGCTCACTTTGTTGATCAACCATCACGTCCAGTCTGGTCACCATGGCAACTGAACAGCCTCAGGCCCTGCCTCCAGCAGCCATTGGTCAAGATCGCCGCTTACCAATTCCAATCAGCAATGGGCGTAGTCGAGGGCAACGCAAGACACCTGTCAGCTTTGTTGTTGTACCTGTCAGTGATCTGGGTTACCCTGTTGGTTCACCAGGGAGTAGCATCTGGGCTTATACACCAGGTAAGCTCAGTTTTCATTTATCACACACTTTCATTAGATGCATGAAAACTGACTATATCTGGAGCATCAAGATAATAGGAGTGTGAAATAGTCTCATATTTCCTTGGCTCGTAGATCCTAATTGAAGAACTTAGCTAAAAGATCCTTGTTATTTAAAAAATGTTATAAAAATCAACTCAGATGGATACGATAACATTTCAGTTCAGGCCATGAAAATATAATTTAAAAATAGACTACTGTGATTTCTAAAACCAATGGACATACAGGACATGCAGATCAGCAAAATATTAGTCATCATCCATTCAAGAGAATACTTTACTTGTAAATGGCGGATTTAAAACAAATGTCTTGTTTCTTCTGAATTCCCCCCCCCCCCCAGGGAGCAGTGGTGACTGGATCCCAAGTATCAACTTAGAGGACATACCAGGCACAGCAGCTAACAGGATGCCTAACTTCCCCCATCCAGACACTGTCAAGAGAGGATGGCTTCCAAATGAACAAGTAAGCATCTCACCCCTCCACCACCCCCACTACACTCAATCAGCATGAGTTCAGGACTTGAAAACCGTTTACAACAACACAAGGCAATTCAAGTTGGTTCCAGAGTACACACAGTCCTATTCAATTGATTTAGCCCATTCATTGGTGTTACAGGGTAATCCTATACAACAGCACTGCCCAGCTCACAAGTGACAGTGAGTCGATCCTTGAGGTACAAAGAGGATTGTAGGCTGGCCCTCTGGGACCAGCACAAACTGAACAGCGATCATTGAGAAAATCAAATAGAGAAATCAAAACCTCATCAAGATGTACCTTGTGTATCTCAAGACATTACTGAAATGTCATCATGCTTGCGAGCTCTAACTTTATTCCCCTGGTTATTTCCTACAGACACCTGTCAGCCGGTTTGGTGAGCAACATGAGCCAATGTCTGGCATGCATCATAACATGGCCATGGGAGATGGGGGAGGGGTGACAGCTCATGGAATGGCGGGAGTGGTCTGGAACCCTGTAGCCACCATGCAACTTCACGGCACCAATCCAAAGGTGGGTCCTGTCTCAAAGCTTAAGTCTGTGTCAATATTATCAGGCTATATATGTGAGGCATTCTGGCAAAATGAGACGGAACTGGGCACAGGCCGTAGTGGAGGGAAAATGCAAAACAAATGATAGGGGGTGATTTTTGTTTTTCGACTTTCAGATTTATTGCTATTCTTATAAGTAAGTAAAAAATGTAGTCTAAAAATCATGGAATACAAGAGTTTTTAAGGAAAGATAATTGGCATCTTTCATTTTCATGAATACAAAACTGGAAACTTTACAGGCCTTTTTCTTAGTATTTTGCTTTTTTGACATGTCGATAAATGCAAACTTTAAAGTGAGCCATAACTTGTCAATAAAATGTCTGATGGGAGTGCAACAAACAGTATTGCAAGGAGAAGTTTATTCTCTTTCCTAATACCTGCAAACCCCCATTTCAACCTCTGCCCAGTTCTGTCTCATTTTGCCAGAACGCCTCACATATATGGTCGTCAGTAACACGTGTCTATCAGCCGCTTTCATATCGGCGCATTATTGCTAGCTGCAGCAATTGGGAGACAGTCTGAAAATCTGTCATCATTTCATAAATTCCTTGAATATTTACTGCAAAATCCTTCTTCAGGCCAAGTTCAATGTGTTCCTGATGTAGTGAATGCCCAATCTTTGAAGTTGTTAAACATTAAAGGTCTAAAGTGGCTGCTCAGAAAACTCAAATATTCCCAGAGAAACAGAAGTGTTAAGGCGCATTAATTTTGAAACAAAAGAATTCAATATTCCCATAAATACTTCTTTTGTTTATTTTGCAGGGAGGGGCCCTAAAAAAGTTTGTTTACATGAACTACACGTTCTAAAATAAAATTTGCACAACAGCATTACATGAAGTTGGGATCAACTACCCTCAGTCACCTAACAAAACAATCCTCATTTTTGATTTTCAATGTTTTTTTTTAATTTAAATGTGATAAATTAATTAAATTTGCAATTTCGTCCCTTATTTTTCCAGGTGTGGGGAGCATGGAGCCAGCTGGTCATGTGACGTGAGGACACCTCTCCGTCCATTCCTATAGAGGGCGCTGTTCGTCACAGCTGCAGCATCCACAAGAGATAGTTAAGTTAATTAATTTTTCTTCAATGGCCAGTAGCCATAGAGGGCGCCATAATGCTATCTGGTTTGTTCACAGACATATAAACACATAGACCACCAGTGGTGCGCGTGAAACCATGATTTAATAATTGGGCAAAATGTTTGTTGACAGCGCGCATAACTGCGATGCCACTCAATGCACCAACGCTCTTAGTACAGTACAATAACATTTAAATACAGTTCATAAAAATACAGTTCATTTATACCGAGAGGTGAATTTGCCCATGGTTTTGATTTTAGTCGGGCGCTAGGCAAATCACGAAATGCTCATGTAGTTTGAATAGGACCTGGCGGTCTATGCATTTATATGTCTGTGGGTTTGTTGCCTCACCTACCAAAAAATTTGCTGACAGCATAATTCAGAGAAAAGAATGAAAACGAAATAATTAGGCCTAGGCCTTGGAATAAAAAAAATTGTATTCTGTGAAAGTGAAGATGATGACGTAAACTGCGAGTAGTTTGTATTTAACTTTATTTATGTTAGGCCAAAAAAAAAAAGGTCTCTGGTGAGCGCACGTCGTTTTTAATCATGCGCGTCAAACTGTGTCTTTTTTCCAAAATGTTCCACGGTAGCTCCAACAGCGCCCTCTATTGCTGCACCTTCTCTAATTGTTTAACCAAAGAGCACCAAGGAATGGGAAATTGCACCAAGGAAAATGATCAAGGGCACCAAGGCAAAATATGGAGGACACCAATGTACATGAGGACACCAAAAAAAGCAAAATAGTACCCCATCTTGTCTGTGCATCCAATCAAAGCTTGAAAAAAAAAGCACAAAAAAAACAACAACAAAAAGCCGTGTGGCCGCATCAAATCCGGAACTTTGGTCTGACCAGAGACCGAGTATTTTTTTTTTGGCCTCACTGTAAAACAATTGAAAAATCCTTTGCTTTTTTGTTGGCTTACTTTTGTATGTAAAAAGATGATAGGCTACTAATGTTTGAAAAATTTGAAGTTAATTGAAACGAATCTTGGAAACTGTCAGTGGAAGATATGTTTTGTTGACATGTACGTTACAACGTTAAAGGTCAGTGAACCTGGGTGACCTTTGACCTCTGTTGTCTCCGTAATAGTTTATCAGTTAAAATGTCCATTCCATAAAGCTGTAGTAAATTATGAGAGCGTTTACTCCTCATTCCCTTGCACACTTCAAAGTTGTCTGAGCTCAACACAGTGCTTGAAGAATGTACATGTAGCGAGATCAATGTGCAAGTCACGTCGCCAATATGACATCAATTCTTTTGAGTTTTGTGCGCTTAATGTGTTGCCAAAATATAACAGATATATGGCTGAGCAGGCACGTGATCTACAGTGAAAAAAATGCAAAAATCCGTGCAGCGCACTAGTGTGAAAGCACAGAATGAAATGAAAGTTGTACTAACAGCTTTGAAATGTTTAAACATACATCATTTTGAGCTAATTTCTGATGACTTAAGCACAAACATAGATGCATGCGCCCAGCATTCTTCATCCTATTCATATATGAATAAGCTCTCTAATAATTTACTATAGCTCTATGGCCTGATTAAGTGCACATGTGCAGATACAAATCTAGAATAACAGGGAGTGTGTAACAATTCCCATAGTTTTTTATTGCAAGAATAAAACAAAACACAATGGAGTGTGTTCAGTGGAAAAAGTACAATCAGAATGCAAGTCAATTGAAATTTTGTTTGTTGGTTGGTTGTGATGACGAGGCCCGGATTCTCCAATAGATCTCTCTCATAGGACGCCATCTTTGTAGGAAAATTACAACTGCGTGTTCAACACCATGTGCGCGTAGTGTGCAAAATGTTCTAAACATGCGCTCCTGTTGCTTAGAATATCGCCAAAATACAGCGCAGCCGATGCGCGTCACAAAAATTTGAAAATGTGACATCTTTAACAGCTCAAATTTGAAGAGGAATTGTCAAATCTAATATTGTAGAGTGTGTTAATTCAGCAGGAAAACAAGTACAATGCGAATTAAATCAACCATTAAGGCAAAGAAGAAAAAAAATGTTTCTCGTCCCCGCCTGCTTCCTTTTTGGAGACCGCCTGGATTTTTTTATTTTTCTTTATTTTTGAAAAATGCAGTAAAAAAACACCAAAAAATCCACAAATTCATCAGCAAATAAATTGTAGACAATACAAGTCTAAATGACTCTGTAAATATGTTCATTTCTCTTGTCCAACTTATCTTTCATTTTAAAAGTGTCTTTGAACACTGGAAACACGAACAGTTGCAGGAAATTTTTCAATGGCAGCCATCTTGAAAAAAATAAAAAATAAAAAGCCCCGCTTCCTCTTTTGTTTAAAAATCCCGGACGAGAAACATGTTTTTTTTTTTACTCGACCTAATGCAACAGAACATACTCGTTGTCTGGGGGATATCATGAGAAATACCCATGGTATTAAAGTGAAATTTCCTCCGTTATAAACTCATCATGACGTTTTTGTGAAGCCTGAAAAATTTTAACAGGAATATCAAACAATACAGTTACTGTAACTAAAACAAACTATTTCTAGCGAGAAAATGGCAATGCAAAATAATGCCAAAAAAAGTCCCCAAAAACCCCACACACTGGTTTTGGAGACGATGTCTATTTAATTTCAACAGCAAATTAATTCAATTAATATAACAAAAACAACGAAGTGTGTTCTGCGTGAAAGTTTAAATCGGAATGAAAAATATTCGTAATACGCAACAAGAACAACAAATTTGTCTGGACAACAATTCTGGAAATATATGCTGAGCTTAATTAAAAATGTGTCCATCGATTGTTCATAAAGTAAAGTCTTCAATGAAGAACTCCATAAAATTTAAAAATGATTAAACATTTAGAAAAGTACTAATGTAAAATATAATCAAAGCCGTAGAAACTTTGCATTATACTGTTGCACTGAGAAACAAATCTAAGATTTGCAAACATTTAGGCATACCTCTAAAAATTAAGTGTAAAAATTACTCCTGTTTAAAAATCCTGAAATTTTCACCGGCACCAGACTATCATGTGACCTCTAAACACCTTGCCAGGAGAGGGCGATAAGCCATACAAAATCATTGAAGCATGAAAACCCATTTTGACGGCACACTACACGGTCAAGTGAGGAAGGCCCTTCAACCAGGTTGCATCGAGACCCTCAGGCTAAGAGTCTACATCTACCTCACACACCACTGGTAACCAGCATTCCAGCAGTCTTATGTGGCCTCTAGCAGGCTTCAACAAGTTCAGCAATCTCAAAAAAAGGAAAAGGCTAACTACCAGTCTGACTGATGATTGGCTGCAAAGACAGATCTGAACTTACAAGACAGGGTAGGGCTTCAAAAAAGAAGTCTGAAAATTCAGTCAAAAATTTAGTCCAACTAATATGAGGAAATTATGTTCCCAAATCTAAGTCCAGCCAAATAAACTCTAAGTCCAAAAATCCCCAAGACCCTCCCTAGTCCTATCAACTTGCAGACCTATCAGTCAGGAAGCCCTTCAACTAATATTCCAGTTCCCTCTCAGCCATCAACCAGTCAGCCCAAAGTCCCAAAGCCTACCCTCCAGCTCCAAACCCCTTCAGCTCCCAACTTCTCAACCTCCCAGCCTCAGACCCTCAGATCTGAGAAAATTTCAAGGGGTACCCCTTGATTTCTGAAATTCTGGCCAAAGCTGAAAAATTGTCTAAGTCCAACAACCTAAGGGTTTTAATTACGATAACCGGAGATTTTTTCAAGAAAGTGCCATGGCAGAGCGGAAAAGAAGAGAGCTGGCATGCAGAAGGTACGCGGTTCAACCCTGCTCCATGCTACTATTTTATATATTTTTAAAATTTTATCACTGCTGTGAGGAAAAATTCTCCTCCCGGGTCTCCGGCTGGGTTTTGAACTGGGGACCCGGCGCCTGGCGGTCAGCGAGCTGGACCACCAGGCCACTGGCCTCTTCGAAAATTTGTTCTCGGAACCTATATTTATAGGTTAGATTGCGCAATTTAAAAAAAAAAAAAAAAAAAAATGGCCGCCTGGGCTCATTTGAATAATTGAATAATAAAAAGCAGAAAACTGAATATTCAGACGGAAACTACAACAGACCCAAAATTCTGGTTCTCAATTTAGACATTTATTCCATATTCTTTCTATTGTTGCCCTTTATTTACACTTTTTACAAACCTATTTCACACTTTTTTTAAGTTAATATTACAGTTTTTAAACTTCACATACATGTATTTAACAAGAAACACAATTCTGTTTAATAAATGTAGACGTTAATTTACTTCCCTTTACAAGATTCTAAATTTTGTCAATGTTCAATATTTTAAAGTCCTACGTTAAATTTGTTCACTAATTTTATCCTTCGGGAGAGGGGGGGGGGGAGCGCACAAAGTGGTTTTTAAACTATAAAAGGCCAAACTTTTGTTTGAATGTGGAAAATGGAGGTTTTTAAATTTGGTAATCTCGATTTTACTTAAAATTGTCCGTGATTTTTGCCTCAAATCTTATACAACTATTTTTTTCAAATTCTGAAATGTTTTAACCACTTCAAAAAGAAAAACAATACCAGTTCCAATACAGTTACGCCTTATTTCAGGAATAATTGCTTGTACAACTAAATTTAAATAAGTTAAACATTGATTGACAAACATGTTACAGATAATATATGCATACTGCCCTCTATAGTACAATAACTGTGTCTATCTGACTAGATTTTTATGCCAATTCATTTTAGAATGCTCAAATTATTTCAAAAACACTTTCCATTTCCCTTGTCTTTCCATAAATTTAAGGACATCTCAAAAAGCAAATATTTATGGATTTTGTTTCCTTAAAACATGGATTTTTCCTCCCAGAACTTTTTTCTATTAGAAATATAGTTTCAAAATGTCACTTTACAAAAAAGACAGTTTCAATTGTATATTGCAAAGAAGTTACTAATGTTAAACTTTGTTTGATAACATCTTTTACATCACACAAGTTTGGCTTGATTTCATTCATGTCAACCATATCTTACACCTTGTAACAAAGCACTCCTATGCATCATGTTTAAACCAATTGTTAGTGTGGATCATACACTTTGAATTTTAAATAATCACATTAGTAAAATTGTATTTATATTCCTTTTATTTATATAAATAGTTTGATTGTCAAGAGCTAGGGAGCATTTTTTTTAAAATGATTCGGCGCTATAGAAATTTCCATTTTATTTTGTTATTATTATACATTAATTCATTCATTAAACAGTCATACATGTAAGCAATTCATGGGCAATAGAGGGCGTTCCTCATTGAGACTAATATTTATTTACCACAACTAGGGTGCCCAACTATATACATTTTTAAAATTTCTCTCATTGATATACAAACATAACCTCAATTTTACATTTAAATTAATGATAAATACACAAATGAAGAGAAATATAATAACGCAAAGTAACTAATTGGGCAAAACCAGAAAATCTACAGTTTTAGCAAGTATATGGGCAATTCCATGGTGACAGACATTAGAGAGTTTCGGCAGGTTTCAAATTCGCATCAGTATCACGATTCAGAACAATTTTACGCGTGACGCCATCACTTCAATTCTTCTCGTACGCTAATCGATAAAGTGGCATAGGGTTTTAATTCAAATTTTTCTCTTAAAAAAAAATGATAACCACCTCTCATTCTTAATTTTATGATGTACAAGACATAATGTCTGATTACAATTAGAAGTAAAAGAGTGAATTTTTTCAAGGTGTACGGTGAATTTTGAGCATTTTTGTGACAAGAAATTATAAAGCGATTTTCTCAATAGGTTTATGCAGAGACGCCGTGCTGAAAACTGAAATTTGAACACGTCATTATGTTTGCGTACACTAATCAGCCGCATCATATAATTCCAATACGCATCATTTTTGGGGGGATGAAGTGTTTTTACATTTTTCAACCTGTAGACGCATTGATCTTTTCTGTCCTTCGCTTACAGAACTCTTTCTTTATTGTGACTGACATTACATGAAAAGCAACACAGGAAACAAATGATAGAGCAAATTTGAAATTTTTCTTCATGTTAAAGGCCAATGGATGTCATATTTTATTTTTCATATAATTTATAGCCAGTATAACACTTTATACATGTACAAAGATGTAAAATTAAAGTTTTTATAATCATGATAATTGAGAAATGAGACACTGTGTATTGAAAAGTTTCTGTTCAGGTCAAGTTTTATTTTCTTTATAATTTCCAACAGTGACTGAAAGCAAGAACCAAAATTTTTTTCAATATCCAAACTCAAGAGAGTTTTAGAATTTATGAAAAACAAAAACATAATAAAAACCTACCTGTATATACCATCAACACCAATAAGTAACATATCATAAAGCTAATTAGGCAAGGAATTTTGCAAAGCGACCGTAATAATATTACAGCTGTCTCCAATTAAAGCTGTGTAAATAGACTTGCATCATATTTTCTGTGTTACTAAAAATGTTGAGGTCTCAACATGTTTAACAAATTCCATGCTCAATTTTCACTACTTTAATTTTTTCTCATGGTTTTATTCCTGCTCACTTATGAAACTTCTCATGTTCTGTTCTTTTCTGTCTATTCCTCTTTCATTTGTTCCTCTTGTGGTCTTCATACAATCCTTTTCCTCCAAGTTTTGTTTCTGCTGTGTCTTTCTCTCTGCTGCAGTAAGTTGCAACTTGGCTGTACATCTTTCCTGAAAAATATAAAATATTCAACAGAATTATCCATTTGTATAAATGTTTTTACATTAACTCAATTTTAATTGCTATTTTTCTAGCAATACCAAAGTTATCCAATGTACCAACAACAAAACAAACGAAATAAGTTAGCCAATGTTTAGTAATAAATAGGGAATTATGAAAATCAAACTATTTGGTGCCAAACAATAATTCAGTTCTCACAGGGAAGACTCCTCCACCCCACCCCATCAGAATAGACAATGATAGACTACTAATGCCCAAAAGCAAAACATACATTTTTCATTTTATCAAAGCGTTAATACAGATGTCAAATTTAAATTTTAAAAAAAGACAGGATTTTGTGAAAAATATATCAGCTGCTCAGACAGTGGCTTGGCACTCAGTAGCATTTTGGTTCAAAGAGTTTACTACTTGTATGTGTATGGACTTAAATAACATGTGTACTTGTATTTTCCTCAACTACGGACTGTGCAATAATGCGACTGGCACTACGTTACGCTAAGAGATTGTGACTGCATGACATTACATGTGGCTGACATTACAATATTTCACAGCTGGCCTAAGCATTAAAACTAAAATGAAAAAAAAATAATTTTTTTAAATAAACTTGTCAGGACTCAAGCTAAGAAATCTGTAACAAAATTATTCATTAGTCAGAAAATGTAGGTATTTACAAAGAAAAAATCTGTTTTGGCGACTTATGAATAATTAAATTTGTATTTTATTATACAAACAAAATCTGACTTATATTGACATCTTAAAAATAATATCCATTTTCACAAAGATGCCTTCAAAATGGTAACATAAGAATTTGAGAGAAAATATTACTGAATAGATAGCAAAAGACTTATTCAAAATTCCTTACCAGTGCATCCATAAGTCATCATGACGTCATTGCAGACTTTGATGTGATGGTGTACCGTAACTCACCAAACAGTGCGCGCATGGGACAAAACTATTTCAGTTTTCAAAACGCCAAAATATATTGTGTCCCTTCAGCAAATCGGACTTAAACAAACCGTAAAATAATTGTTTGGTCTTGTGTCTCCACCAGCATGGAATTGCCCATATAACCTTTTTTCTCATTTAACAGCCTAGTACATTCTAAATAGGCCCAAGGCACCTTGGATGTATTTTGTCTGATGTTTGATGTCATCACAAAGTGGTGCAGATTCAGGGCATTCCAGCATCAAGAGCAACGTCTTCTTGGTAAGAACAGGAAAACCTGAAATTCAAGTTGAAAAAAAAATAAAAAGGAAAATTGAATATAAATAGCATGCTTGTATACATGCAGTTTATGATTACTTTTTGGCAGGCTTTTGTAGCTTTTGAGGCTCCACTGATTTGGAAGAACAACTATATGTAGGGAGGAGTTTTGAAGATAGAATTTAGAATTTTAGCTTCCTTTGCGTTCACATCTACAGCAAAATTTTAGTATGAATTTATTATCAACCCATAATTCACATAAACAGTGTTGCAAAAGCAAGTACTCAAGTATATTGAACAAGTTCTTCGCTCACCTGAAACACATGCGTTCCTCTTCTTGTGGTTCTGATAACAGGCGTTTGATGACTTACTCAGGTTACTCAGGTCCTGTCTTATCAAAGACTGTGCAAAATATGAAATGTACAATGTATATTAGTTATGGTAGATTAAATTACTTGCGAGGCTGTCGACATTGGTTATTATTATCCGAAACAAATAACTGACTTTTAGAGGCAGGCAAAACCATACACATTTCATACACGTGAGCACACAGAATGGAAAGTTACAGAGCAATTTGAGTGTTCATCACAGAGCTTGAGTTGGCATTGTAATCGTTGGACCATACTCTGAATGACAGGCAGTGGTGTGTACGTGTTTGCAGCCAAGTAAGTGAGGGTGCCAAAGAGGGCTGATTCAAATTACCAGCTGTGGTCGGTTGTTAACAAGAGAAATTTACCAGAGTAAAACTCTCGGGCGGCGGCCCGCAGAACCATGGTAATGCTCTCAGAGAGTATCTCCTTCCCCTTGTCCGTATGTGCAACTACTGAGCCATAACAGCAGCCACTGAAAGAGATACGCAACAGGCCAACCACCATAATAGCCTGGGACCAGAGGGTACAGATCTGCCCGCTCAAGCTGAAGTTGGCCAGGTCCCCCTCCGTAGACTCGCTCATGAACTGAATGGTGCGGCAGACGACAGAAGTCAGCTGCATGGTGGAGACACTGCAACCGGTATTGCCAGGTGAAGAGGAAATTCATACAGCTTGCGTGACTGTTTGACTGCAGCATCCTGGATGGGATCCATCAGACCCAGACCGCCCACCATTCTGTCTGCAACGATGTCATTGGTGGCGGTCCTCGTCGGAAGAATGCAAACTTTCCGCACCAACCTCACCACCCCATCCCTTAGCCACTTCAGACTTTTCTTCTGGCAATTGCTGGCAAGCAACACATACAAGGTGCACTATTCAATGGCAGTTTGTAGTGCGTCCAGCGTTTGCCAAAAAGCCAGGAGAGAGGATTCCACCTTGCCAAGATCTTCTGTCATCTTGGCCACCACTGCCTCAAGGTTCTCGTTACTTCTGCAACCCGATACGGACGTGACAGTAACGATATAATTCCTCAGTCAGTGCTGGAATATCGCTGCCTTGCACTTTGTAGTCTGAGGGAAGCACTCACCGACCTCTGCGACACTCCAGGGACAGAGTGACACACTTCATTGGTCCGAAGGTAAGCCGCAGCTTGCTGGCCATGTCCAAAAGCAACCCGGCCTGCTCCCTCACCTAGCTGTGATGGAATTCCAGTGCCGCACATCAGTCACATGGATTCGGCTGCTCCCCCAGCACATACATGTACAGACCCTCATCTGTGTTATGAAACACCAAAGGGCCCCAAACGGAGTGTTGGAGCACCAGAGCAACTCTCTCATCCACGTTAGAAGAACCCCGCAGGGAACTCCAGCATTCATCCGTGGAGTGTTGGGAAATGGCCAGATCTCACTTGATCCCAGTCCAGGCTGGGAAGTCCCTGATTCGTGCTCCTGGGAGACAGAGTGTTAGGCTGGTGTCAGTACACTCGTTATTAATTGACCAACCAAGCCATGGGCTGGGAGCGTTATATCCACAGGCTTGGAAGGTGTGTCATGAGGCCGCAGGAGAGCTCGGACAATCGGTGAAACGGACCCACTGCACTTGTGAGTTTGGTAGTGGTTGGAAACAGCTAGCCTGTCTGAGTCAAACTCCCACTGATAAACGTACAAGGTAAAAGGAAACTAGAGAATGTACTGCTGGTGTTGTGTCAGCGTCTGCTGCAAGTGTAGCTCTCCCGACACATGACACAATTCCAGTGACAGGATAGGAAAAGATTGGTCTCATTGTCTGAAGATCTTGAAGGCTGTGGATTTGAAATGGACCCGTGCCTGTAACGATGGGGTCCAAAAGCTGTGGGAATGATCTCCAGTACCACGTACAGGCGTTGGCCTGGCCCTTGTCCATG
Source organism: Patiria miniata (assembly GCF_015706575.1). Lineage (NCBI taxonomy): Eukaryota > Metazoa > Echinodermata > Asteroidea > Valvatida > Asterinidae > Patiria > Patiria miniata. The sequence goes on along the minus strand of NW_024037064.1, from coordinate 6,257,794 downwards.
TTATGGTCGCCTTTGGGTTCCTGAGCATTCCTACACGGAGTGTTGGGCACTTTCCCGGTCACTTCCCCGAACCCTCATCTGTGATACGGTTACCCTGAGGGGTTCTCAAGCATGCATCCACAGAGTGTTGGGCCAGAGCCAGAATCCTCCCCTTATCCACCTTACTGCTGCCCAAATGGGCATCTGATGAGTGTTCCTTCGCAGAGTGTTGGAGATTGGCCATGTAGTGATTCTTCTCCAGCAGCTTGTCTCCAGAGTTGTTTCTGTCATCCAGGTCCAAGACCCTCAGATGTTTTAGCATCACAGGGAGAGTGGTCAATTGCTTGAATGACTGCAAGAATGATGACGTCCTGCAGACAATGTTTGTATTTGCAGTGACAGCTGGCTTTTCTGTGTGAAGAAGTTGCACTTCTGTCAGTGATGCAGGGGTGCATGTAGATGCGACTGAGTTGACCTTGGCTGGCTGCTGTGGAGCAGCAACATCCATTATTCTGTCTGCAAGTTCAGCCAACTGTTCAATTTTGATGCTATCACCAGTAGGACATTTTGACTGAAGAAACAACTTGCATGCAATCTACTTCAAGCGATCTCCAGTAACTGGGTTGGTTGCAAGTCACTGAGTATACACTGAGTTTTTAGTTTTATTACCCGGAACAAATACCTGACTTTATGAAGCAAGTGAAATTGTAAACAAACAAGATAATTGCACACATGCACAGAATGGAAAGTTACATAATGAGTGAACTTGTTCACAGAGCTGTCTGAAGAAGGTGCACTAACAAGAACTTGGTTACTACAATGTTCAAGCAAGGATCTGATCCAAAAATGGTGCGTAAAACCTCTACTGATCCATTTCAAGTAAATAGTTGATGTAACAACCACTTTGAATAAAGTTTATGCAATTGATCACTGATGCAGGCAGGGATGTAAAAATCAACCATTGATTTTATTCTGTTAATTTACTAGTAATTAAGCTCTGAAAACATTGAACCTCCATATCTTACAAAAATGTTGTCACAGACACCATGAATCGACATTCAGTTGTGCGTGAGTGCCCAGCACGCGAGTGTATTTTAATTTCACAAGTAAAATGGTTTTTAAATAAATTTTTGTTTAAGCCCAAAAATATACGGATGGAGTAAATTCATGTCAAACCTTTCAAAGCATTTTTGTCCTAATTGTATTTCTGCTACATGTACATGGTTGCACTTCAGTTAGTGAAAACCAAAATTATTGTATTACGCGTCAGTGTACGAAGTGCGCTCATGAAACCGAAATTATTGACTATGTAGTTTTTCAGGAATTGACACAACACAGCACGGGGCTGTGAGTTTGTGACAATGGTGTTGACCTACCTGATGTTTGATGTGCAGTTTCAGGGCATTTCAGCACCAGGCATTGTGAAAACCTTGAATTGAAAATAAAAAGCAAAATTGAAATTAAACATCAAGGTATGTAGGGACCGTACAAAAACCGGCACGCATCGATCTGTGCAGCAGTCACGCAACAGTGAATTTTTTTTCCAATTTGCTGCGTGATCGCTCTTCTGGTTTGTGCTGATCAGAAGGTATTACAGGGTGATTTCCACATGTTATTGATTATCAATAGTTCCAAGACTTGTTGGTCATTTATTCCTAATATAATGCAACCCTAAGCTGGCTGTATTATCACATCATGTTTTATTGATCCACACTGGATCTGTCCCACACCTGTTACATGACCACCTGTCTTTAGGTTCAGGCATTCTCCTGATGACAGTCACAGATCACGGACTAAATCTTCAAATCTTCAGAACCACTTCTCTTTTTAGAGACTGTCACTTCACATGCTGTTCATATAGAACTTTTCCCTAGTGATTTCTACCGTATTCAACATCACCTACCTAGGCAGAGTCAGCATCCAGGATCTCTAGTAGCTACCATCAAACATCAGCTTTGTTAACTTAACTGTGCTCCTCCACCCCTAGCTACCGACTTCCTCAACGGCATGTGCTCTAGCGCCCATCGCATGGCAGATGGCAGAGAGGTTGGAGCAAAACTACTTCACTGAAACATCCGTTTGTGGTGGCAAGAAATTTGAGATGCAGTGGAAGACCAGGAGACTACTGGTGAAAGATGCTGGTCATCACCTGGCTGTCAGCAACCTCCCTATGGATGCCACAGACAAAGAAAAGGAGACAATACTATCAACGCATGTCATTTGTAACCAGCATGCTTTATATGCAATTGTTGACCAGCTAGGAAGGCAGCTGCAGCTTGCGTGTGTCACACTTGATCGGCAAGTTTCTAATATTCAAACATTCGGTTAAGTGCAGTTTTGAAATAATCGAATACTAAATTATTTGAAAATGGACAGCCCTACAAGCCACACTTTAGTTGTAGCCAGCAGACCAGCAGTTTATAGTTCACAGTATTTCATTATAAGTTGCTCCTAACTGGAGTTGTTTCCTGCTTGGGTTTGTCTGCTTGTGGAGTCATTGGTTTGTAGATCATTGCTGTGCTTTTTACAGTCATTTTCCAATAATGCTGTGTGGCTTTTTACTTTTTTCTTGCTGTCCATTTATCTAAACCTTAGTTTTTCTCAATATTCTCCAAAAATTGTATCCAATTGTTTATTATTTTTATCCTTGAAAGTTTTATTTTTCTCTTTGGCAAATTCATTTTAACTTTTTAATTCGTTGTTTGATCCAGATTGAGATTGCTTTCATGTATTTAGGAAGATTTTTTTTATTTAAGGATACAAATTGTTTTTGTGTGAAAGATCTTCTTTTTTATCAGACTAAATTCAAAATTTGAGAAGTATATTTGGTTTCCTTGATTCCTTTTCTTCTTTCTCCCAGTTTCTAAAAATATATCGTGACATAATAATTTCAACCAGGATTTTTTCTTAGCGAGCCATTTTTTGCCATTACACAAGTATCAAACATCTTGGAGAAAATGTCACAATTTTATGTGTTTGCATACAGTTAAAAAAATTACAATATTTACAAAATACCAAATATTTAACCAGTCATTAACCTAGAAAAATATTCCATTTCAAACCTGAAAACCTAGCTTTCCCACCACCACTACTTCAAAAAGTTCCAATGAAGGTTCATTGGTCAGTCAGTTGTAAATCCACTCATGAGAAACGCTCTCCTCTGCAAGGCTATCGTACTGTCTGTGTGGTCCACCTGCAGAGGAAGATGTGAGATAGAAACAAAAAGGCATATCAGAGTCAAGTCAACTTGAATTGGATTGAGAACAGTGGGGTCTTAGAATAGTGTTTACCAGACAGGGCTCATAGTGGATCATCAGACAATTTCAGAATTTGAGAACATCTCAACTACAAAGAAGATTTTGTATTCATCAAAAATAAGACATCAATGTTGTAGTAACTATCAAGAGGACATGCAGACTTGAATTGATCTCAAGAGATTATGGAGACTATAATCGGATGACCACATTTGAAAGCAATTTCTGAGGTGGAACCAGTGGACACTTTCAGGGCATATGCACAATCAGTGAATCATTCGTAGTTTGAAAAATATGTTTACAACTTGCAAAACTGTCCTTCAAATACACATGTGTAAATCTTTGTGACAACAGCAGAGAGTCTACTCTCTACCTTGGAAGTCAACTACAATTGCTCCTTGATTTCAAAGCACAAGTGCAAAATCAGAGACCTTATTAAACTGGTAGTTCTTGCTAACAATGACTGCGGCAGATCTTGTCTCCTGCGTGTTTCTCAGAGCCCATACTGACTATCAGGAAAGGAAGGAAAGAAAAACAAGAAATTAATGTTTGATATCTGAAGGAAATAAATGATCAGGGCTGAGAATGATTAGAAAGCATAATTCTTGACAAACTGTGAAATTGAAATAAATTTGCCAAAATGCACTGCGAAAACCAATTTCGAGCCAGCAATCATGTCGAATTGACAAGCATATCAAAAATACACAATCTGACTTGAGCATGTATTTTTTGCTCTGACAAGGACCTCTGAATTGGCAAATGTGCAATCATACTTTCAGCCTTTTCTTAGGTTTATCCGTTCCCTTTGCTGTCTTGAATTGATCATATTCAGTCAGATGTTTTGCTCACCTTTGATTAGAATGATTCATTGTCACCACAACAAATTCCTCTACAGCCTCTCATCTCCAGTGGGGAGGGGGGGGGGTTAAACTGCAATAACAAAATAACGTGCAAAACAACATTATCCAGTGGCAAATTGTTGAATTTCTTTTTTAGATTAATCAATTAAACTGGAAAGTGTTCAGTTTTGAAACTTCTCAATTTGCTGATGCACCAGACAAAATTAATTTTAAACCGTCTCATGCAGAGCATCAAAAGCCATTAGTTTAGAATGCACTTCAAAGTACAGAATTTGTTTGTTCACAGACAAATGTCCAATCGTAATGTCAGCCATTTTGAAGATGTTTCTCCATTCCTTTTGCTGTCTATAATGGATCAGTTGCAATCAGATGCTCACCTTGGATTGGACGATCGGATTCCCCTGAAGTCATTGGTTCATCGCTACTTTCCCTCTTCTCTCCAGTAAGCTTTTCATCCGTGGTAGCTTGTACCTTGCAGTGTTATCAAAAACAAAACAATCATTCAAGTGGTCAAGTTTTCAAAGTACATTTGGCACACGATCTTGTCCACAAATTTTGTATTTCCAATTATAAACACAAAAGCAATTTTGTTTGTGTTGTTTTACTTATTTGTTATCTTTATTTAGCGTGCCCAGAATGTTTAAGCTATAGATTCAGAATGCCGAGTTAAAACTGGAGTGAAAATTTGAGAGGTGGAATCAATTTCAATTAAAAAAAAAGTCCTTTGTTTACCCACTCTGAACTCTAGGCAGAAAAAGAGAAGGAGATTGTTTTCCATTGTAAGAAAAGGTTTTAAAATCTTTCTCCAACAGAATGCTTTGGTTTACTTGATGGAAAAAATGATAATCCAAGAAACAAATGGAATGCTCTTTTTGGTCTAAAATTGAAGTCCATTTTGACTGATTGGCAATAATTATGATGTTTGTTGAGAATTCATTTTTCAAAAGTTGCTAATTAAATTTCAAATTTCTTCAAAAAGTCATTCCTTCTTAAAATCTTACCTTGTTTTTAGATGTAACCCTTCTGGAAGCACATCCTGGTAAGATTGGTTTAAACAGGGCCACCACGTGAAGGTCCCAGGATACCAGCCCCAAACATGCTTTCAGTATCGTCAGGTCCATTGCTGGGCAAAAGGCCGGCCCCGGAGGGCCATGCACAGTTGCCGACTGTCCGGTACGCCCCCCAACCCCGAAGGATCAGGAGAGTACCCTAACCTATATGCGTGCCCCCCTCAGTCCATCCCCCATTACAGGTTCATGCGTTCTGAGGAAGTAGCAGCGTTTGCCGGCTGTGAATACAGGGCCACGCCCCTATAAAGACGGACGCACTACCTGCTCCTTTATGGCACGGCATTGTTTAAGTAAAACAACCAAAATGTTGGCTGATAAACACATTGGGGAATGTTTTTCTCCCAATTTTCCTTTATTTCAACAAAATCCTGACAAACAAATTGACTTTTGTGCTGATTTCCAAAACTTTGTTTTCACTGAAATTTTTCCAGGATGGTTCAAGTTACAAATATATGTACAAGCACATTTGAAGGTTTTTTCTGAGAGAAATATAACAAAATTGTTGAACTGCTGCGTTGTTGAACTGTCACAATCCGGGTTGAACAAGTGCATGTGACCTTGAGCTGCAAAGGAAATGGTTACCTCACCTCAGTTAACATGCAACCTTGTTCCCCCTGTGCCGATGATTCCGAACAATCCAACGAACGACTCCACTTGCAAACTGTCACAATCCGGGGGGGGGGGGGGGGGGGGGGGGACAAGTCCATGTGGCCCTGCAAAGAAAATGGTTACCTCACCTCAGTTAATGTGCAACCTTGTCCCCCTGTGCCGATGATTCCGAACAATCTATTGGATGACTCCACTTGCAAACTGTACACTTTCACAATCCGGGGGTCTCTTGTGCATGTTCACGTCTGCAGAAAATCAATGCAAATAAATTAATGTTCATTTAATTTGAAGTATTTTCCTTGTACTGCCTTTGGTCAAATAATAAAAAGCTGAAATTTATAAAATACCAGATTAATTATATCTGCCTTGTTACACTCTAAATACAGATTGGTTAACATAACCAATCATTGGTTGAATTAACCAACAATTGTTTAATGTGTTGAACTAATCGGGTTGGTTGGATACATTTTAACCAACATTGGTTATTTAACCAATCTGTTTTTAGAATGACCTATAGTGTCATGCCCCATAACATGTGTTAATTTGTGAAACAAACCCAAACCTAGTTAAATGATGCATTGCTATAGCATCAGCAAAATCCTTTTTAAGTATCTGACAATTAACAATGATTTTTTTTTTAGGGGGGATTACCTCCGATTTTTCTGAGTGATACAGGTATCCACAGGTAGCGAGGATGGCGAATTCCACTTCTCCCAACATCAGAAGGTCACCAGAAAGTCATCAGAATCATTCTACTTGTCCCAACATCAGAAAGTCACCAGAATTCCATGTCTCCCACACTTTGTTCCTCAAAGTTCCAGTTGGTCCTTCCAAACAAGCATCGTCCTTCCAAACAAGCATCGTCCTTCCAAACAAGCATCGTCCTTCCAAAACACGCATCGTCCTTCCAAATAAGCATCGTCCTTCCAAACACGCATCGTCCTTCCAAACAAGCATCGTCCTTCCAAACATGCATCGTCCTTCCAAACAAGCATCGTCCTTCCAAAACATGCATCGTCCTTCCAAACAAGCATCGTCCTTCCAAAACACGCATCGTCCTTCCAAACACGCATCGTCCTTCCAAACATGCATCGTCCTTCCAAACACGCATCGTCCTTCCAAACAAGCATCGTCCTTCCAAACAAGTGTCCAAACAAACTTCCAATATTGCATGGAGTTCAAGGTAGGCATGTTCTTCAGTTGTGCTTCCAACGATTGTATCAAGTTATGTTGCAGTTTGCAACGAGTCCGCACTGGAGAAACGCAATACTCAACCAAACAGTCATGTCCATCCTTTGTTCCAAACTGGTCAGATGTGCAGCAGTATTGCCTGTACTGATAATGTCCAAAGTTCATCCAGGGGCAACTTATAATTGGAGGCGATTTTCCAGAGTTTCTCCATAATGACTCTCACATTTTACTGCTCCATACTAAACATTGTCCCAAGTATGTCAAGGGCCAACTTGAGTAAATGTCATATACTTCAATTTGTAAATCATGTGGTTATGGCAAACAAGAAATGTGAGTTACCTTGTTTGTAATTACAGTTTTGAAATAAAATTCTTTCAGGTTTATGCCTTATACTAACTAATCCTTTCAAACATTTCTTTTTATGAATGTAGTTTTTAAATTGCATTTTTACATCAAACACATCCTTTGTTTGGCTATTTATCATTTATACCATTTTCAGAGAATTTAATTTCATTAAATTTTTTTCATTAAGATTGGTTTTTAAATATGTCCTTTTTAGATTATACTCTGAAAGAATTTGTTTAAAGCATTTTCATTTCCTTTCTTGTTTGTGCTCATTATTTCAGCCAAATGTAAAAGTTGACTCGAATTACTTGCTTTTCAATAAATTTTGTCAATGCTAGAACTCTTTTTACTGGCAATCCAGCTTTGAAAAACTAAGGAGAAAATGCGCAAGTGAACTCAAGTTCCCAAGAAGCGTGGAATATTTCTCCAGTCCTTGCAACATTTGGACAGGTCTGGTTAGTGGTTAATTAGGTGGTTTATGTCGTCAGTGCCAGTGGTTAATATGACTGTCTGTCAATGGATGCATGCAGATGATTGAATGACCTAACAAATGCTGCAAGGGTCCACAGTTTTACACAGAATAGTGGAAACAAAAATGACTTTGGCATACTTGAATGCTACCACATTGTAGTCAAAACTGGATTGCCATCCCAAGTGAGCTGCCTCACATCTAAAGCTAAATTTGACTTTTATTCGCTTTGTCCCTAGGTTTTGTTACATTTACGGTTCTGCTGATGCTTTCTAATTTCATTAAATCAAGTGGAAAACTTAGTTTTCGGCACTGAATATTCTTAAGTCTAAAAAAATATTGATTTAATTTATTAAAGTGAATATTTAAACGTATTTGAAGTTTAAATTTACTTTTATTAGCACTGACCTAATGTTTAGGTTAGGTTTACTGTGCAACTTATTTTCCAATATTTTAAAATTGAACTTATTTAGTTCCAAGCATCTACGTGCTCATGAGATTATTTCTCCATGCCCTAAGAAGTTGGCCCTATACACTTTACTGGAGCTTTGTTTTAATTTCAAGTTATTTAAAACTTGACTTAGTTCTAAGCATCTACGTGCTTAAGGTCTAAACATCACAAAGACTTGTTAATGTATTTGGAATCAAATTACTCATTTCAGATTTCAGTTTAACTGTATAAAACTCATAAGATTATTTCCATGCCCTAAGAAGTTGGCCCTATAGACTTTACTGGAGCTTTGTTCTAGAGCATATTAGTTCAATGAACAGAGTTGAACCATGACAAACCGAATGGCAAGGACTTTGAAAGTTGGGCATTCCTTCAGTTAAAGATCAGCTTTGTGTGGTTCCCATAAGCATTCTTGACAGCATCCACTTCATTGGCTCTGAGTCTGACTGTCATGAAAACCACCTGTAAATAACAAGAGTGCAACTGATCAGTTTTCAATGGCAGACTTGTGAGAGCTACCATTCAGTACTGAACATTCAAGAGACATGCAGGCAAATAAAATAGACATTTGAAGGAAGTGTATAATTATTTTGCAGGTTAGATTTTTAGCTGGGTTTCTTTTAGTGAACGATATTTAGCCAGATAGATTATACAGCGCCCCCTTTTGACGCGTATACAAGTAGGCGTACATTAGAAAATGTATTGAATTGCCAACATTGTTTGTGCATGTGCAAGACCTGTGGCCTAGTGGATAGCATGTGAATCTTATGAGTGAGAGATCCCCAGCACAGCAGGGTTCAATTCCCAGCTCTCGACATTTTCAATTTTTGTTCATCCCAAAAAAAATTAAGAAAACTCTTTTTATTTTAAATCAACTAGAACTCCGACATTTAACCACCCATTCTCTGGAGGATTTTTTTGTAATTAAAGGGAATACGAAGTCACAATGACAATGTTGGCGCGGATCTAGACTAAGATTTATCACGGTAAAAATGAAAAATGTCACTGCGCATGCTCAGTGCCTATCCGGCAAAATATCGTTCACTTCAAGAAAGCCGGCGCCGGCTAAATATACTCCCACTGCCAAATTTGAACTTCAATAAATAAGACAAGTTTTTGCATCAAAATTCCTGTTTTTATCCACGCCCAGCATGCATTGCAAATGTTACAAATGTTTATTTAATCCTTTTGCCCCTCCTGCCCCCTCCATATAAACCGTTGGTCCCTCCCCCCCCCCCCCCCCCCCCCCAGTCAAATTTCTGAAACCCAGTCAAATTTCTGAAACCACACCCAGATTCTCAGAAAATGGAGAAAATAACTGACGGAATTCCTTCTTTAAAAACTTAGGATTTCGAAACGTGTTTTCCACTGCATCAACTTCAGAAGAATCTACAGTAGTTCAGTCACTTCTACTTAGCTTTTGAAGGCCAAATGGTTAACTTTTCAGGCCAAAATTGGCAAACTTACTTGGACTGTTTTTTCGTAGTCCTCCACCATACGTACCCCGCCAATTTACGAACACGCAACGAACCACGTGAGATTGGTTTGTGAACAAATCCCTGGTCTCTGTACTATTGCAATGATTTCAAAGGCATTTGGAGACGCGAACCAGTTATTTGTGCCGCGCCTTATTTATCAATGAAAAGTACCCGGCATTTTTTTGTGGGTTAGTTTTCAGTTTCTTTGAGCTTGGGGTAAAATCGTTTTTTTTCCTTCTAATTCACAAGTTTTGTTTATCATCTTTTTAAATTCTCACAATTTTTGTAAAACAATATTGGAGACCTAGCTGTATCTAAGAAAAGATCGTCTTCAAATCCAATAGTTTGCTAAAAGGGAAATTTTATTTTGAACTGAGTTCCCTTATTTTTGTATAGATGGATGGCTCACCCCTTTTCATTGATTTGGTATAGCCAGGCTGTGCGGAATGTATATGCAAATTTTCACAGGTGCAATTTTTTTCATCAAGCAATAGCTGCGCCCCTTCCCCCTCGCAACGCCCATATAAAAATTTCTAGAGTGCCGTGACTTCTATATATTCCTCTATTAAATAATATTCCTCTATTTAATAATATTCCTCTATTAAATATTTAAATTTTAACATAATATTCCTCTATTTAATAAATTCAGCCATAGAGGGCGAAATTAACTTGTCCTCTGATAACCCCACCAGGGGCGGATCCAGGAATTTTACCAGCATATTATTACCCAGTATGATTTGTGTGTGTCTCACAGGGGGGGGGGGGGGGGGGGGGGGGGGGGGGGGGGGGGGGGGGGGGGGGTAGGGTAGGGTTCGCATTAATTTTAATGAATTTCATGAAAATCAAATTGACAGAGCTGGGGGCGTTTGGACCCCCCCCCCCAATCCGTGCCTGCCCACCTCCAACCCATAATAATGTAGACAGCTTAATTACATTTTACAAAAACATCTTTTTTAAGGAATATCGAAGGGAAGTCAAACAAAAAGTGTGTTTTGTTCTTTAAAGTTGAGTTGTTTATTAGTAGTGGGGCCTAGACGAGTATCGTTCATTCATGAAAGGGGATAATTTGAAGGGGGGGGGGGGCGTTAATTGGTAAAGTTCTATTTCGTGGTGTTCATTGGGTGCTAGAAAAATATTTAAAAGGCTTTTTGTTTTCAAATAAGAGTCACTGCGGTTTCACTCAGCCCACAACAGCAAAACTCAACAGGTCTACAACAAAACAATGTAATGAAACCATGATGAATTCAAGACAACTTCAACTTATTAGAAGTTGTCTTGAATTAATCAAAGAAGCTGTCTTCTTGCAGACCGAAGTGGGGCCACCAGAAATGCCTTTAAGATAAATCCACCGGGGAACAAGTGAAGACGACTGTTTTTAATGCGAAATTGTAGTCTATTCATCCCCGTTGCCACTTTATAATACAAAGAAAGAAAAGAAAGGAAACACTGCACCCCTCCCATAAAATGCAATCTAGCTCCGCCCCTCCACATAATGAATTGGCAACAACTGGCCTGTCGGTGACCCCTTTCTCAATCCCCCAACAATAAATGCTTCTGGATCCATCAGTTATTTAGCTGTCTAATCATTTTTTTGGTAATTGCATGAAGTAAATTTGTGATTGGGATGATATATTTTCCAAGGAATTTCATTTGATATCCTCATTATGAAGCCTGCATGCCTGATTACAAAACGCAAGTGGTGACCCAGCTGTAGAATTCTGAGGCGGGAGATTGGTCCATCAGGAATGGAGGCATAACACAACAATCATCTAACCTCAAAGATTTCTCCTTGATTGACTCTATTCATTGCATGCAATGATTATTTTTATTACACGATAATAATCATACAAAGTACACAATGTCAAATAATAATCTTGGACGTCTTAAACTTTGCCCAAAATATCTGGAAAAACAAAAGAATAGATCAGAAATGTTTCTGCACCAATAACAAAAAATACAAATGACTTACAAAATCCAACATATCTCTTCTACTCATAGTTAACCAATACACTTACTTCCGCCAAACAGTGCAAATATCAGATATTTAATTCGTATTTTCAAGTTAAGACAAGATAAGTTTGTGGCAGCACCATGTGAATAAATCTCTTTTGAGAGTATGTGTGGTTCTAAAAAGAACCAGAGGAACTTAACGTTTGAACAGTATGCTCTGCCCGTCGTCAGGAGAATGAGGGATTCCAACGATGATGCGATGTTATAAGGATGGGTGCGGTGAGGCGTGAGAAGGATGCAAACTGGTGAAGCTCCAAACCGGTGAAGCTGAGAAGGATGCAAGTTGACTGATTCATTCACATGGTGCTACCGCAAACTTATCTTGTCTTAGTATCTTTCCACCATGCAAACCTTCAAAACTTATTTTCAAGTTAAATAAACAAATTGACTGTAGCAGGATGACCGTTCCGGATTACCATATTGGAACAGGAATCCGGAGGTCACAGGGTCAAACCAGCTCCAGTCAATTTCTTTGTTCAACTTTCACGTTCTTATAATGCACTGAGACAGTTCTCCTTTGTGGTTTATTTTTATGACAGAAACCAAACTATCCAGAAGTCAGCAGATTATCCTGACTTGGAGTCCGTGCCCGAGTGATGACCTTATCTTACAGAGTTGCACATTAATGATCACAAGATAAAAAATCACAATGATGTAGTTTGTAAACCATGGCTTAAAGGCATATAGGAACATTTGGATTTCATGCAATTTGTTTGTTTCCAATACATGTAATATCATCAATGTTGCACAGAAGAATACTCTAAACCTAACATGTTGAAGCTTTGGATATTACACTTTTTAAGAAAAGAGTGAAATATCCATGCACAAACTTTTGATCAATAAACGTGATTTCATCCATAGAACTCTTATTTCCAAAAATCAGTCAATTGACTTATCATTGGAAATCACCTACATTTCTTGATTTCTTCTTAATGACAGCAAGCCAGATGGAATAATTTCATGGGTGTTTAGTACCAGTACGATCTTTAATCCAAGTGAGCTTTTTGATTACAATTCGGTAAGTTACTTTTGGGATAAATGCAAATGATCCCATCCCATATCCCTTGAAATGTGTAAATTAATGAGTACAAAAATCCCCATCATTTAAAATTGCAATCAGTTCAGCTTTGCAAATACAGTGTTTAAATCTCATTTTAATCAAAATCTTCTTTCATTTGTCATGCCAGCAACAACAGTTAAACATTATTTACATTCAGTTTACATTTCCAATGTGAATAAATCAAAATGTTGATTCAAAGTCTACCTTTTCTCTCCTGCAGAACTGCTTTTACCAAAATGAACGGTTGCATTTGGGCATGTTATAAACGACTGTTATCACCTGGGCAACTGAAAAATATCAAAACTGTTAGAAACAAAAATGTCAGTTTTTGAACAGAATGTTGATCATACTTAGAACAAACAAATCTAGTGTCGATCAATACTATTACTTTGAAGAGGCAAATTATCCACTTGGACCTATTTTAACATAATCAGAAACACAGAAAAATGTTCGCGTATACAACAATTACAAGATTGGTCCTGAATGAGCAAACATGACTTTCCTCTGATAAAAATGCGTCATTTGGCAATGCAACATTCTACATGTATATATTATACATGAATTGTTTGACAGTACGAACACTGGTTTAGTATAGTACCTCTCAATATGGACATAGGCCTATAGTTGAATAGTAAACAAAATCCACGTTATACTGTCCTTACACAACTGGACCACTCTAAAGGTATATTACATACACAGTCAAGGTTAAAGATCTATACAAAAGTTAGCAAACTGGAATCATAATTTTTGCCATTTTATGCATAATTTACATTAATTTACACAAACGATTTGATAATGAATGAAGCACAAACACTCGAAAGAAACGTCTGTATGGGCACGTGAACTTGTCAGGATTTTGTAATTTGTACAAAGCTGAGGCAAATGCTTTTTAGCAAAACTACCGTCTCTTTTTCAGGGTTTAATTTTTTTGTATCATTCTGTACACTAAATTTTGCACAGCACCGGTCTATGGAAGGGTGTTGTGCAGCCATTTGCGTGTGGTCACATTAGTTTGTTTGAATGCCATATTACTACATTGATCGGGTAACAGGGTAGGAGGAGGCCTTTGTCACAAAAGTTGAAGACATCTCACACAACTTTCACCTAAGATGATGCGATACAAGATAATTTCTCAAAAGAAATGGAAAGGAGAGGTGGATTCTCCTGTTTAATTGACGATTAGATTGTGGATTTATAATAGTACTCAAAGGTCACCCAAGATACAAGGTCAATTTAATATCACTTTCAAGTGTCACACAGAATGCTTAGTACAGTGCTAATATGTTTGAAGATTTCAATGAATCATTTTGTACAGGAATTGATTGTCTTTTCACATTGTCTTTTGATTGATTAATTAATTGATGGAATAATTTTTTTTGGGAGGGGTTGGGGTTCAGTAGAATGAAGAACTATGCTTGGTATATTTGTATTCATAATGTATGAGGATTCTGAATACATCTATTTGTATTGAAACCTTTTTGTTGACTTTTCTATTCATTATCGAGCCTCTTATTGCCCTCTGAAAATAAAGTTTTGTTGTTATTGATTGCTGTTATTTTTTATTTGTTTTTAACTTATTGGGTTTTTTTGGGGGGGAGGGGAGGGGGTTGCAGAGCATTGATTTTACATAAAATGACCCATGATACGTGCTACTTTGTGAACGTGGTGCATTCATAGGGCACAGGGTGGGAGTTATGACTTGGTGGTAGATTATTTAGGCTCGGAAATCTCCCTCTGCTGTTTCCTTCAGGTGAGGGAGGCCTTGACTGACAACTTGTCTGATGAGCTGAGCATCGAGGCCGATGTTATGAAGTCCCAACCGACATAACTTTGGGAAACCTTGGAGATGACCGATGAGAGCCCTCACTGCATCCAAACTGAATGCACTGTCATCAAGGGTAAGCCCTATTAAACCACGCCCAGCAGGAAGGATGCTGATCAGGTCCTTCACATCATCATCGACCAACCTGCACTTTTCGAGGTGCAAGGTGCCAATGGCTGGCAAGATATGGACATCTCGCAACTGTCCATGCAGGTTGATACTATGCAGGTAGAGATAATTAAACCTGCATTCTTCCAGTACCTGCAACACATCAACAACCTCCTCTGGTCTTACTTTTATCATGGACAAACTAGGCATGATTTTTTCTTGCATGCGCAAAAAGCTGTGCGATGCAGGCCCCATGTCAAACAACGACTTTTCCCCAATGTAAAACATAATGTGTAATTGAGCACGGCGCTCTTCTTTCCTCACACCAATTGTTTTCTCTAGGGGACTGAAATCCTCCTTCTCCTCCTCAGACAACATGTAGTGAACAAATATCATCTTAGCCGACTCCATGCTGTCACTCATCAGAAGAATTTCCCTGAAAAGGTTAAGATCCTGCTTTCTTACATGCATGTAAAAGCCTGTATTTTTAAGTGGTGGAGTGACACGCTTTAAGTAGTAGCTCAGTGATTTCAGGTCTGCATTACTCTCACACTCTACCCTAGTTGGTCTGACAAGTTTGGTAGCCAACTCTTTTGAACCAGATTCACACAATATCAACCGAGCCAATCTCTGCAGCTTCATCTCATCACCTTGCATCTCTTGTATGTGATCCAGAATGAGACCAGCAGCCTGCATGGATCTACCACAACAAAATCTCAGCAGGTATTCCATCGCAAAAACATTTCCTTCTCCAATCTGCTCCAACTGATGACGGAAATTGTTTTCGTCATCTTGTTGTAGCAATTTCACCAGGTGACATGCTGCAAAGTATTCTTGGATGGACTTGTGGGGGAAAGTGACCAGCACTTTTACATCCAGACCACTCGTGAACGTTTCACGTAGAACGAAACCCACACGACAACCCTCAGCTAAGCAAGACGGACAATCCTGAAATTCAGTTTCATTGAACATGAGTCTTTCCCCTCTAGAGTCTAGTAACCCTTGTAATGCAACACGCCCCAAGTCATCAATGATGGGCATCAAGTTTAACATCACCTGATCATCATTCATATCTTTATTGCAGCGCTTGAAAAGAACAACCGCAAACTTTTCGTACAGCTTGGTAATTCTCTCAGGCAATGACTTTTCATTCTTCCAAACAAGGCACAACATCTGGGAAATGATTGGAATTACAGCCATCTCCTTGAGATTTGCATTGTCTTCTAGATGTGAAATCAATGCCTCTCCCATGTCAGAATCATCAGAAAGGTTTAATCTGATATATTGATCTCTGTCTTGTGGTCTGAAGCCACATGTTTCAACCACTGCGTACGGGTTGCTACCCTCCAATACATATTCCATCATGTGTGGTCGAGTAGTTACCAACACAAAACTTTTTGTAAGGACTCTGCTGTGTAAGATATCTTGAACCCTGTACACGCCCTCCTTAGATTGCAAAACATGAGACGGAATTTCATCTAATCCATCCAACAGCAAAGCAATGCGTGATTGCTTACCATCAATGATACGTTGCACTGTTGTTTTGTCCAGTTTTGTGTCAATTGGTAGAATTTGGTCAAATATGGCATCCAAGACACTGTTTGATTGCATTTGCCTCAGCTTAATCCAAAGCACAAGATCGAATCTACCGAGAAGGGGTTCTGAACTGAGTGTGATGCAGGAGTTTACAACTTTCACTAACAGGGTTGTTTTACCCGTCCCGGCCCCACCATAAAGAAGAATCTTGATTTCCTTAACTATTTTCTGATTGAACAAATCATCAACGGATTTGAGAATTATCTTTTGTGCTTCATCCAAAAATATGTTTTGTTTTAGTAATGTGACCAACCTCTCTGATTTCGTTTTGCCTGAAATGTTCTTTCTGAGATTCAGTGGAATAAAGAATTCCTCAATACCCACATTACGTGACTGCAGTGTAGGATGTGCAGGAATAGTTGTTGCAGTTTGCTCATAGTTGTCAATAATTTCCTGTTGCAAATCCTCAAAGGTACCCGATTCCTGGAGTCCGGTGGTTTCTGAAAGAAATCATGAAATTATAATAAGTAACTGATTTGAGAACTGATAAACATGATTCCTTACAATCATTCTTTCAAGCTGCATTAACCCTCTCTACTAATGACGTATGAGTAAACTATTCATTAAGTATACATGAACATGATTCATAACAATTCTCTCAAGCTGCAATTCAACAAATCCGAACAATGTGCATGTCCATTTTTCAACATATTATTTGTTTCTGCAGGCAGCAATTTTTTTTTAACTTCATCCATAATGTACTCAATTGGTTAAAGTTTCCAATTACGTGCAGTAAAATGTACACTTGGAAATGTTGCGTGAGGATTGTATCCAAAGTTTGCTTCCAAGCGTGCGTCCCTGAGATCATGATATTGATAAAAGCAGGAAGAAGTTTCGTCTTCAGGGTGTGGACCCACTGATTAGTCCTCAGTGCCTGTTAATTCCAGGGTATATCTAAGGATGCATATAGGACCTACATGTACCTTTCTCAACAGCACCCCCCATCCCCCCCCCCCCCAAAAAAAGAGGGCAATGCAAGCTGAACAATACCAAACACGACCAGATTAAAATTTGTTTATCAAAGACTTTATTCTACAGTAAAATGTAGGTTAAGTAAGTTGCGTATGAACACTTTGAGTTAATTACATTTGTCTTTGAATATAGTAATGTCACTTAAATGTGGTGGGTAGGTACGTGTACATGTAGATAGTGCTACTAATTTGCAAATTACAAAAGTGACGTCATGATGACCTCATCACCTAATTCTTTTAATTAATTTTCGAAACCTTTCACATGTTCTTCTGCTAGCAAAATTTGACATAAAATGCAATCAGATTGACATCAAACTACGTACAGGTTGGCCCTAGACAAGTGATGTCATGATGACGTCATCAATGGTCTTATGATGTCACCTTAAAGTTGTCTATTTTACAATTTTTTATCTAGAGAACGTAAGTCCAATTGGGTTGGAACTTTGTATGTTCATGTACATATACAGGTACAGGCACGTGTTAACAGATTAAAACTTGGGGACGTCATGATGACATCATCATGGGTCCAAATACGTTATCCTAAAGGTGCATATTTTAAAGCCCTATATATTTGGAGAACTACAAGAACAGTTAAATAAGTCATGAAACTATGTTCACTACATACATGTGCTAAAACAGTATACCACCCTCCCCCTGCCCCCCCCCCAATACATTAACACTTGATTTAAGATATCTACTTCATCGCATCAAATAAGATTATATTTACCTGGTCCCTCTGACAGCTTGTTGTAAATGATATTTACTTCATTTGAACCAACAATGACAGGGTTCTGGCTACCGCTGATGCTTCCTATGATGGCTTCACTTCTTTGTGGGTAATCTACAATCAAAAGCAAGAATTAAAATATCCTTCAATTCAATTCAATTAAATAATTAGGGAATAACAGTGTGAGCACCCGGTCTTCACTTTTGTGTGACTTTTCTTTTGGCGATATTTCCAAACTTTTTGTGTGTTCATGTTTACATACTCCTTGTTTCCAAAATTACAAAGATGCTCGATTTAGAAACAGTAAATATGTCCCTGTGAGGCGTGTTTACAGAAAATAAATCACATATCCATGCTTTCGTTGTAAACATCCTTAGTATGAACATGTCGTGTTAAGACTTATAACGCGCCCGCAGGCCCCGCATAACAACTACATGTATAGAATGCATACACGCACGGAAGTCTTCACACGATGGTGGTTGAGAGCACGTGTACTGATGTATTATAAAAAGTTACCGAAGGACTGTTGTTTATTTGGTCAATCATGGCTTACATGATGCTGGATCAACGCTGGTTCAGGGGCCATTTATTCACTTGTTTTTGAAGCCTGTCTTTATATCACATGTTAATACACCCCCACGTGATCGAGTCTCGACCAATCAGAAGCTATCAACTCTCCAAGGCATTTATTAATGGTTGATTAAAAACATGTCTGACAGTTAAAAATCGGAAATTTGTACATGTGAACATAATATATGATTTTCAAAAAACAATTATACCAAAACATAATATTACTAAAAACCAAACATTAAAATACTTACATTAAAAATAAAAATACTTTAAAAATGTGCGCAAACCATGTAGCCCTACTTTAAAGGGTTTTTTTAAGAACCAAAAGTTCAATTCAGTTTGTTTATACCGGTATTTAGCCTGTTTACAGATACAAAGAACATTTTTTTCCTTAAAACGATGTTGCATTCGGGTGACGTTATTATCAGATTTGTCTTTCAATTCATAATGTTTTGCAGGCCAAATTTGTGCACCAACAGTTTATTTGCCAAAAATTGTGCTCGAAAAAATCATGAAATTTGCTCTTTGTTGTCAACATCATAATATAGTGTGCTTTGATAATATCCTACTGTTGGCTCTCAGGTACATGTATGTGAAAAACACCATATTTAGGGGTTTTTAAAATATTGTTCAGAGGATGGAATTTGCATGTAAATCAATTTGGTGATGTAAATCAATATTGTGTTTTTGCTCTTTACAGACGTCAGGCGCAGATCCAGGATTTTTTTAGATGGGGGGCACAACTTCGGAGAATTTGCTCCAAGAACTTATACGAGCGTGAAGCCCCTGAAAATTTGTGATTCTAGATGCTCTGTGGTGCAATCTGAGGCGATTCCTGGCCCCTTTACCCCTGAATTCTTTGAGCAAAAGCTTTTAAGATTTTAAGAAGTTACTGTGTACTTCAAAATTGTAAACCATGTATTTTCGTATTCATATTTCTTGCATTGTATTTTGGAAAAAGAATCGAATTGACTTAGTTTGTAAACTGTTGCAACAATGCGTTGGGGCATTTGCACCGAGGACTAATGAGAGCGCGGAGCACAAATGCCTTACGGTGTGGGGTCAGGGGCCCGCTAATAAAGGGCCGCGGGAAATTTTGGATTCAAGATGCTCTGTGGTGCAAATCTGAGGCAATTCCTGGCCCCCTTTTCCCCTATAGCCCTGGGTTAAGTGTAAAATGTTTTAAGATACTTCGGATTTTTTTCACTTTCATTTCGGTTTGCGGTAACACATGTAACATGTAACACATACTCTTGTATTTATAGCCTTTTAAGATTCTTCTGTTCTTCACTTGATAACCATGCATTTCCGTCTGCATATTTATTTTCGTGCATTTTATTTATGAAAAGGAATTGGATAGGCTTATAGTTTGTAAACTGTTGAAAGGATGCGAATAGGGGCTTCTGCCCGAGGACTACTGCGAGCGCGAAGGGCAAATGTCTTACGGCGTGGGGTCCGCGGCCGACGGCGTGGGGTCGGGGCCGGCTTAAGGGCACCGGGAAATTTTTGGATTCTAGATGCTCTGTTGTTTAAAATACACTGTTGCTTTTACAAGCCTTTTAAGTTTTTTCTGTTCTGCACTTGATAATCATGGATTTTTGTCTGCATAATTATTTTCATGCAATTTACTTTTGAAAAGGAATAACTGTATAGACTTCGTTTGTAAACTGATTAAGGATGCTTTCTAATGTTTTGTTTCAAGTTTAAATTGTCAGTGTATCAATAAGAACAAACCGCTTGAACATGTACATGTACATTGAGTTCAAGTTTAAAATTTGTGTAATTTAATCAACTACCAGTAAAACAGGGGAGTAATTAGGCCTCCATGCACACTGGAACTTCACAGATCTCAATGAAAAGTGAAAAGTCCCATTCGATCCCAAGAACTCCCCTCTCTGGGCTGACAGGGGGCTGGTCGGCAGTGTGGTCCCCCTTGTTTCAGGGACACTGCAATGCTATATATTGTGCCTAATAGCATCAATGCAAAGGATGGAGGGGAAGGATGCTGTCACTGGGAACCGATATCAGGGCCAGGGGAGTTATAACATGCAGGGTTTACAGACAAATGTTTGTGTCTCACCTGGTCTTGGCTGTAGTTGCGGCGGAGGTTGTTGCGTTGGTTCCTGCTGGGAAGGCTGTCCACTGCCAGACTGAGTCGTTTGTTGATCATCTGGTAGTTGTTGGGTCAGAGCTGCTTGACTGTCTGTTACTGTGGTTACGGTAAGAGCAACCCACAAACCAAATTTGAAGTTCCTAAGTAAAGTATTTCTCAAGCATTCATGCTGACAATACAGCAATTAGTGATCTTGACCTAGCTGTCGGCCCCAAAAGCAACAGGCCTCTTAAGATTATCAAGAACAACAGACAACCCACAAACCAAATTTAAAGCTCCTATGTAATTATTCTCAAGTTATCGCATTGACAAGATTTCTATTGTTTTAGCAATAGTGACCTTGACCTTTGACCTGTCGGTCCCAAAAGCAATAGGCTTCTTAAGAGTACCAAAAACAACCCACGAACCAAATTTCAAGTTCTTTAATAAGTAAAGTATTTCTCAAGTTAACTCGTTGACAAGATTTCTTTTGTTTTAGCAATAGTAACCTTGACCTTTGACCTGTTGGCCCCAAAATTAATAGGCCTATTAAGACTATCCAGAACAATCCACAAACGAAATGTCAAGTTCCTAAGTAAAGTATTTATCAAGTTATCGTGCTGAACAAGTAGGCCATGGATCAGCCTTGGTCAAAAATTTTGGCAACCGGTATCAAATGAGGGTAATAATCGTCATAGCAATTTTTGGCAAGGTATACACCTCCATAGTTGGCAAGGTATACACCTCCATAGTTGGAAAATATGTGACAGCATTGCAGCAGTGCAGCTTTTAATTATTACCCTTTTTCTCAAAATGTCCATCAAAATGCTTGTTACCACTCTAGGGGCGGTATGCCTTGCGCATGCCAACTATAATCAATTATGCCCTGATTTGATACCGACCAAACCCCCATGCTGATGGCCGAAAGGGTTAACGGGGTGTAAATTGAGGATTTTCTTTTGTTCCTCTTCCCTTTTCCTTTGTTTGTACTTTAACTTTTTTGCAACAGCTCTCATTGGTTTGTACACATTTTCCAACCAAGGAGTCCTCGATTCGGTTTCTGTCCTCGATTCATTGATAATGTTGCGTGTGTCCTTGACTTACACCATATACAAAATAATGCAGTAAAACAGACCAGCAGCCGATTTCACAAAATCTTACGAATTGGCGCAACTCTGCTTGAGCCAAAATTTATTGTGTAAGTTGCGCAACATGACCCATTTCACAAAAGTCACATAGTGCGTAAGTCCACAAGTTGCGCAATAAATTATGATGTAACTTGCACCATCATTTTAGACGGCATAAGTTGTGTCATAACGACTGAAAATGACATATTTTACCAGCATATCAGGAGTGTCACAGAGCTTGTTATTGCACAACTTATCAAGGTTGATACAAGACGGACAAAATAATTTTCAAAATGGCGGGCTGAGGTGATCCAACGACTGTTTTGCGAACGAAAAAATTCACACACAAACAGCCGTGGTAAATGCTGCTTTTATCCTCGTCCAAGATGCTTAAATTATTTAAAGCATTGTGAAGCTGCGCCAAGCTTTGTGAAATCGATCGTAACTTTATTGCGCAGCTGGGCAACAAATTTGTTGCCTAAGTCTTACTCATGGCACAAGCTGCGCACTTTTTCATGAAATCGACTGCTGCCCACTGTCATGGCACAACCAACAAAGGGTCTATAGTTAAACCAAAATTCAAGATTATATGAAATGCTGTAAAACAAACATTTTTGGGATAAGAAACATTCAATTTACATACCTACATTTGTAATTACCTACATTTGTAATTACCTACATTGGTAATTATGGCAGAGTTTTTGCTTACCGTCACCGAGTCCGATCTCATGAACGCCCGTTGCTTTGACATCGCCCTCACTCAACAGCCTCTCAGCCTCCATATCAGACTTGGCTGTGGACTCGGCTAGATTCACTTCTGCAATGTAGCCTAGTGCAGGGGTGAGATTGTTGGAAAATGAAAAAAATCCACAAAAATTATCAGCAAATAAATGCACTGTGGATCTGCAAACATTTCAACTCATTTGAATACGTGTCCTGAATGACTTCACATTAGCTTCAGTTCGCATTCACATTCACATGTGTGATGCGATCAAACTAAATGAGTCGTTAATTGTCGGCAATTATGATTTTAAGATACAGCCCAAAATAGTTCAGTCAGGGTGAAAATTTCAAAATTGACTTTTTTGTAAAATAAGAAGGCTACATATGTCCTCTTTCATGTCAACTTTTTTTCCGGAGAAAATATCACGATAAAGTATTCAAAACGTGACATTTTTGCTAAGGAGTAACAAATTTATGTCAATAACTTGAAATAAAGCATGTTTATTGTTGTGTAATAAACACTTCAATTTTGAATCGTTGATTTCTCTGTTTGAGTCTCTGTTTTCTTGTTTCAAATCTGCCTGTGTTCCAAGTCCCATAACTTCTGAATGGAAGGTCCTATTCACATGGGGTTTTCACCAAATATAAACTGAGATACAGCTCTATTCAATAATGTAAAAAAAAAACCACAACATTTGATAAGGGCCGACAAATGACTCATTTAGTTGCATCACATGTTTTTGCATTTGGCCTGAAGACTGCTGACCCACCTGCGACTTTACTTTCGTACTTCTCGTCAATCTTGGTGATTTCTTTGTAAGTCGTAACAGCCACCTCGTAATCCTTCAGTCCCTGCTGGGCCTTACCAAGGTGCACCAATGCCTTGACGTTGTTTGGTTCCAACTGCAAGGCAGTCCGGCAGTCCTCCATTGCCTCTGTAAACTTTCCCAATTTGTTGTAAGCCTTGGGGGGAAATAAGTGAAAAGATGGGATTCAAATTTGCCACACAGTGAACAACGAAGTGATGCGTGTCTCAATAGGATAACATGTGTGACGCCTTGAATTAATCGTCTGCCTTATGTGCAGTACTACAAAAACAAACATGCAGGATGAGTTGGCCCCCCTCCCAAAATGATATGTTTTCCTTTCTTTTTTTCCCCTTTATATGAAAAATTTTCAGGAAATAAATTAAAACGTTGCGTATCTCTCTCACAAGCCATCAGCAACGTTCATGATGTTGCGTATCTCTCACAAACCTTCACCTCCACTTGCCTCTCTCCACCCAGGAGTACACATGTAAATGCGTAAGGGTATTACTTGGGGAGCAACCTACAGTCATGACAATGGACTCATCCAGGGGGAATAGAAATATTCTCAGTCATTTCATGAATACGGAGATCTTGGCTCGTAACGGACTTGACTTGTTTACCTGTGCCCTGTTGGTGTACAGCACCACAAAGTCTTTTAGACGCTCCAGGCCCTGTGTGTAGAGCTCAACGGCTCGTGTGTAATTGCTCTTCTTGAACGCTTGGTTCCCCTGATCTTTCAGAGCCGTCGCCTCTGCTTTACGCTTCTCTGCGGGCTTGTTGGCGTCTGCTTCCAGGGCTTTCATGACATTATCTGAAAAAAAAGTTGATCACACGTTACATAAAAGGATAGAGTTTACTACAGTCATCCCGGTTAACCTTAGGGTAAAAAAAAAGTCTCCGGTTTCTGGTATGGAGCTTGCCCCAAAGTCGTGTGGCGACGCAGGTTTTTTTTTTTACCCCACTTTTTTTTTCAAATGTGGGCTGATATGTTGCAGATGACACTTCGATCCCCTTAAAACTCTCAAAAATATCCTTTAGAGTGGAGCTTGAGGTGACCTCAGTAAGGCCATAAGGCTTGGGAAGTCTGCACCCACTTACGATCTCGACTCGACCTGCCAGGCTGGTCATTAGTCTGCTCTCTTACATACTGCGATAATTGAAATGCATTTTCAGATTCCCCGAGATACACGACCATCGCTCCCTCACTCGGCTTCCAGATGCACAATAACAAAATTACAACACCGTGTGCAAATGGTGCCCGACTAAATTTAGTGCAAAATATATGGGTGCATCATCTGCACTGCTCCAGGATGTCACTGGCTCAGCCTCTACCAATTGACAGTGATTGCTGGAAGATTTGCAGGATTGAGGCATGGTCACCCCTCCAAGGACCACATTATAAAGAAATAATTGAGGATTTTGCAGGATTAAGGCTGTATGCGATTTTTACATGAAGGCAGTTGGAGGATTTTGCAGGACTGAGGTTGCATCTATACTATAATTCCAGGAATCTGTGTGTGTGTGTCTGTCTGTCTGTATTTCGATTATCTCCAGAACCAGGCATTGTATGAAGTTGAAAATCGGCGGGTGTCTTGAACGGGACACCAGAATGTGTAGTGCCAACTTTGAAGTTGTTTGGACGAGCGGTTCTCGAAAAAGCTGCAAAAGAGCAACATTTTCTGAGGCAAACGTGGCAAATTATAGCCTAGACCACCACGCACTGATGTTCTTTTCAATTGTTTACGTCATGTTTTAGGCTAAAGTGCACGTACTCAATATGACGTAAACAATGCAAAAAGGACGGGCACGCGCACGTGCATTGTAGGGCGATACCATATTGTCCAATGTGGGTGAATGGCACTGCATACCATGTTTCCGTATGTACACGTACGTGGTGGCTACACGGGCACATTAGGTGGTCGACTGAGCATCCTTACTGCAGGGCAATACCATTGTCCAGAAGGGGTAAATATCTGCGCTATTATTTTGCAGCTTTTTCGAAAACCACTAG
Organism: Patiria miniata; assembly: GCF_015706575.1. NCBI lineage: Eukaryota > Metazoa > Echinodermata > Asteroidea > Valvatida > Asterinidae > Patiria > Patiria miniata. Next base: position 6,232,462 of record NW_024037064.1, on the reverse strand, counting down.
CCTAAACAACTTCAAATTTGGCACAAACTTTGACGTGAGTGCATTCAACCTGTGAAAACATGCAACCAATACCAGCGGCAAAGAAATTTGCCCTTCCCGAACATGCACATTTTAGACGGGCACTGCACTAGTCCTAGCAAAAACCCCTAGGGAGTTAGGATTAATACAAATACTGCAAATACAAATTCTGGTTATGGGCAATTGAATGTCATGTCAGTATTATACAGAGCTTTTAAAAGCTCAGTGAATAAACCTGACAATGTATTTATCGAATCTTTTACATGTACAGCCATTACCTGGTCATGGTCAAGGAGACTAAACAGACTAGGAGTTGTGGATCATTTTTCTAAATTGTTATTTAGGTATAATGGTTTATTGGTTTTGTCACTGATATGTACCTTTCATAATGGTGAAATTGCCGTTAAAGCAAACCAAAAACCTTTGTCCCGACTGTGCATTTACATGTCTGTGTACAGTAAATACAGTGAATACTCCACTTAAGTAATTACACTTTCTGTCATAACTAATATTTTGGCCAAGTATTAACGATCAGTACACTGTACAACAGCACACACAGTAGTCTTGGCACACGACGCTATTGATCGATAGTGGAGGATGCATATATATACCCTCTAATGGCACAACAATTAGACCGGCAGCCCTATATACATGTACTTGCACTAATTCTTAGCCATTTTGTTTCAGTGGTTTTAACTTTTTCTTTAGTGTTTTTCCCAGGCTTTCCTAAGGAATCAATCAGCGACTGAGAAAAGGTTATATGGCTCGCCCAATGGTTGTAAACGTACGCCCTGGCCTATGTGCGGTGATCGAGCACCATCACTTTATAGGGAACCAATTAGCGATTGAAAAAAAGGTTTCATGGCTCACCTGACGGTTGTGGACATTCGCGCTATACGTGCGGTGATCAAGCATGGAGCTATAAAAATGACTATGATTGTTCAAATTTATACAGACAGTCTTATTTACATAAAATGGCCACGCCCCATTGCTACGAAATGACCAAGATATTGGTGAGAGAAAGTACAAAATCAATTATGCAAGTGCGCTACACAACAATGCAACTATCTCTCTTGATCACTGACATCTTGGGCCAAGACTATATACACAGGGGTTTGGCATTGGAGCAATAGGCCATTTCTCACTAGACCAAATCTCGGGGGTGGCCCGGGGCGACATGGAGGTTAAAATAAACCATGTTTCTCACTTGAAATTTTCATCCCTGCGCCACCCCCCAGCCACCCCAAGATTGCTCATCCCCGGGGCAAGCTCACCCCTGCTTGGGACCAGGGTGGAAAAATCTTATCCCCAGGGCGAGACACTTTCCCCAGGGCGAAAACTTTAGTGTTAAACGAGAAGGGGTGAATTTGCCCCGGGGCGAGCATCAGAGGGTTGAAAAGACTGTAAAGTCTGATGTAATTGCAACAGTTCATCTGAAAATACGGTTAATTGCAAACAATATGGGTTTTTGGGTGGCTTTTGAACCACAGCAAATCCAACCGTTCCACGTTTCTCACTTGAAATTGTCATCCCTGCGCCACCCCCAGCCACCCCCAAGATTGCTCATCCCTGGAGCGAGCTCACCCTGCTGGGGACCAGGGTTGAAAAATCTTATCCCGGGACGAAAACTGTAGTGTTAAACGAGTAGGGGTGAATTTGCCCCGGGGCGAGCATCAGAGGGTTGAAAAGACTGTAAAGTCTGATGTAATTGCAACAGTTCATCTGAAAATACGGTTAATTGCAAACAATGTGGGTTTTTGGGTGGCTTTTGAACCAAAGCAAATCCAACCGTACCATTCAACAACCAACAACTCGATCAATCGTAATCATACTGGAAAAAATAATTGTAAAAAATCCAATAAAAATGTTGGGAAGTTTACCGGATATTTTGACATGAAAATACACACAGAGTTTTATGCCTTTCTTTCCTAATTATTGAGTACTAATAAGTAAGAATAGTGAAATTTGCTCTGTGAAGAGGCATACAAATCAGAAGAATGCAAAATATGGCTAAATAGGTCAGCTAATAGAGCACTTGAACGGTGATTCAGAGGTTGTCTGATCAAATCTCACTCTAGTGAATTTCTATACTAATCTGCTTAAAAACGCTAAGACAAAGAGATACAACTTTTCTCGTCACTGTTGCTTGGCAACAAGCTGTCAAAAAACAAATTCTGATTCTGATTGATTCCTCTGTCTCAGATCAAACTTAGAAATATGGTGACTCACGGGGATGGGTAGCAGGAATGTCTTGCACTGCTGGTGAAGATGCCTTTTCTAAAATTATGAAGAAGAAAAAGTAAAACAGATTAGTCTCCAATCCAGCCACTGTCAACTTTGGAAACCAGTTACAGTCTTTATTTTTCAAAGAGGAGTCTAAGAATCATTGACACATGTGCACTATGATCATTGACTAAACCTGGTTGTAGAAAAAGCAGTTGATTGAAAGAACTGATGAAATTGAAATATAACAGCATGGCTGATCATCAAAATAAATATTACTAATTGTATTAAAAAAAAAACAAAAAAACTATATAGACCATTTGCAAGTTGCGCCATGACAGCAGGCAGGTTTTAGTTAAATTTAGTTACAATACAAGCACAAAGTACCTAATCAAGTGTATCCATTGATCTTTATTAGTAAGACTGGATAGGACACGCGTACACTTGCACGCAGTGAAGATTCGGAAAACGTGGACACAAGCAGCTGGGTAGTACAGTGCGGGTTTAATGTTTGCGACTGCGGATGCGTGACGTGCGCATGCTGCATGGTCTGTGTGTGACGAACGCATTTCAAACTTTCAAACCCTCACCGATGACTACGCATACGAGCACAAGATGGAGGGTGCTGTGTCCTATCCTGTCTTCCTAATAGAGACCAATGAGTGTATCACACAAAAACACACATTTACTTGTTCCGTAGTTGTGGGGACTTACACTCGTCGCCACAAGGTATTTGTGGGGACCGAAAATGCTATGGGGACAGCAGAAAGTCCCCATAACTCGGTCCTAATATTTGCCTAACAATAAAAAACTTCCCCATAACGCGGTGTATGCCTACCCAGACTTACCCACTGTCATGGCACACCATGCAAAGGGTGTCTTAGGCTTTTATACCTTACCTGAAACTTGGGGCTTCCCATCGTCCACATTTGATTCTGAAAATGAAATATTAAATGTACCTGCATTATAGTCTGGCCGCACTAAATAGTACACTGGGACATTGAGTAGGATTTTCCAACAGCAAATTTTTTTTAATTTTTTGCTTGCACATACCTTTGCTCTGAATGCTTGTTATTCCAAAAAGATCAAGATCAATATCAAAGAAGCTATGAAAGGTAAATCGCAAAAAAGTAACGCTTGTCAAGTAGACAGACACTTTTTTTCTTACCATAATTCAAGGCAAGATGAACAAATTAAGTAAATTCTATTCAAATTATTATTTAATACTGGCATCAATGTAATAATATTGAGTGATCATTCAAGCAAACTTTCCACATCGTTAAGCAATTATAGGGTGGAGGATGCCATAAACATAATGTCTGTCACTGGGACAGAAGAAAACAGTTTCAATTTTGTTTAATCCATGAAGATCCTTTCTAACAAATGACAATAGTAATTAAAGGCCCTAAACTCCAGTCCATCTTTTGCTCAACTGTTCAATCGTCTGAAGAACTTGACATGAGGAAATACTGAAATCTTTTTGACATAACGTTTGTTACACAGGCAGACTTTGATTATCATTATTTTTTTTAATGGAAGTCCAAGAATCATTCCGTTACCAACTGATGCATGCACACTATGGTCATTAACTAAACCTGGTTGCAGAAAAGTACCGGTAGCTGGTACAAGACTCTTGCTATCAATTGGGGCTACCTGAGCAGTATTGCGCTCGGAATGATACATGTACTTGTACATGTTCATACGATGCAGTGTTTGCTCCGATTCCAATTAAGTGAGCAAGAAAGATACCTCAGAATGGTATATACCGGTGCGATACGATGGTTGCTCCGGTTCGAAGTGAGTGAGATACTCGCTGATCATCAATTAAAATTAACATCACTGATCTTATTTGTCAAATAATACTAAACACAATGTAAATTTATGTAAGAATCTGTAACTTACCCAGAATTTGGGTGCGAATATGTATATTAAAGGTAAAGTATAGGCTTTATAATTTATGCAGAACTTGGGCGTGAATATGTATGAGGTATAGTATAGGTTTTATAACTTACCCGGAACAGTGGGGAGCTCATCATCAAAGTTTGTTTCTGAAAAGAAAATAATATTCAATGTACTGCATTTGCCTTTACAGTAAAAATAGCACTGCACTGTGAAAAGAGGCATACAAATCAGAAGAACGCAAAATATGGCTGAATACAATGCAGGTCAGTAAATAGAGCACTGGAATGGGGATTCAGAGGTTACTGTGCAAATCTCACTCTAATTCCTTACTAATCTGCTTAAAAACAAATCAAATGCAGCAAGCAGCCAACAGAAAAATGAAAATACTCTGATTCTGATTGATTCCTCTGTCTCAGATCAAAATATGAAATATGCCGACTCACTGGGATGGGTAGAAGGAATGTCTTCAACTGCTGGTGAAGATGTCTCTTCTAAAATTATGAAGAAGAAAAAAGTAAAACAGATTAGTCTCCAATCCAGCCACTGTCCACTTTAAAAACCTGTTTACAATCTTTATTTTTCAAAGAGGAGTCTAAGAATTATTGACAAATGTGCACTATGATCATTGACTAAACCTGGTTGTAGAAAAAGTAGTTCATTGATAAACGAAAATAAACAAGCGTTAGATTTTTGATAGAATTGAAATATATCAGCATGGCTGATCATCAAAATATTTGTAAAAAAAAACCCCACTATATAGACCGTTTGCAAGGTGCGCCATGACAGCGGGCAGGTTTTATTTAAATTTAGTTACAATACAAGCACAAAGTACCTAATCAAGTGTATCACCCAGAAACAAATACCTGCCCACTGTCATGACACACCATGCAAAGGGTCTCTTTGGCTCTATAACTTACCTGCAACTTGGGGCTTCCCATCGTCCACATTTGATTCTGAAAATGAAATATTAAACGTACCTGTAAAACGGTCTGTCCACACTAAATGTTACAACTTTGATCATTGAGCACGATTTCCAACAGCAATTTTTTTTAAATTTTTTTGCTTGCACATATCTTTGCTCTGTATGCTTGTTAAAGGGAAGATACAACATTTGCAAACATCAACAAATGAAATAGTCAAATTATCACAAAATACCTTACTGGATTGTTAGGGAATGACAGTCTAAAGCATCCTGTACAATCGTGGCTCCTGGTGTGCTGACATTTTCAACAAAAACTCCATTTTTCCAACACAAACTGGCTTTTTTCAAAAACTGCCCCTAATTTTTCATATTTAGTTATTCCGTATATAGATTACACATCTGTGAAGGGGTACAAGCCAGCTAGACTGATTCTTTCACTTTACAATTCCCCCAGTCTATAAATCGCTCCATTTCATCTTAAGTGGGGTCTGGGAGCCAGACTACAAGAACATGATTGGTTTTCTTAGTTTTTCCAGCATCTACGATCCCATAACGTGAAACAAGTCATTTTTAACAATATTTGCTATAACATACTAATTCTCCAAATCCATTTATTACTGAATATTGCAGCAAAAGCAAAATGTTGTACATTCCCTTTAATCTAGAAAATTCACGATCAAAAAGCTATGAAAGGTGGTACATCGTAAAGATGTAACGCTCGTCAAGTGGACAGACATTTTTGTTCCTAATAATTTCAAGGCAAGATGAACAAATTCAGTAAATTTTATTCAAATTATTATTTAATACCATCAATGTTAATATTGAGTGTTCTTTTAAGCAAACTTTCCACACCCTTAAGAAATTATAGGGTGGAGGATGCCTGGTGAACATAATGTTTGTCACTGGACAGAAGGAAACAGTTTCAATGAGTTTCAAACAGTTTTTTTTAATCGATGAAGATCCTTTCTCACAAATGAGAATAGTAATTAAAGGCCCTGTTAACCCAAGTCCTTCTTTTGCTCAACTATTCAATCGTCTGAAGAACTTGACATGAGGAAATACTGAAATCTTCTCCGACATAACGTTTGTTACACAGGCAGACTTTGATTATAATATTTTTTAAAATCAGTTACCAATTGACGCATGCGCATTATGGTCACTGACTAAACCCGGTTGAAGAAAAGTACCGGTAGCTGCAGGCACGCAGGGCAAGGGTTTTGCTTTGTGAAATAGCAGGTAAAAAACTCTTGCTATCAATGGGGGCTACCTGAGCAGCATCGTGCTAGAAATGAAACATGTACATGTATACGATGCGGTGTTTGCTCCGATTCCAGTGAGATACCTCGGAACAATGTGAGGGTTGCTCCGGTTCAAAGTGAGTGAGATACTCGCTGATATTTGTCCAAAATAACTACACAGTGTAAATGTATATAAGGATCTACAACTTACCCAGAACTTGGGCGTGAATATGTATGAGGTATAGTATAGGCTTTATAACTTACCCAGAACCTATGCGTGAATTTGTACATGTATGAGGTACGTTATTGTAAAGGCTTTAAAACTTACCGGTACCTGGAACTTGGGGGTGCTCATCATCCAAGTTTGTTTCTGAAAAGAAATTTGTATTAAATGTAATTACATTTGTTTATACACTGTAAATAGCACTGAAAAGAGGCATTTACAAATTAAGAGAGCACAAACATACATGTAATGGCTAAAAAGGTCAGTTAATAGAGCACTACCATTTTGAATTCAGGAAAAATTGACTGGCATTAGACAGACCAATCACAGGGCACTTTGCTTGGTCACCTGGATTGGTGATCAATCAAAGTGCCCTGTGATAGGTCAGGTGACAAATTAACAACAAGGCGTGTGTGACAAGGATGTTTCCTGAATTGAAGGTGAAATTTCTCTTTTCTTCCCAAAGGTATGTGAACCTAACCACCATCGTTTGTATTTTCAATTCCCACAGAGGCTACTCCTAGAACTATGAGGCTCCACATAGTGGAGCCTCATAGATTAAGAACTCCGCAAAATTGTTTTCAGCACAAAACACTTATTAAGTACAAAAACGTCCATCAAAATGCAGAAATTTCCCACAGAACCGCTGCACAGTTTGCCCCCAAACTCCACACTACACCTCATGACATATACTCACAAAATATGTGCAGAACAAACATTGCTGGATTTTGTCGTTTTTTGGGGCTAAAATGATGAAATATATGCCCTTTCCGCACTGAGCCAACCTGACACTTGAAACGTGCACGCATATGATCGAGCGATGATTTTCGGTTCGCTCGGAGCGTGCCGTGGGGGGGGGGGGGGGGGGGGTGTCATATGCATGCACATTTCAAGTGCTGTGAGGGATGTTTCGAGATTTTGTCTGAGCATTAATACATAGACCAGGTGTAAAGCAGATTTCAAATTGCAATACATGTATAGTGCTGATGATTGTCCATCTTCAACAAACCTCTTGGAGCGAATCTACTCTGAGGATTTCCCATAATTGGTCAGACTAAGACCATGTTCCAACACAAGCAAACTATTTCCTGCATATAGATAAAAACAAAAACAAAAATCGACAATGAGTGACAACGATCAATGCAGAGAAGACGACAATATAGCAAAATGGATGCAAGGGCGGATCCGGGGGGGGGGGGGGCAACGGGGGCCTTCGTACATTATATTTTCTTCAAAAACAAAATTGGTCAAAGTGGTCAGAAATTGCCTCAGATCGCACCACAGAGCATTTACAATCCAAAAAAATCGGGCCTCGAACCCTACGCCGTAATTTTGTGATCCACTTTTTTGGGGGACCAAAGTTGGGGGGGGGGGCCACAAAAATTGTGTTCTGGATCCGCCCTTGCATGGATGCTGTGTGCCCGTGGTACATGCAGCATTTGTTTGTGAGTAATCCGTTTATTTGACATTGGTATGTTTTAATATGAAGCCATTATATCTCCGCCATTGTGTATCCATGAGGGTCAGTGCTGGAACTGCTGCACATCCATGACCTATTGTTATACTCCATTTAATTATTGCATTTCCATACTAGGGTACCCACCGTATTCAAATTAAATGGTAGATTAGCAATATTGCCTGTACTACTTTTTATTACAAAGAACATAAATCAACTGTAAACCAAAATACAATTTGCTGAAAAGCACCATGAGTATGGCTTAGGAAATGCCTGTCTTTGATAGGCAAGAATTGGCAAGCCTTGCAAACCTAGTCCTGGTCCAGTCACAAGGGACACTTAGTCATAGTCACAAGTGACAGTCAGTCAGTTAGTTGGGGGGGGGGGGCGGGAGGAGTCAGTCAGTCAGTCCGTAAGCTATCAAGATGATACTGGGCTGGCCCTCTAGGACTAGGAAAAATTTCAACCAACTTAATGATACAAGTTGAAATTCGCTTCTTCCTTTTGAATATTTGGAGCTTAAAGCTTTAAATTGCAAGCCTTAATTGATTTTATGGATCATTCAGTCACAAACATTTTGAAATTAAAAGTACATTTATCAGTCAACAAGAAAGTAGGACGGAATGTGCTTCATGAAGCAGGACAGATCAGCTGCGTTATTCATACGTAAAATCCATGAAATGACCATTTTATATTAGAATGATTGCACCTGCTGATATAAGTTATGATTGCAGCTGACAGTGCAGTGACGTTGATAACAAGTCCGTTACTGCTTGGATACAATGACAGAATAGTTGATGCATGAAAAAGTGATGTAAGGTTTTGGCAACGTCCTTCATTGTAGTGCAGCGTTTCTCAAAACATCAAGAACAGCAGTGTGTGGAGGGAGGGGCATGCCCCGCCCATGTTTTCCCTCTCCTCATTTACCCCCATGCTCCGTATCAGAGCCTGAATGTCCATACTCATTATTTGCTGATCATACATTTAACATCACACACTGTCTGGAAGGGACCTTAATAGTGCCAATATGAAATCCGGACAGCCACACCTGCCTCCCCAACCCCTTGAGCATCGAAGGATTCAACTCCCATCCAACCCCACTTCTATCTTTTGACCTTGAGAAAAACAAATACATGTACCTTCAACCGAAGGTGATGAGCAAATACCATCAATGCGTACCTACAAGAAGTGTAACAACGAGACACATCATTGATGCAATGTATGCAAACACCACTTATCGATAACATTTGAACCGTCTGTAATTATCACCCTGCATATGTTTATGTAAGCCGCCGGTGTCGGTGGACTGTATTCTGTCAACTATTGGAACTGATATCAGTCCAAGTATTCACCCACAAATTCCACAATAAACATAATTAACAAAACATATCATTGAAAATCATACTTTGGACCAGCCAGACAAAAGTAAACAAACAAAACACTTCAAACCATTCCTTTGACACTCTTCACATAAAGTAATTACACTAAATTACCTGCAAAAAGCCAACTTTAAGAGTCTGTTGATAAAAATATCATTTTTTTATCTTCTCTTTAAGAAATAAAATGGACCGATTCCAGGGCAGTTGTTTGATAAGTTTACTAGTCCATATTAGGCAAGCATATGACCGTATATAGCCATCGTATCAGTCAATCAGAGCCTAGCCATGACCAATTTCCCCACCTAACATTCCTCTACCACATTAAGTATGTGTACAGATGGGTTAGCGAGCCGCTCGCGGCATGCCTCTGTGACTCGTATCTTGGTCTTGCAAGCTCAAAATCTTTGAGGAAACTACAGGAAATCACACAGATTTCACACAGAAATCACACACCGTGACAATTTGGGTCATTGATTGCATATCCTTTGTAAAGTGTCATTATCTGTAATTTTGTGTGTAATGCGTCAGGTTTTTTTTTTCAAAATCAAAAGAAGCCCTGAATAAATACACTACAGAAATAAACAAAGTACTTCAAGATTTTACCTTTGAACCAAATCAAAAGAAATAGGACAAATGCACTAAGCAGTGATGCCTCCCCCACTTACTTATGCAATATGCAGTGATGCCCCGCCCCCTCACTAAACACAGATGCAATGTGCAGTGATGCCCCGCCCCCTCACTACACACAAATGTAATGTGCAGTGATGCCCCGCTCCCTCACTACACACAAAATCACAAATGCAATGTGCAGTGACGCCCCACCCTCTCACTACACACAAATGCAATGTGCAGTGATGCCCCGCCCTCTCAATACACACAAATGCAATGTGCAGTGATGCCCCGCCCTCTCACTAAACACACATGCAATGTGCAGTGATGCCCCGCCCCCTCACTACACACAAATGCAATGTGCAGTGATGCTCCACCCCACACACAAATACAATGTGCAGTGATGCCCCACCCCCTTACTACACACAAATGCAATGTGCAGTGATGCCCCGCCCTCTCAATACACACAAATGCAATGTGCAGTGATGCCCCGCCCTCTCACTACACACAAATGCAATGTGCAGTGATGCCCCGCCCCCTCACTACACACAAATGCAACGTGCAGTGATGCCCCGCCCTCTCACTACACACAAATGCAATGTGCAGTGATGCCACGCCCTCTCACTACACACAAATGCACTGTGCACTGATGGCACGCCCTCTCACCACAAACAAATGCACTGTGCACTGATGTCACGCCCCCTCACTACACACAAATGCACTGTGCACATACATTTGGCTAACGGTTGATCTTTCTTGAAGGTTTTTTTGGCCAGATTTAGTTTATCTCTGTGTATGACCTTAACAACTACCGTAGCCATTAAAACATAAAAATTAGGACGAAAACTGGGGACAATACTGAAAGTAATATTGCAACGTGGAATCAGACAAAATCACATCATTCCACTCACTGACATTGTGTTGAACTATAGTTAGTAGGTGTAGCAGAATGTTTCTTTTTCCCAAACTTCTGTAAGCTACGGGGCATCAACTACTTTATTGCAGAAACAAACTAGTCTGTTTAATCAAAAGAGATCCTGATAAAGTGACACCAAATTCATTTGTTTTTTGAAGAACTGTAGTTGTATTTTCAAAAAAAGTTAGGCCCTTAGTAAGTATTAAGTAGGGATGTTAGCAAAATAACTCCCAAAAAACTTCCCATTTTTCCAACTCAGAATTTTTTTTCAATTGATACCCTGAAAATTTTCCCAATAGGATTTTCTGGTTTTCTCCACCCAAGAAATAATATTTTTTTTGTATTACATATGACACTCTGCACAAAGGTTGTTGACAAACCTACCAAAACCAGGCACATTGAACAATGGTGTAATGACCTGCCCATAACTCAAAAAATAAAGAATATTTCGAAAGTAATACTGATATCCAAACAATGTATTCTTGTATACTTCAATTTTTGTCCACACTCCAAACCAGTCTTAAACATAGTGTTTAAAACCAGCCAAGCACCTATTTATTCCCTTATGAAAGCACAATAAGTTTACTCATGCCTATCCTAGTGATACAAAACCATTGCTCTCTTACTCTGCCGTAATGCATTTATAACGGTAAAATATTCTTGCTGCCCTAGGGGAAACAATAGGGTACCTCTAGCAATTACGCGAGTACGTGAATGTCTACGGTCACCCTGATACCAAACTGTGAAGATGACATTTCAAATACAAGTTCAGAATTGTGTAAATGTAACTAATGAACCACGACATTTTCATTATTTTTCAATCAGAAATTCAAGTATCTTGCTCTGCCATAAAGGGTTACATTCTTGCTGCCCGTACAGATTCCAGCTTTGCTTTTGAGGGGGAACAATAGGGTACCACAAATTGCAAAGTCTCTCTAGCAGTTACGCGAGTACATGTACGTGAATGGCTACAGTCACCCTGATGCCAAACTGTGAAGAAGACGTTTCAAATACAAGTTCAGAATCGTGAAAAGTTCCACAATACTTGAATTTCTCATCGGATAAAGCAGCTTAAAACTCTTACCTTTTTGGGCACAATGGAGGGCTACTGGTACATTACACTACTGGTATGTACATGTACATGCACTTGTACACTCTAAAGGATGCAAAAACTCCAGTCCATTGAGTACAACTCAATGTTTGCGAGCAGACTTCATAAAATGAAGGCATGCAAAGGCTGAATGCCACGTCATCAATCTGATGAAACCCTCACATGCAAAATCTTATATATGACGGCTTTGGTATCGACATTTGCATATTATCTCTTTGCACGTGATCTCTTTGTGTACACACCCACTCGATATCCACCAATGAAACTGACAGATATTTTTAGGTCATTGTTAAATAAAGACGGCTATCATCAGCCTCTTGCGTGATACCCAGGGGCACAGGTTTCCAATTGGACGGCGCATTCCCTCACTCCCTGGATGTTGCATCACTCAACAATTACTTGACTCAATTAAGGAATCCATTCAGCACATAAACGGCACGTAAGCTCATTCCCAGGGATATTGCAAAGTTCACCAGTCACATGACACCAGCAACCCACCAATTTAAATGGCACGTAAGCTCATACCCAGGGATACTGCAAAGTTCACCAGTCACATGACACCAGCAACCAATCAATTTAAATGGCACGTCAGCTCATACCCAGGGATATTGTAAAGTTCACCAGTCAAATGACACCAGCAACCCATCAATTTCAACAGCACGTACGTCACTCCCAGGGATGTTGGATTGTTCTATACTTAGGTGACACCAAGAACACTCTTGGTGGACGACACATAAACTTGATTCCCAGAGACTGTGTCATGTGACATGGTTCCATTGGCGGGTCACATGGCAAGTTGTACCCCAAACAGAATGCACGTACGCTTAAAAAGCAGGGACCCTGTAAAGCCGTCCAAAAGGATAGTGATAGGATATGATTACAGGATTGCATGCCAGCATTACACTTGTTAGTTGCATTCAACATGTTCAAGAGGATTTTATCTCTTTGGGTCATGTTGTTACCATTAAGTCACTTTGCTGCTTCAATATTGTAACATTGAACAGGAACGAAGAACATGTAATATAACTTTCATTGAATGAGAGGTCTGCAGTAACACCATGTGAATGATAGATCTCTTTGTGAGTTGTGTGGTTCTGAGAAGAACCAGCTGGTTTAACTCAACATTTCGAGCAGTACATGTATGCTCTGTTTGTCAGCAGTCTCCTGATGACAAACAGAGCATACTGTTCAAAATGGCAAGTTTGGCCTTAACAAACTGGTTCTTCTCAGAACCACACAACTCACAAAGAGATATCATTCATAAGGTGTTACTGCAACCTCCCATGCATTGGTCATGTCCACCATGCTAACCCTTAAAGTCTCATTTAACATAACTTTGTTATAAATGTCGGTACATACTGACATACATGTAATTGAACTTGACAAAGTTCCAACGCCAAATGGGAAAAAAGTCACAACAACAATTAAAATGTTGCCTTAGATATCATCACATAGTAATTCAGAACATTTTTAAAATGGTAAAAACCATTGTCAAAACAACAGCACTCTTCATTTAAATAATAGACAACAGGTGACCGAGCAAACTGCCTCCAGGGATTCCACATGTACACTGTCATTAGCTGCTCAGGGGATTGTAAGAATTGGAAGAAATAAACTGCTCTCTATTTGATATATGTAACTCCTGAACCAGTCCAATGGAGCATACCAATACCTGTCCCAGGTACAAATTACTGCTTCAAGACTAAACTTGTCCAGTTGGTTGGACCTGTAAGTCTCATTGAGGACATTATACGTTTACTCAATGCAAGGCCAGAGTATTTGGAGGTGAACGTATCCAAGATCCAAGACCCCATAGCGTGCCAAAAACCATTTAGCAATGACATTTGAACTGTCTGCATCATCAATCATCCTGCATCTCTTTATAGGCTGCCGTTGTCTGTAGTCTGTAATCTATATGAACTGATATCAGCCCCTATGAAACCCAAAATAAACACAAGTTCAACCAAAAAAATCCCTGCAAATCATACTTTGAACCAGCCAGATGAAACTAAAGCAAACAAAATACTTCAAGTTATTCCTGGACACTCTTCAAAAAAACGCATAAGCCTAGCCACATGAAGCCTCAAAACTACTACTTAAACACTTTACTTTTGTTAGGTTTCTGTAAAGAAATAAGGTGAAGCATTTCCAGGGCAGCCATGGGATAAGTTCCTAATCCATTTACAGTCACAATACCACTGTGTATAGCATTCATATCACTCACAGCCTATCCACTAACCATACATGTACATGTATGTGTAAGGACACAATACTCAGCAACCAAAAGTGGGACATTACAGATCTGAAGCAAGATGAAAGCTGCATGCTGTTAGTTTTCACCTACATGTACATTGTGGGAAAAACATCCCACTTTAGTGAAAAACAACATTGAAAAGATAATAGGCCAAATATTTTTCACTACAAGGCAGATTAAAATGGTACTGTAAGCAGTCTTTTTTTGCGATTGCTTTACATAAGCTTTATTGAACTTACCAAACTAGTCAGCAATATTTAAAACCAACAAAGAAATCACGGATAGAGGACGGTTTTATTTTTTGGTCGGAAATTTTGGGAATTTCATGAACTGAAATTACATGTACAAGTATGCGCATACGAAAATCGCATTTTCCAATGAAAGATACTGTTGAAATTTCAAAATATATTATCGTTAGATTTAGTTAGATTAGGTTTTTTTGTGATTGCGTTACATAAGCTTTATTGAACTTACCAAACTAGTAAGCAATGTTTAAAACCAACAAAGAAGTCGCGGAAAGAGGACGATTTTATTTTTGGTCGGAAAATTTGGGAATGTCATGAACTGAAATTACATGCGCATTCGAAAATCGCATTTTCCAATGAAAGATACTGTTGAAATTTCATAATATATTATCGTTAGATTTAAGAGAAGTCAGTTTCAGATAAAGAAGTTGTTTTTGGTGGGAAAAAAAAACTCAGTTGATTCTGACAACTTGACCAAAACTAACGACAGGTGTGGATCACAATCGCCTTGGTATCATGTCGCAATCTCTGAAGTTCAAGAATTACTAATCTCTAAAAGCATTGGCTTGCGATGGTACCAGGAAGTCATCTGATCTTTGTCTTGGATCACCTCAGGAAAGTGCAAGACATGGCCCGATGGTTCGTTTCTGAGCATAAGAGGTCGGTTCCCAGATTTTCCCATGGTGGGGTTGGGATCTCATGAGGCTCAATCAAGTGGCATGAAGAGGTCGGTTCCCAGTTTTACCCATGGTGAGGTTGGGATCTCATGTGGCTCAATCAAGTGGCATGAAGAGGTCGGTTCCCAGTTTTACCCATGGTGAGGTTGGGATCTCATAAGGCTCAATCAAGTGGCATGAAGAGGTCGGTTCCCAGTTTTACCCATGGTGAGGTTGGGATCTCATGAGGTTCAATCAAGTGGCATGAAGAGGTCGGTTCCCAGTTTTACCCATGGTGAGGTTGGGATCTCATGAGGTTCAATCAAGTGGCATGAAGAGGTCGGTTCCCAGTTTTACCCATGGTGAGGTTGGGATCTCATGAGGCTCAATCAAGTGGCATGAAGAGGTCGGTTCCCAGTTTTACCCATGGTGAGGTTGGGATCTCATGAGGCTCAATCAAGTGGCATGAAGAGGTCGGTTCCCAGTTTTACCCATGGTGAGGTTGGGATCTCATGAGGTTCAATCAAGTGGCATGAAGAGGTCGGTTCCCAGTTTTACCCATGGTGAGGTTGGGATCTCATGAGGCTCAATCAAGTGGCATGAAGAGGTCGGTTCCCAGTTTTACCCATGGTGAGGTTGGGATCTCTTGAGGCTCAATCAAGTGGCATGAAGAGGTCGGTTCCCAGTTTTACCCATGGTGAGGTTGGGATCTCTTGAGGCTCAATCAAGTGGCATGAAGAGGTCGGTTCCCAGTTTTACCCATGGTGAGGTTGGGATCTCATGAGGCTCAATCAAGTGGCATGAAGAGGTCGGTTCCCAGTTTTACCCATGGTGAGGTTGGGATCTCTTGAGGCTCAATCAAGTGGCATGAAGAGGTCGGTTCCCAGTTTTACCCATGGTGAGGTTGGGATCTCATGTGGCTCAAGTTGATCTTTGCGTTGGCCCGGCTGATGTTCCTGACAAGTGTGACATGAGGACACGACACGGCTTATTTGGTCGTTTATTTTTGACAAGAAGACAGAATTGTGACAAACGTCATGTTTTCTCAATGTCTAACTGGTCATGGCCAGTGTGAATATCGTTGAGAAAACCATCACGCATGCATTCTGGTATCAGGACTTGTCGCCTAGGTTTTACACGACGATGCATGAGAGTCCGAGTTCTTCCCTGTAGGACCGGTAGGGTCACGGGGGAGATCTGTGATAGAGTCTGGCCAACCAGAGTAGATGACTGTTTCCAGCTCTGATAGTACTGGGTCCCTGGCCGTTCCTGCTGGAGCATGTCTTGTCTTGCACATCCAAAATGGACAAGGTCAATCTGTTGGACAGTCGGGTGCGCATCCGCATGTATCTCAGCTAAAATCCTAATTTACAGGGGTCCAACCACCCCCCCCCTCCGGCCCTATAGGGTTAAAGCATTGCATTTTTGTACAACTAAATCTGAAACCTCCGTAAATCAAACATGAATTTTATCCATCGAATCATTCATGTGGCCTGGCCGTGAATATTCTTTTCCCAAACTACATGTATGTATCCATATTACACGGTTGTTTAGCACCCTCTACGATACTTTAATGATACGTACGCAGGTACATGTATATATTAATTTTTTTCCCAGGATTTGTCGAGCAGTGCAACAGCTCAGTTGGTAGGGCCGTGATTTTGGACCGCAAAGTTGTAGGTTTGAGTCACCATTTTGTACCGGAATTTTGTTCTTTTCCAATCTTTGGAGGATTTTTTTCAAAAAGGGAAATAAAGTCAGAATTTCAATATGTTCGAATTTATTTCTTTTTTTTGATTTTATATTTTCTTCTCAAGTTTTTAGAGAAGTAAAGTCCAAAAACACCATAGCGTGCACCCCATGTGGATGTCATTTGGGGAAAACAAATTTGCGGGACCAGCTATCCGTACCCGGCCGGTCATGTACGGTGGTACCGTTGCATATTACATTGTGCAAGCATGCTCCACACTTAGTGTAATGCACTGACGCAGTGATTTTTCCATGTCAAACGTCAATATTTCACCTTTAATCCAGCCGGGAAAGGGTTCCGATCAGTGTTGACCTGGGTGTTTCTACCGTACAAACACTCCATTAACGACTGGTGAAAGAGTGTAAAACTACGCTCGCGATAATTTTTATGTGCCATTGTCATAGACTTTTTCGTCGACTTTTCTTTGAAATTATAATTTAAATAAAGTCACATATTGTGGAAAAATCGTAAAACAAATAAAATTTTGTGGGGCACAATTGTTAACAAATTGGAGATTTTGTTGGAAAATTCCAAAAGTCGGTTTTCTGATTAAAATCAGAAAAATATTCTCTGCAAGAGGCAAGTTTGACCATACATGTAGTTAACCATAGTTCAACTAACTCTGGTCAAACGCACTAGTGGACGACTAGTCTAGTCCACTATTCAGGACCAACCTACTGCGGCTGGTCGTGCCATGATATTACTGGTTATCAATAGCAATTTTCATAGCATAGTGCAGAGGGGACCTACTATCAACAAAAATGGCGGAAAAATGAAAACTGTGAGAGCTGATAATTTCATTTTCATGTCATAGTTTTTCCGTGTAACTTTACGATTCTGTCACTTTTGTCGCCATTGTATAACTGCAATTTGTATTAAGTACACAATTACTACTATTTGTGTACATATTAACAGAAACGTCAAATGTTGAAAAATTGTGCGACCGCCATTTTCTCATGGTCCTTGACATGACTTAGTTCAACTAGAGTCGTTGATACGTTCCCTACGTTATCTGCACTGTACTGCGAATGCACTAGGTACGGCACAAACCAACCACTAGTTAACTATTGGTCCTTGATCCAAGTTGCCCAAGGCTGGCTACAAATGCATACGCAACTTCATCTGCAGCATTCAGATATAACTTATTAACTTACCATCCTGGTTGGCATGGCAACAGTGAGTGATGATGTTTGTCTGTTGACTTTGGCTGTGGAATCGTCTTCTTGTATTATCTCTGGTAGTGGCAGACGTAACTCGTATTTTCTCTGGGACTAGACGAGTCAATTCTTCCTATACAAAAAAAGATACATTTTACAAAACAAAACCTACAGAGGTCTACAGATGTTGTTCAATGGTGAACATGTAGATTGGCCACATAAAGAGGTCTAGTTGGCATGCCTATCCAAGCAGTATATTTGCATTGTCCTCTAAAGATGGCCGATCAGCATGAGGTCTATTGAAGTAGTGGCTTGGCTGTACAGTACTGGATTATTCAGTACGGCAAAACCAGACATGGGATATTAGTAAATTCTTGGGGTAACACCTTAACCTTATGACCAGTTCCAGTGCTTTGGCTACAGGGCTCGATTTACCTGGGTGCACGCATGCACCAGTGCATGTAGATTTTTGCTTGTGCACATAGCTTTTTACTGAGCATGCACGACGTGCATATACTTTTTTAGCCACCAAAATACTCATTTCATTCATATATTTACTATTTACAAATGAGTGAGAATAAGAATAAAGTTTGTTGAATACTTGACCAGATAGTGTACAAACGTGTTATTTCTTTTATATATCCATAAATTATTCCTCGCAGCAGATTCAGGTACGCGGTAAAATTTGGAGATCCCGACGTCCTGCAACCTCCTCCGATATCCATAAGTTTCACGTACGTACATGATAAGTTTTCTGTTTCACGTACGTACATGATAAGTTACACGTACGTACCCGATAAGTTTCCCGTACGTACATGATAAGTTTCACGTACGTACG
The DNA here is from genome assembly GCF_015706575.1 of Patiria miniata. Lineage (NCBI taxonomy): Eukaryota > Metazoa > Echinodermata > Asteroidea > Valvatida > Asterinidae > Patiria > Patiria miniata. The sequence continues at coordinate 6,213,565 of NW_024037064.1, read as the reverse complement.
TGATAAGTTTTCTGTTTCACGTACGTACATGATAAGTTTCACGTACGTACGCGATAAGTTTCACGTACGTACATGATAAGTTTCACGTACGTACATGATAAGTTTCACGTACGTACGTGATAGTTGACATGCTCCCAGACCAAAAGATTCTGGCCATTCCCGATGAATCTTAGGTCCGGTAGCCTTCGGTAATACATTGTATTACAATTTACGTCACGTGACTAAAACGGGAGAATTCCTCCTTTTTCCCGAACATTTCCGAAGTTTGCCGAATTCGTTTCGTCGACAATCGGATAGCGCCCGAGTATTTCCGAATATAATATAGGTTTAATTAACTGTTAATTGCTATTTTTTTTTTTTTAAATGAGTCGATAATTAATATTCATTGCTTTCATTTAGAAATCTTGAAATTCAACGACGATTTTGTGCATCAAATATAATCGGATCGCATGGGCGAACTTTTTGCTGCGTCATGTACAATTTTGAATTTGACGACCATTACTGAGATTTCCAAAACTCTTACTCTTATACACAAAACATCAAACGAAATTTTGTACCCCCAAAAATTACTCTTACTCTTATCTTTAATACACAAAACATCAAACGAAATTTGTACCCCCAAAAATTATCCAAAAACTAGCCGACCTTAGGTGTCACCCTAAGGTATAACGTATGACGACAAATGTCTCCTTAAGGGTACATTTAACAGGAATTCCGCTTACGATGTCGCCAGATGTTCATGAAATTAATTTGAAGGCCGGTCATTATTATACAATTAGCGGGAAATGAAAAGGGCGGCAAATTCCGCGTTGTGTGTTGTACAGTATGGCAATTAATTCACTGTACCATGACTTCGTGTTATGTAGAATGAATTGGTGTGTGCTAAATATAACCCTTGCACAGTACCGATACACTTTAAGAGTTCATGTTGTACATTAATAGAGGTTAAAGTCCTTATGTACTCCTTTAACCAACCCGATCCAATGTACAAAAGCCACTTCAGATATTTTTTTGTGCCACGCACTTCCTACATGCTATACTCGGCGTTGGAAAGAATGGTTGGACTTTTATATTGAGTGGTATACAAATAACAATATTCCCATTTTTGATTCTGACTGTTTTTCTATTTATATCTTCTACGGCATGCATGCAATCCTATTCTATATATATTGTATATCCTTGTACATGATAATTAAAAACATGCGTGATATGATGTCTATTTTTTTCGGGTAATATAATCATTATTGTACAACGGGCAATAGTGGTATATATTGACACCTATATGTGGCAAACACAGGTGCTGTGTACGGTCGTTATAGGATATTTTCTTGATGGGCATATTGTTAAGTTTTGAGTGATGTTGTGAGGTTAAATAGATCGGTTTGTTTCTCTGTCTTGACGAAACATCATAATTTGAAATGAGAGGGAGTTTCAACAGTTTATAAATAAATGCTATATATGGAAAGAAGAGAACTCATCGTGTTTTTCTTCAACTTTCTTTGTCAGTCTTCGACCTTACATGCTGCCCTCAAGCCGGACTCCTTTACCCTTTGATTGGTTAAACCCTCTCACGTGACCGGTCACTCTCCTAATTATCTTCGCTTTACCACGCGCAATACTACCAATGAGTCCGTATTTCATAGAAACTAGCTAAATACACGCCACACCGGCCTCACGCCATCTCGCTATCCTGTTTCAAGATGGCCAGAGAAGAAGTGATGTAGGCCTAAAGGTTGGGAAAGGGGCGTGGTTGATCGTGTGTATTTGAGGGGGCTCCTCAGATGTGATGGGTGTGGGACGTGTCTGATTAAATAAAAAGTCGATTTCTTTTTAATAATTATAGTTTTAAAAAATCTACATCAAGGCGATATAGGCACAGAAGTTAATAAAAAGGGTTCAAAAAAGATGAACTGTAATTTCAGTTCTAACAAAACATTGATATACTTGTATAATACAGAAATTGTTAAAAAACCAAATTCTGAACGCTTGGAAATAAGGAGAAAAGGAAGGAATCAATGGATGTTACTCAGTTCAAAAATTGGTTTATTTAAGGGAATGGTTTTCAACAAAGTGGAAGTTGATCGAAACGAAGGTCTTGACCGGGCATATCGTCAGCCATCATTTCACATAGCAGCAGATGGGATGTTGGGATAACAAAAAATTATTATCGAGTTTGAAATGTGCACCTTCCATGGAGAATTATATAGACAAGATAATTCCCTGTCAGGCATCTTCATGTAACGTAATTAGATTAGGGCAGTGCCATAAGGCATGGCGGTCCTGAATGCTATGTAGTTTCGTGAGTCGTACCCAGCTTTAAATTGTCACTAGAGAGAATACCATCACTGATTCACTTAAATTGAAACAAATTGCACCTGAATTGTTTTTTTTGGGGAACTGAGTAACTTAAGCAGGTGGCTTAGGTATTATTACGCTGGTAGTATATAGTGTGTCATATTGCATGTATAACACATGGCTAATGAGGAAATATCGTGAGAAGGTTGAGGGTGTCATTTCGTTTCGGTTCAACAAGTACGCCTTTAAACTCAACATTGTTTGTATGAGTTTTACTTTTGATACAGCCAGTATCAGAAGTGGAAGGGGGGGGTATCAAGGAGCAAGGAAGCAAAAACCATGCAGCCGCGGCTACACAAAATGTGGAGTGATGTGGCCTCGTGGTTAAGGGCATTGGATCCGTGGTCTGCAGGTAAAGCTGCAGGTTGTGGGTTCAAGTCCAGCTTGGGGTTATGGTGCGTGTGCCCTTGGGCAAGGCACTTTGTGCTTCTCTCCACCCATGGGTATACCTGCGAAGGTACGAACCGTATGTGCTGATATTGAGCTGCCGCAGAAGTGGTCTCGTGGCCTGACGAACAGGGGTAATAATTGAAAGGTGCCTTGACATCTTAAGGCGCTATACGGTATAAGGCGCTATATGAGCACCACGTTATTACAATTATTATAAAATAACCTTCCCACAAAAAGAAAGAGAACGAAAAATAAAACTCTGAATCACATAAGCTCGTAAGTTGGCGCCATGACAAAACTATACACTTACAACAAGTTAGTCGTGTTTGCCACGTGGACAAACACAGCTGTTTCGGCTGTTTGAAACGACTTTGTGACACGTGATTAAGTCATCATGACGTCGCATAAAATTGAAATACATAACATATCCCGGTCTAGGTACTGCAAGCTAACAACAAAAATTGCTTCTGCATAAAACAAGAACACGAAAAAGGAAACTCCCAATAACATGAACTAGTAAGTTGGCGGCATGCGGACAGCAGTACAGCAACAACGAAAAACAAAAGGGCGCACGCGAGAAAAGAATAAGCACACAACAAACAAACAAACAAACAAACACCCTTGCAACGAACGAACAAACGGAACGAATAAACAAAATTGATTCAAAACTATATCAAATTGTTCGTTATACAGTTATTAGCATAACTGTATGATATTACGAAGCAAGTGATTAACTTAAAAATTTGATCAAAACATTAAAAAGCTAAACGTGATAAAGCGAAATCGGAAACGAAGCCGAGCTTTGAAAAAGGGCCATCAATGTCGTCATGTTTATTTTTAGCCACGGAGGCTGCCTGACCTAAGATTCATCAGGAATAGTCAGAATCTTTTGGTCTGGGAACCAGACTAACTAAACGCACGCTGTAAAACACGTGATATACTGATAGTTTTCACGTACGTACGTGAAACTCATCGCGTACGTACGTGAAACTTATCGCGTACGTACGTGAAACTTATCGCGTACGTACGTGAAACTTATCACGTACGTACGTGAAACTTATCATGTACGTACGTGAAACCTATAACATCACGTACGTACGTGAAACATATCACGTACGTACGTGAAACTTATCACGTACGTACGTGAAACTATCACGTACGTACGTGAAAAAAAATAATAAATGTGTGGCGGTAATACGTTTCCGTAGTATGGGTCTTCATCGACGGCAAATTTTTGTCGAAATGACACATACTGAACACGGGGGAAGGCAAATTTAGCTTTCTATGTGAGTACTCAACATATGTTCGAAATTATGTATGGCGGATCAATTTCGCCATGTTCGAAATGCCACAACAGCGTGGCGTTGTATACAACGCCACGTTCACGGGTGTACTGTCTGTAGAAAGTTCGATAAATCAAAGAGAAAGAATGCCTTCAGAGAAGCAGACGGGTGTAAGTTAATTATGGTACATTTGGGTTTTTCTTGATGCATGTAGGTTTTTTGGTCTACAAAATTGCACCAGTGCATGCCACTTTTTTTGGTAAATCGAGCCCTGTTTGGCTAACACCCTGCTCAACTGCTCAATTAAACAACACACAACAGGTGCTTGTCAATGTGCCACGCCTGCTACATGTAAGTCTAACCAAATCAATCCAACGGCCTGAGAGTCTGAGCTTGCTAGTCACCACAGTATGCATTATTGGATGGGACAAACTCCCATTGTCTCAGAATTGGTAGTTGAAACTTGAATGCTGTTCATGTTGCTCTGCTCAATACAGGGTGTATCAAAAATAAGGAAACCCAAATGTAAATGTAAATTATACAAAATCTAATAAATATTTTGAAATAAGTTAAAGATGATGTGAAACGCCAATGTGTCCTCTTTCCAATGATACCTTGATTGTGTGTCTGTGGTGAGTGTACAATGTATGGAAAGATTTCCATATACGAAGTTCACTCAACACCCTGTGTACAAACCCTATGAGATTGGACTGAAAAATTCTAAGTGTTTTCTTAGAAAATGCTTGTATTTTCTCACTGCTCAAATTGACTTTGATGACATGAAATTACTATCTGGGGGCTTGTTAATAGTCAATACAGAGGAAAATTAGTGAACTTCGTATATGGAAATCTTTCCCAATGTACCCTAGAATAAACACGGTAACAGTATAACAGACTGACACACATACATAATAAAAAGAAGTTAAAAACAAAAATAATTGTTCACCTACCAACCTGGATAATTGTTAGGATGTTACCGGAAACACACACATATTTTCAGCCTATTGTGAACCTACCATGATACGGGTCTTGGCAGACATCCATGGCTTGGCTGGTTCAATTCTTGCTGTCCTCTTTGGAGGTTTGTGGCCATGAACTTCCTGTATGCATCTTCATCGGTCTCTGCAAGTTCATCCAGCATTCGCTTCCAAGGAGTCCAAAAATGTCCGTTTCAGTAAAAAATGTCCGTAGAAAATCTTATCTTAAGTGCACGTTGCACTTCTTACAACACGTGTGCATGCCAGACAGAATGAAAGCTTAGCCCAATGCTGATTGGCTGATAACAACATGTTAAAAAAAAATTTATTTTTATCCAGCCAATCAGCATAATCAGCATCATTCCTTCATTGCATCGAGTTTCACTGTCGCCATCTTGGTTTTTGAGCCTGTTTTCTGGTTGTCTTTGTCATCGACTCCATAATTTCCCCAATAAATCAAAGACATCATGCCCTCTTTCCACAACATAATAAACAAAACATTCAAGAAGGTGTCATCCCTCATAGCTCTTCAAATGTCTAGCCCCATAAATGTGGCCAATTTACCGGACTACCTCCGTAAATAAAGTCCACACTTGGTACATGTACCTGACAATGTAAAACTTTGTCTAGTTTCTATTGTTCACATTTAGACTTTGTAGTTTATTAGTCCCATAAATGTGACGGTGTACTGGTCTACCTCCCTAGTATTAACCAGAGTAGGAAGTCCAGTATTACTGTCACATTTATGGGACTAACCTTCACATGCAGCTAGCACGCACTACGCATGATGGGCACCGGAAGTTAGTTTGTGTGACGCGTTCTACATGTACGTCACAGGTCACGCAAATCTATCCAATGAGAGCTCAAATGATGTCAGCCCTGACAAGCGTTCTGTTTGCAGGGAGGGGGGTGGGGGTACAAGCGAAGGTACTATGTTTTATTTTTAAGTCCCAGAAAATGTCACTGCGTATGTTCAGTGCCTACCCGGCAAAATATCGTTCGCTTTAAAGAAAGCCGGTGCCGGCTAAATATACTCCAAATGCCATATTTGAATGTCAATAAAAAAGACAGTCTGAGTAAAATTCATGTTTTTATCCATGCCCAGCATGCATTGCAAATGCAGGCGCGGATCCGGGGGGGGGGGATTGTGGGGGTCAACCACCCCCCCCCCCAGCTAGCTCTGCCCCCCCCCCCCCAAAAAAAATTGCCATACAAATTCTTAAAAAATAAGTCACCCCCCCCCCTGTGACACCCATATGGAGAACAATGGAGCATTTGCTCACTCGACACTAGTGAAGCTCTGTCTACGTGGGAAGACTGGCTATACTAGTAGGAGCTAGCAAACTTTTGTTAATATGCGGAAAGTATGTTCGTTAAACTTACCTCCTTGTATCGCATCTCAAAATACAGATTTTCCTCTTTCACATGAATATAACTTCTTCATGATTAAAGGCGAATAATTATGTGCACTTTTTCATTGAAAAACAGGCAACTAAGTGGAAATTTCACGCTTCCTATGGAGGTCACAGCACAATTCCCCGATTTTTAGGGTGCGGGTTTACATCTTCCAACAGCACACGTGTGAACCCGGTCGCATACAATTACCTCGCATGCAGTGGCGTAGCCACAGGGGCCGTAGGGGGCTGTTCAGCCCCCCCCCCCATGAAACCTTGTCGCCCCCAAGTTGCCCCCCCCCCCGCCCACTGAGATTTTGAGTTTCTAAAAAATTATCATTGATCTACATGACGCCTCCCATAAAATGTCCCAGCCCCCCAGTGCCCCCCCCCCCCCACTGAAAATTCCTGGCTACACCACTGCTCGCACAGCTTCTGAAAGATAACACAATAAGCTAATTCCATTCATGTAACAAACGTTTTGATTGGTTGAGAAGAACAAGGGGCACTTTTCTTGTCAAATCAGACATCGCTTTTGTTCTGAGGATAGACGGCTCCTTATGTATAGTCCAGTCTACGCAGTAGGTAGCCCCACCTAGTGTGGCCGTCGGTATGCTGCGCTGAATCTAAGGCCACACACCGTGGTCCGCGCACTACTGAGGACGTTTTCATAAAATTTGCAGGGAATTTCTTACATATGGTTGTATTCTACGATGTCCCATCTAGCACTTCTGGGATGCTTAGGTGTAATGATGTTCAATTTTCCGAGATATTCTTGAATCTTTCTGGAGCCCATATGCACTCGTAAAACGTTCGGTGATGGCAGCCATTTTGAATATGTGACATGAGATGACCTCAAGGGAAAAAATTCTGTACTCGGACGTCACTTTTTTCAATAATTTTTCTAGCGCCAAAAGTTACATCTTTTATGGTTATTCCTCCACTTTCCCTCCTCTACTCTCACCCTCTCCTTTCCTTAATTTCTATTTATTAATCAGTCAGTTACTTCATCGGGATTCGAACCTCTGATGCTTGCTTGATACACGAGACTCTTAACCGCTAGGCCGCGCACGATCGCTGTTGCAATAATTAATCTTTGGACGTATTTGAAGTATCCATTAAAATAAACTAAATATTCATGAGAAAATATATATTCATAATGTTTCTGTTTCTGTTCCATAAACGTACAAACACCTAGAAGGTTGTCGACGTACGTTGGTCAGGGTCAGGTGTGCAGCAACTAAATTCTTGATTGGGTTTTGGAAGCCAGGTCTTGAATATTGATGTTGTCCAGTGCCAGTTTGAAAGTCTTAATGTCAGGTGAAGAGCGGATGTTTGGGTGAAGTTGATTCCATTCTAGGATGGTCTTTGGGTACATTGAGTAACGAAAGCAGTCCTTATTTGTGGTGATGAGTCTATATGAGAAAGGTCCGGTCTGTCTAGTAGAAACCCCCCTTGATGAGTTGACGATGTTCAGATAATCTTCCATATTACTCGGTGTAAGCCCATGGGTTTCTTTGTAGAGTGTGACTAATCGAACTTTGGTCCTTCGATCTTGAAGAGTGTCCCATTTGAGTTTATTCATCATTGCTGAGATGCTTGACTCCCTGCTGTAGTCTTGCATAACAAATCTAGCTGCTCTGTGTTGAATGCTTTCTAATTTCTTTTTATCCGACGCATGATGAGGATCCCAAATGGCGGAACAATATTCTAGCCTTGGTCTGACTAGTGTCTGATACGCAATGGACTTGGTATTACTGTTGCAGTGGTGGATGTTTCTCTTGAGTAGCCCTAGCATACGATTGGCTTTAGAGATGATCTGATCAATGTGAGTGGACCACTTGAGATCATTACTGAGTTCAACCCCCAGGTAGGGATGGTGTTTAACCTCTAGTAGTTTGGCACTACCCATGTGATAACTGGAGTTGACTGAGTTCTTCTTGTGGGTGATCTTCATGGTGTGACACTTGGAGGCATTGAATGACATGTGCCAATCTTTTCCCTATTTTTCAAGTGTGTTGATGTCCTGTTGAAGAATGCAAGGGTCTGCTGCAGTTTTTATTTCCCGGTACATGACACAGTCATCTGCAAAGAGTCTCACATGCGATTTGATGTTCTGTGGCAGATCGTTAATGTATACTAAAAACAGGAGAGGACCCAGCACTGTCCCCTGTGGAACCCCAGAAATGACCTTCGACTTGTTTGAAGAAGTGCCCTCCAAAACAACTTGCTGGTGACGTTGAGTGAGAAATGAGTCAATCCATTTCAGAGCATTGTTCCTGATGCCGATGTTGTGGAGTTTCCTCAAAAGACGTTGGTGAGGCACCGAGTCAAATGCTTTCTTAAAGTCCATTACGTATTGCACTATCATTGGCAGGCTCATGCGACGTCATGGTTGTTGATGTCAGGTGTATAACGTACCGCTGTCTTTCAGCCACTACAATCAGTTTTGACCGGCTGCTTCAAATTAGTTCAGCACGACGTATGCATCCAAAATGTGCTCTAAAAACACATTTTGAGTAAATGTTTTTCACCTTAACACAGCTTCCTGGATTTCTCTTGGTTCAAATGACAAGGTGAGGTGACAAATAATATGTTTGGCAGCAGATAAATTGACGTCCGAGTATGGAACTTTTCCCGTTTCTTGTACCATGCATTTATCGTCTGGGGGCCACGTGCACTGATCTCTATTCAGGATCTACGGCACAGGAAACAGCCGTCGCATTTGCAACTTGCGCCCTCGCTCGACAAGCAATTTGCATCAACGCGACGTCACAGCTTGAGGTCATCTCTTGTCACATTCAAAATGGCTGCCATCACCGAACGTTTCACGAGTGCATATGGGCTCCCATTCAAGAATATCTTGGAAAATTGAACATCATTACACCTAAGCATCCCAGAAGTGATAGATGGGACATCGTAGAATACAACCATATGTAAGAAATTCCCTGCAAATTTTAGGAAAACGTCCTCAGTAGTGCGCGGACCACGGTGTGTGGCCTTAGGTTCAGCGTAGCCCCATAAATGTGGCCTATTTACTGGACTGCCTCCGTAAACATAGGCCACACATCCACATGTACAAAAATCGTGTCGACTTTGCCAAATTTTGATTTTCACATTTAGGCTTAGTTTGTAGGATTTTTTTGCTTTAGAAGCATACTCACCCACTTTATAGGCTAGTCAGAATGTGCTGCCTTTTTCAGATGTCTAATTTTTGTGAAATTTCATGTTGAAATTTTGATACTGGAAATTTCACGAAAAATATACATCTGAAAAAGGCAGCACTTTCTGATTAGCCTATAAAGAGGGTGAGTATGCTTCTAAAGCAAAAAAACCCTACAAACTAAGCCTTAATGTGAAAATCAAAATTTGGCAAAGTCGACACGATTTTTGTACATGTGGACGTGTGGCCTATGTTTACGGAGGCAGTCCAGTATATAGGCCACATTTATGGGGCTAGGTTCAGCGCAGCATACCGACGGCCACACTAGTGGGGCTACGCAGTAGGCTGTGCAGGTTGCCGGGTAAATGCACCGTTGTGCGTGACCGCAGAGCATGCAGGGCTGTGATTTTCTGCACATATAGGTGGCAAAGTTCTCCATACGCAAAAAAATTATAACTTCAGAAGAATCTACAGTAGTTCAATCACTTCCACCTAGCTTTCCAAGGCCATATGGTTAACTTTTCAGGCAAAAATTGGCAAACTTACTTTTACTGTTGTGACGTTTTTTCGAAAGTCCTCCACGTCGTGCCCCGCCAATTTAAGAACGCGCAACGAACCACGTGAGATTGGTTTGTGAACAAATCCCTGGTCCCTGTACTATTGCAATGATTTCAGAAGCATTGGGAAGTGCGAACCAGTTATTTCTGCGGCGCCTTATTTACTCACCAATGAAAGCTACCGGGCAAATTTTGTGCTGGGGTAGTTTCAGTTTTTTTAGCTTGGGGAAAAGTCGTTTTTATTTTAATTCACAATGTTTGCATACCATCTTTTTCAATTCCCACAATTGTTATATCAAACAATATGGGAGACCTGTAGGCCTATCTCAGAAAAGATCGTCTTCAAATTCAATAGTTTGCTAAAAAGAAATCTTTTTTAATTCTCACAATTTTTATATAAAACAATATTGGAGACTTGTATCCAAGAAAAGATCGTCTTCAAATTCAATAGTTTGCTAAAAAGAAATTTTATTTGAACTGAGTTCCCTTATTTTTGTATTGATGGATGGCTCACCCCTTTTTCATTAATTTGGTATAGCCCTTGTGGAACGTATATGCAAATTTTTACAGGTGCAATTTTTTTTCATCAAGCGATAACTCCCCCCTCCCCGCAACGCCCATTTAGAAATGTTTAGAGTGCCGCGACTTCTATATTCCTCTATTTTTTAAAATAATATTCCTGTATTAATTATTTAATATTTGATATTCCTCTATTTAATATATGAAGCCAAAGAGGGCGGGCTTTCGATTAGTGCGGCGAAATTAACTTGTCCATTGATAATAACCCCACCAGGGGCGGATCCAGGAATTTTACCAGTATATTATTACCAGTATAATTTTTTGGGGTGTCACAGGGGGGGGGGGGGGGGGGGGAGGGGGGGGAGGAGGGGAGGGGGAGGGGGAGGGGGGAGGGGGAGGGGGGGGGGGGTTTCGCATTAATTTTAATTAGTTTCTATGACAAAAAACAATTGACAGAGCTGGGGGCGTTTTGACCCCAAACCCCTCCCCCCCCCCCCCCCCCCCCCGAATCCATAATCCATGCCTGCCCACCTCCACCCAAACAAAATGTAGACAGCTTAATTTAATTTTACAAAAACATTTTTTAGGGAATATCGAAGGGAAGTCAAACAAAAAGTGCGTTTTGTTCTTAAAGTACAGTTGTTTATTGGTAGTGGGGCCTACACAAGTATCATTAATTCATGAAAGGGGATGAATTGAAGAGGGGGTGTTAATAGGTAAAGTTCTATTTTTTGGTGTTCATTGGGTGCTAGAAAAATATTTAAAAAGGCTTTTTGTTTTCAAATGAGTCACCGTGGTGTCACTAAGCCCACAACAGCAAAACACAACAGGTCCACAACAAAACAATGTAATGAAACAACGATTCATTCAAGACAACTTCAACTTATTTGAAGTTGTCTTGAATTAATCAAAGAAGCTATTGTCTTGCAGACCGAAGTGGGGCCACCAGAAATGCCTTTAAGATCAATCCACCATGGAACAAGTGAAGACGACTGTTTTAATGCGAAATTGTAGTCTATTCATCCCCGTTGCCACTTAATAATACAAAGAAAGAAAAGAATGGAAACACTGCACCCCTCCCATAAAATGCAATCTAGCCCCGCCCCTCCACATAAGGAATTGGCAACAACTGGCCTGTCGGTTACCACTTTCTGAATCCTCCAACAATAAATGCTTCTGGATCCATCAGCGATTTAGCTGTGTAATCATATTTTTAATTGCATGAAGTAAATTTGTGATTGGGTTGATATATTTTTTAAGGAATTTCTTTTGCTATCCTCATTATGAAGCCTGCATGCCTGATTACAAAACCCAAGTGGTGACCCAGCTGTAGAATTCAGAGGCGGGAGATTGGTCCATCACTGAGGGAGGAATGGAGGCATAACACAACAATCATATAACCTCAAAGATTTCTCCTTGATTGACTCAAGTCATTGCATGCAATGATTTATTACACGATAATAATCACACAAAGTACACAATGTCAAATAACAATCCCGGACGTCTTAAACTTTGCCAAACATATCTGGAAAAACAAAAGAGATCAGAAATGTTTCTGCACCAATAACAAATAATACAAATGACTTACAAATTCCAACATATCTCTACTCATAGTTTACCAATAAACTTACTTCCGCCAAACGGTGCAAATATCAGATATTTAATTTTTATTTTCAAGTTAAGACAAGATAAGTTTGTGGTAGCACCATGTGAATAAATATTTTTGTGAGTATGTGTGGTTCTGAAAAGAACGGGAGGGACTTAACAGTATTCGAACTGTATGCTCTGCCCGTCGTCAGGAGAATGAGGGATTCCAACGATGATGCGATGTTATAAGGATGGGTGCAGTGAGGCATGAGAAGGATGCAAACTGGTAAAGCTCCAAACCGGTGAAGCTGAGGATACAACTTGACTGATTTATTCACATGGTGCTACCGCAAACTTATCTTGTCTTAGTATCTTTCCACCATGCAAACCTTCAAATCTTATTTTCAAGTTAAATTAACAAATTGACTGTAGAAGGATGACCGTTCCGGATTACCGTACCAGAACAGGAATCCGAAGGTCACAGGGTCAAACCAGCTCCAGTCAATTTCCCAGTCAATTTCTTAGTCAATTTCAACTTTCACGTTATTATAATGCACCGAGTCAGTTCTCCTTTGTGGTTATGACAGAAACCAAACTATCCAGAAGTCAGCAGATTATCCTGACTTGGAGTTCGTGCCTGAGTGATGACCTTATCTTACAGAGTTGCACATTAATGATCACAAGATAAAAATCACAATTATGTAGTTTGTAAACCATGGCTTAAAGGCATATAAAGGAACATTTGTATTTCGTGCATTTTGTTCGTTTCCAATACATGTAATCATCAATATATCATCACTGTTCCACAGAATAATACTCAAAACCTAACATGTTGAAGCTTTGGATATTACACTTTTCAAGAAAAGAGTGAAATAACCATGCACAAACTTTTTATCACCAAATGCGATTTCGTCCATATAGAAATCTTATTTCCAATAATCAGTCGATTGACCTATCATTGGCAATCACCTACATTTCTTGATTTCTTCTGAATGACAGCAAGCCAGATGGAATAATTTCATGGGGTGTTTAGTACCAGTACGATCTTTAATCCAAGTGAGCTTTTTGATTACAATTCGGTAGGTTACTTATGGGATAAATGCAAATGATCCCATCCCATATCCCTTGAAATGTGTGAATTAATGAGTACAAAAAAAACCGTCATAAAATTGCAATCAGTTCGGCTTTGCAGTTACAGTGTGTAAATCTCATTTTAATCGAAATCTTCTTTCACGTGTCATGCCAGCAGCAACAGTTACACATTACTAACATTAAGTTTACAATTCCCAATGTGAAATCAAAACGTTGATTCAAAGTATACTTTTGCTCTCCTGCAGAACGACTTTTACCAAATTGAATGGTTGCATTTGGGCATGTTATAAACGACTGTTATCACCTGGGCAACTGCAAAATATCAAAACTGTTAGAAACAAAAATGTTATTTTTGGTACGAGAAAAGTTATCATACTTGGAACAAACAAATCTAGTGTCATCAATACTTTGAAGAGGCTTGCAATGATAAAAACAAGCAAATTGTCCACTTGTACCTATTTCAACATAATCAGAAACACAGAAACATTTTTGCAAATACAACAATTGCAACGATTGGTCCTGAATGAGCAAACATGACTGTCCTCTGACAAAAATGTGTCATTTGGGAATGCCACATTCTACATGTATATATTATACATGAATTGTTTAACAGTATGAACACTGGTTTAGTAATTCTCAATATGGACATAGGCCTACAGTTGAATAGTAAATGAAATCCACATTATACTGTCCTTACACCACTGGACCACTTTAAAGGTACATTACATAAACAGTCAAGGTTAAAGATCTATAGAAAAGTTACCAAACTGGAATCATAATATTTGCCATTTTATGCATAATTTACATTCATTTACAGAAAGGATTTGATAAAGAATGAAGCACAAACACTCAAATGAAACGTCTATTTGGCGGCACGTGAACTTGTCGGGATTTTTTCTTATTGGTATAAAAGCTGAGGCAAATGCTATTCTGGCAAAAAGGCGTCTCTTATTCAGGGTTTAAATTTACATGTATTGCTTTTGTTTGTGTAAATGCAAAACAATTCAAAAGCATCCGAGATTTGGAGTACCATTCTGTATACTAAGTTTTGCACAGCACTGGTCTATGGAAGGGTGTCGTGCAGCCATTTGCGTGTGGTCACATTAGTTTATTTGAATGCCATATTACTACATTGATCAGATAACAGGGTAGGAGGAGGCCTTTGTCACAAAAGTTGAAGACATCTCACACAACTTTACCTAGGATGATGCGATACACGATATTTTCTCCAAAGAAATGGAAAGGAGAGGTGGATTCTCCCTTTTAATTGACGATTAGATTGTACTAGATACAGCGTGTGTCAATAAAAATGCAGGATTAGAAACAAAAATATTAAGAATATTGTAGCGGACTTTACCAGGCGGCGTCTGCCGCTGACTAAATAATGGGCTTCGGCCTCCACGACGAGCGGTAACCGCAGAGGCCTGAGGGGCGGACTCGTTTTGGGGGAAGTCTACCTCCAGGCGCCTAGGTCTGCACACCACGCACACACGCTCACCACACAAGGGTAGACACGGCAAAGATTATGCACCACACCAGGCTTATATGCTTGAACTGGTTGATTTATTCAAGGTAATTCACAGGTTCCTATATAGGCGCTAATTACAGGGTTGATTCGTACACCAACGATGATTATCTCTTGGGGACTTTATAATTAAGAATCACAAACAATCACCAATCGGGTAATTACAATAGACATCGGGACCGACAAGCCTAAGACGCAGCTACTCACCCCGCAACCAGGGTTCACGGGGTACAGCCTAATCCCGCCAATCCAACAGCCAGCGAGCAACGACAGAGCGTACTTGCTTTCGTCCGCACGGAGCAAGACCAAGCAGCGGAAAGACGCCCGCGACGCACGTGCAGCGCGCTTATATACACTGCACGCAGAGCACCAGCGACGTGCACTGCCGCACAGAACGCAGCCCGCGTACCAGCGCTCAGCAGCTACGGAAGCCCAGTGCGCGAAGCAATATTTCGTTACACAGCCGCACCTCAAGGCTGGTCAGTCCCCTTGACCATTCAGCTTAGCAAAACTTTAAAAGAAATATTGCGCCTTAAGTAAGGTGTCCTAAAGTCTCTTAGGTGTTTGTTTAAACAAGAACAATACTGACCTAATTTCAAAAAGTCTTTAAACTTCAGAAAACTACGTAAGGCTTTCTTTTACAAAAATATAAGGCTACAAATCTCTTTCATAAAACTTTACGTAAAACAACAATAAGACCCTATCCTCAAGAGCCTATACAGGTTTGACTTTAAACCTAAGGTCGTTTACAAAAACTCTTTCATAAAACTTTAGTTAAACAACAATAAGACCTTATCCTTATAAGAGCCTTTACAGGTTTGACTTTAAACCTGAGATCTTTTCTTAGAAACATTGACGCCTAACGCCTAAACGCCTAGAAGGTCGAACTCGGCAACACTAAAAAAGTCCTTCAAGGTGTTAACATCAAACTTAAAAGTTTAAACGTCCCGGTACAGCTATGGTTTTCTGTTCACTGCAACTCCCACCTGGAAACTGCAGTCGAAGACCCGCTTTGTCTTGTCCTTCGTTACTCTCTCTCCATCCACGTAGACTTCCCGTACGTCAGTCTCTGCCACCCGCTGAACAGTGCCGATCATGGCGTCAACTAGGTCGTTATCCTTGTAGGGTGCTCCTGCTTGGTCACCCTCCGTCCTCACCAGCCTGCACAGGTGTCGACTCTGACCAGGTGGTGCGGTGCCCGGCTCTTTCCCCTTGGACTCCACTTGCTCAGCATAGGGCCGAAAGTAAAAACATCGAATTCTCGAGACGTTTCACCTTTGATTACCTTGTCGTCGCCCTTGTATAGGTAGGTCTCCTTTACCTCCCTCCAGCGGACCATTTGTCCAGGCAGCAGCTTGTTGATCTGGAAGGGTGTGGATGGCATGCGCAGGCCCTCCGTCTCTGCGGCGCCTTCCTCGGGATTTTCTCCCAGACAACGAATCAACCTCATCATGCTTAACGGTTTTCCTCCTGGCCTGACAGGTTGCCATTCTCGCTGTGGGCTCCCGGACCCCTCATTCTCCCACATACTCGGTGATGCAGACACCATTATCTCCGGTACACTCTCATCCTCACCATCCGCTGCAGTTGTGGGTATCTCGACCTCTGTGGCCGCTTGCGGCACGTCCGTGCCCAGCAAATCACCTCCTGAGGTGTTTTCTGCTGCTATAGATACCACCACCTGTGTAGGTGACTCAGCTTTCTCCTTTGCTTTCTCAGAGCTGGAGAGCTCCATCGCCTCGTCGGCGGGGGCACGAGAGATCGTGGAAGGAGCCTTCACCCTGCGCGCCCTTGTGGCCGGTCGCTTCTCCTCAACCTGGCGTTCATTTGGTGCTCTTGACACTGTTGCTGGGGCACTTTCACCTCGAAGGCGCTTCTTTGATGGCTTGTCTCCGGCATCAGTCGCTCGGCTACGCTTTCTCTCGTTGTTACCGGCGTCCGGGTGGTCACTGCCCCGTCCAGAAGAGCCTGACTTTGTCTCTGCCTTGCGTCTGGCTTCATTATCCCTCTCGGCTGTGGTAGGGTGGTTCTCGTGGGAGCGGTGGCCTGACTCTTCGATTTTAGAGCGCCTAGCACGCTCTCTGGATTCGTACGTCTCAGCTCTAATCTGGCTTACTTCTCTCTGTGCCGATGGGTGACAGTCGCGATAGTGGGCCCGTAGGTTATCCCGTCTGTTGTTTCTGTGCTCACATTGCCCACACCAATAATATTCTTGCGGGCCGTGCTCCACCTTGATGTGTCGCTCCAAACTGCGCTTGTGCAGAAAAACATCATGGCAGGTGGGGCACTCCACTGTCGCTGCTTCATCAAGGTCCCTTGGTGTCTTCTTCGGCGGTGAGTTTCTCATGATGATGACTCTGTCGACAAATTACAGAATGAAATTACGGTTAGTCCTCACTGCTATCTTAAACCTTTAGGGTGTCTACTTTTCACAACTCATTCACTCTCTCCTCACACATCCACGCCTCAGAGGAGGTGATTCCCTGGGTTAACCCTACGTAGGTCCCTCTTTCTATGTGTGATGTTACAAGTAACGTTGTGGTTTACGGCGAAGCCTAAGTGGATTTCTTCTCCCGGCTACAGGTTCAAGAGTCTCTCTTTGGCTTTCTTCTTGTACATCTAGGGTTTCTGGTATTTCTTGCCCTGGTTCACTAAGCTCCCTAGCTTCTTCCGCTTCTACTTCCTCATATACAGTCTCTTCTAACGCCTCAGCGTTTTCCACTCCTACTATCTCTGATTCTCCTTCTTGTCTCTGTGGTTGACGAGGTGTTCCACGTGGTTCTGTCCCATCCCAAGGCACGAGTGGGCGGCCTTCATAGGGCTTTAGTCGGTCGAAATGAACAACTTTCTTCTTGCCCCGTCGGTTCCTCTGAATTCTGAAAGTGACCTCCGATAGCTTCTTCAAAATAAGGTAAGGTCCCTCCCACCTCCGTTGCTGCTGCTGTTGTTCCATAACTCGCTAGTGTCTAATGTAGGTCCTAAACAGGCGATTGATTTAATTTGTCCTATGCAGGTGAAGTAATATTGTGTGTCCTATACAGGTGAAAATGATTGTGTCCTATGCAGGTGAAGTAAAATGTGTCCTATGCAGGTGAAGTAAAATGTGTCCTATGCTGGTGAAGTAAACCCAACGCCTATCCCACTTCTGACACCAATTTGTAGCGGACTTTACCAGGCGGCGTCTGCCGCTAACTAAATAATGGGCTTCGGCCTCCACGACGAGCGGTAACCGCAGAGGCCTGAGGGGCGGACTCGTTTTGGGGGAAGTCTACCTCCAGGCGCCTAGGTCTGCACACCACGCACACACGCTCACCACACAAGGGTAGACGGGTCAAAGATTATGCACCACACCAGGCTTATATGCTTGAACTGGTTGATTTATTCAAGGTAATTCACAGGTTCCTATATAGGCGCTAACTACAGGGTTGATTCGTACACCAACGATGATTATCTCTTGGGGACTTTATAATTAAGAATCACAAACAATCACCAATCGGGTAATTACAATAGACATCGGGACCGACAAGCCTAAGACGCAGCTACTCACTCCGCAACCAGGGTTCACGGGGTACAGCCTAATCCCGCCAATCCAACAGCCAGCGAGCAACGACAGAGCGTACTTGCTTTCGTCCGCACGGAGCAAGAGCAAGCAGCGGAAAGACGCCCGCGACGCACGTGCAGCGCGCTTATATACACTGCACGCAGAGCACCAGCGACGTGCACTGCCGCACAGAACGCAGCCCGCGTACCAGCGCTCAGCAGCTACGGAAGCCCAGTGCGCGAAGCAATATTTCGTTACAATATAAACCACCCCTATTCATCATAATGTTAACCCTCTTTTCAAATTATCTTTCCTTCTCTTCACTATGCTTTTTATCCCATCTCATTTTGACAATCCTGTCAAGAGATAGAGTACATTGAAGAAGGGTTATAAATTCCAAGCTGGTCTGATTTGTGAAATCACACATACCTAATGAAAGGTTTGAATTCAGTACAGGTGAAAGTATTTGTGGATCACAAAGAAGGACATATGTGGCAGGATTAGGCTTACATAATCGTTTAGTCCACAATCAATGTTATTAGTCAATAATTCATGATGCTTTGAAACAATGATAGTCCAGTTATTAAATTTAAGTGATACTTATCATCAGTTGTTTCAAAGAAAGTTTTGTTCTGGTTTAATTGTCTTCGATGCATACCTGCATTGTACATAACTGGTCGTTGTGTTAAGGTCATTGAATCAGACCAACCCGCTTCAGAAGGGCTTCACAAAACTTGTCATAACTTTTGAACCAAAAGTACAAATTCCACCAAACAAAAATCTTGTCAAAGATGAAATTATGGACAATCAAATCCTTATCAAATTAGGCCCACCAGTAGCATAATTTTCTCAGAAAAAAAATCGCTTTGAATCCTGCGTTTTTATTGACACACGCTGTATAAGTTCTTCACGGCACTTGAATGATGACTAAGTTCACAGCACTTGAACGCTTACTAACGATATAAACTTCAAACCTAGCCACCCAAATGCTGGTGATCGACGCTCGCCTTTTATAAAGTTCTGGCCGTCAAAAACTAGGCCACGAACTGCCCACGCGCTACAATTGGCTAAACGTGCGCAGCGTATATGCAAATGAGTCACTCGCACTGATCAGCGTTTGCTATTGAAAAATGCACAGTATTTCCGTACACTACACAATGCCTGTTGTAAACACACACTTCTGCCATTAACCAGTTGCGTTATATAAAACCCCTGTCGCTAAAATCTGTAAGAAAAACTAACTCTGGGGAAATTAGTCACCATTGTAAGATAATTAGGCTTTCTAGAAATTCTTCTTCATCATAACACGTGCCCTTTTTTCATGTGAACAATTGGTAAGTGAAACCATACTAGGAAAAAAAATGTGGATTGAATAAAAGAACAATTTCTCACAGGATCATTTTTAAAGCCTACAGTGAACCTGACTGAATAATATGTGTCCAAACATTTCACAAAGGCAGAGCGATTTTGGTCACAATATTAAAGATCCCAATAAGACGACATCCCGTCAAGGGCGGATCCAGGGGGGGGGCAAAGGGGGCCATGCCCCCCCCCCAAACGAAACCAATTTTTTTTTTTTTTAATGTGACATCGCAATAAAGGCAGGCAATGAGTACACCACCATCTTTTCCTCAAAATAAATTGGTTAAAGTGGTCAGAAATTGCCTCAGATCGCACCACAGAGCATCTAGAATCCAAAAAATATTCGGGGCCCTTAAGCGGGCCCCGAACCCCACGCCGTAATTTTTTTGACCCACTTTTTGGGGGGACCAAATTTTTTTTGGGCCCTCCAAAAAATGGTGTTCTGGATCCGCCCTTGCATCCCATATACGTAACTTACCAAAACAAAAATACAATAGACGCAATCTTATATTTTTTTGGATATCAAATCAGTCCACTTCATTATCACTTCATTTGTAATAACCATATGCAGCTACATTTCTTTACATAGTTATTTCACCGTTTTTTTCTACTTTATGTTCATTACAAATTCAACCACACACACACATCTCAAGCCTTACTTGTCACACACTTGTGAGCACACACAAACTACTTTCTACAATACAAGGGCAAAAAGGCAGTTTACAACAACATCGATCCTCGTCAGTGCAATCATCTTCTTCTTTTAGGGTCACCCGTCACACCTATGATCTCATATATTATACATGCAATTCAACTCACGTCAATTATACAACATATTTATTCATAAACAAAATACGGAAAAGCCCTATGTTCTGTTCATCGAACAGACATAGCTCTAGTTTTATTTACCTATATTTCGCAAAGTATGATCCATTGGTTGATGTTTCCAATTACATGCAGTAAAATGTACACTGACAAACTTTGCCTGGGATTAAAATTTACGTATCCACAGTTTATGTTTAAATCAAGTGTTTAAATGCGATGAATTTTCTTAGGAACACAAATTGTGCAACTTTCTATTCCCTTAAATGTATTTAATTATTTGACATCCCTTTTTGGTTAATTTGATTGAAAGTGCACTTCTTCAATCACAAAACAATTTTCCATGCTTTTCTGGACAACTGAGGGCAATGTTGCTGTGATGTCATTCCAGGAAGACACTGTTTAGGGGTTTCCGTTCAAATCAAGCACCCATTATTTGGTCATTGAAAACATTTCTGCGAAAGGTTTGCTCATTGGCTTAATGCCATGTACTGACACAACAATGAATAGCCAAAGAAAATTTACGACCACAAAATATCAACAATTCTAGCAATTTGTCGAGCTGAAATGCTTGACTCCTTCAGCTCCGAAGCAAGGCATGTTTGTTGTGACAGGCATGGGCGTCAATCCTGGGGGGACAGGGGGACATGTCCCCCCCCCCCTCCTCCCTTTTTGAAGGATGGGGGACAAAATATCAAATGCCCCCCCCCCCCGATTTTTGAACTCATGTCTTATTTACAGGGCCCTATTATGCACTACAAAGTATCTTTTGCAAAGAAAATATTGGTTAAAGTGGTCAGAAATTGCCTCAGATTGCATCACGGTGCATTAAGAATCCAAACTTTTTCGGGGCCCTTAACCCCATGCCTTTAGCTGAGAATATGATAGCCTCAGATTGCACCTCAGAGCATCTCGAATCCATTTTTTCAGGGCCCTTAAGCAGGTCCCGAACCCCACATTGCAAGGGCGTCGCGCTTGCATTAGTACTGATCAAGGTATGCCCACTCCCTCCCCCCCCCCCCACTTTTGAGAAGCGATTGACGCCCCTGGTGACAGGGCAAAATCGCTGAAACTTGGTGGGTAGGTAGATACTGTTAATAATATGCAAATACCTGTATCTTTTGAACTGTAAGTCCGATTGTGTTGGAACTAGGTGTGTACATAGACAGGGACGTGTTACAGACAAAAACTGGATGACGTCATGATGACGTCATGATGGGTCCTGATATATCATCTTAAAGGTGCATATTTTTAAGTCCTATATCTGGAGCGATACAAGAACAGCTAAATACATCATGGAACTATTTTCAAAATATAATATGCTCTAACAGTATACTACCCTCCCCTGCCCTACCCCCCCCCCCCCACCAAATGCATTAACACTTGATTTAAGATATCAAACTACTTTATCGTATCGAACAAGATTATAATTACGTCCTTCCAACGACTACATGAACTTGAATCTAACTGTACGTGATTCAATTTGCAGCGAACAAATGTTCTGGACGTTGATTCTGCCGTTTTGGGTACTGTTGATACTGTCGATGCTTCCCATGATGGCTTCACTTTTTTTAGGGTTATCTACTATAAAAAGCAAGAATAAAAATATCCCCCAATCAATTCAATTAAAAAATTAGGGCATAACAGTGTGGGGACCCGGTCTTCATTGCGTGATAAAGACTGGGTTGGGGGATGGCCGCTGTAATTGGACCGAGCCGAAATAAACATTAAAAAGCTCTGAATTTGTGACTTTTTTTCTGGCGATATTTCCATACTTTTTGTGTTCATGTTCAGGGGCCATATTAATGCATGGTACCTTGTCTTCTTTAAAATGCGTTGTTATTATCACCCTAGCCAGCCCAGGTTGGACGTGTTCACTGCATTACAGTGACGTTAAGGGTATGAACTTCTGCTGCCATATAGTGAAAAAATTTCAACATTTTTTTTTCATATTTTTATAGTAAATATGTCCGTGGCAGACGTGTTTGCAGAAAATAAATCGCAGATTCACGCTTTTGTCGTGTGTCATGTAACCCGATGAAACTTAACATAGGCAAAGACCTTATGGGTACCAAGACGTATGTAGAATAGTGATGCCATTATGACATTATCATTGGTCGTCATGTGACGTCATCTTAAATTTGCATATTTTAAAGTCAAATATCTACAAAACTGTAAGTCTGATTAGGTCGAAACTTGGTATGTTGGTAGACCGGGACATGTTACAGAAAATAAAGGTGTCGTCATTAAAACGTCATCATGTGATTTATTATGGCTTTGTGAATTTTTGATTTTTAACCCTGGGCGGAGTGACCTGATGCCCCTGGGTCATCAACAAACCCAATTTTTTGAATAAATATTTTTTTAGGGCCAATAACGTTCACCTCCTATCTAATCCTCAATCAACCCTTGCCAAATCAGCTGGTTCAATGACCTTTGCAGCCAGGGCTACACCCAGGACGTGTCAACAAACTTTCGACCAGGCCTCCTGCCAAGTCTCATTGAAACATCAACAAAGACCTGTAACTTGACACAGTCATCTCCCTTCATAACTGCATACCACAGCCGCCAGTCAATTATTTTTCCAGCGCACTGTCTGGCAACTGTCTGGACACTGTCTGGCACGTGGCTTTTTGTTGTATTGCTATGAATAGGGTCTTGCGTAGTGCGGGAAAGTACCTGCGTTATCATCGGATTTGTCTTTCAATTCTTAAAGGTGTTCAGGCCACATACATTATATCATGAACCAGTGCTGCCTTTAATATGTCCAGGAATTGGCGTCCTCATGTGTCCGCGCCAAGAGAACTTGACAACCTTTTCTACAATTTGTGCAACAAAACATTGTGAAACATGTTTGTTTTGTCACATAACAATATACAGTCATGTGGTTGCTAAGGCGAAGCGTCAGCCGTTGTTAGGCAAAGCTAATCCGATTACGTACTTAGACGCTACAGCCCCTGTCACACTTTTGCGTATCCTAATTCCCTATGAGTTCCTTATCAAAATTTTTCAATACGCAGCCGTACGCTCAAAACGTCGAAATTTTTTGATTACTTTGACTTATGAGCGACGCAAATATAGCGTACAAGTAACGAATTCAGCGCATCCATTGCGTATGAGATGCGTATGAGTTGCGTATGCAGTGCACAACATTATTTTTCGGGCTGCGAATAGGTCAGTATGCAGTGCGCATGCCGAGCGTATTCCGGACGCACCCGACTTATGCCGACCGCATGCTTGACGCACTTCTTAGCTTATTCCCGCCGCATTTCCGCCGCTCGCCGTCCAGCGTGCGTTGCATCTGCGCTTCAAGTACGCTATGTATACGTCCAATACAGGCGGCTCATATGCTGACGGGATGCGTCACGAACACATAGCGTACTCGTAACGCACTCGACCGATGCGGGACCGATGCGCTGCGTATTTATAACTTATGACCTGCGTAACAGCGTACGCAGCGTAGTTTTGTGCATGCCCAAAACTATCCTGCGTACTGGGCCGTACCATGCGTATATCTGCGTACATAAAACCTACACAAAACGATAGAGATGCATATGAGGTGCGTATTGTGCGTACGACTGCATATGAAAAAAATGTCAATGCGCAAGGGCCCTATGACAGGGCCCTATAGCACAGCAGTGAAATTCATACACCACAAAAAACATGGCCTTTTGAACGTTGTGTTTCTCAGAAAATATGCACAGTATGATTGAAAAGTTAAATTATAACGGAAGAAGAAATTCTCAGCTTCATGTCAGTGAAAAAAAATCGCTGTCATCGATGCCGAAACGTCAATACTGGTTACTGGTATAGCGGACCTTCACGTCTGGAAGTAATCGTTCGAAAACTTCCCCAAATCTCTGTATTTATATCTATTTCTAGGAATTTCTCAAAATTGTTATTTCACGAGTAGTTGAACACTTATATCATCCATGCATATTCCGAATTTCAGCTTAATATATTGTTGCAAACGCTAGTGCTACAATATGAACTATCTCTTTGGAAATTTCTACGACGATTTCTGCCGACCCAAGTCACATGCATTGTTCATCAAAGCGCCTTTAGACGCTACGGTTGACCGATTTCGGCCAAGCCCCACAATATCGTATTGTAGATTAGCATATTGATTAGCATCACTCGGCGTGTTTTGGCGTGGGTCTCGGTATCGACCAATGGAAGCCGGCAAAAAGGGTGATATTTATCAATTAATAACTCGTGGAGAAAGCTTTTCTCAAAATGTTTACTGCACACCATAATGGATAGGAACCTTATTAATATTCGTGAGGCTTGAAAAGATTGACAGCTATTGCAAACGTCAGTGTTACAACTTTCAATGATGCACGTAGCCAGGCCTATTTTTCCAATTTCAACGAAAGTAATGAACACATCACAACGATTTTTAGCACATACTTGAATCATTATGAGGAAAGTAAACCCTGAAAGTTGCATGAAGATACGGTCGTCCAGACGGGAGAAATACATTTTCAATTTTCAAGATTTCGCCCGCCAACGTGAGCATGTGTGTGCACATGTAGTTTCATTCAAAATGAAGTGTTACGTAGCCTTTAGAAATCGCCCTTCGCAACCACATTACTGTACACATGTAGTGTGTTTGATATAATATAACCAACATACAGATCCTTGTCATTTGATTGGTGGAACTCACATCACGTGACACTGTTCGTTATTGCTCCAATTCACGCCGCGGCTCAAAAAGTACTATCCGGCCATGGGGAATGGGAAATACTATTCAACAGTTAGGATCATGAAGCGCCAGCGCTACAGCGTTGGGTTAAAACATTTTCGTGAAGGGGTGGTTTGGAAGAGAGAAATACATTTTCCTCCAGTTTTGTATTGAAAAAAACAATTCAAATATATCAAATGACAAGGATCTATTATATGTCAGTTATATAAAACAAATATTGAGTGGCTTTAAATTGTGAAATGGGAGGAATATTAGCGCTCGGTAAAATCTTGACTTTTCCAGTTCACTCGGCTTTGCCTCGTGAAATGGAAAAGTCCAGATTTAACCTTGCGATAATAGTCCTCCCATTCCACGCTGAGCCACTCAATATTTGTCAAATATTCTACTGTTGGCTCTCAGGTATGCGAATAACACCATATTTGAGGAGTTTAAAAATATGATTCAAATGCGTTTTTTTTTCCTTTTTTTTTTTTTTTTTACATTTGGACATGATCCAGTTCCAACAGCCAAAGATCCCAACAGTAAATATGATAATGAGGTCAGGGAACTAGACAGTTCCAAAACACTAGCAGTTGAAAATCTCGTTACGGCTGCTGTAAAATGATAGCCACTGCGAAAAGCATTAGATATGAGTGCAAATGAAAGTATACATAACAAAAATCATTTATCTTATTTGTAAAGAAAATTACTATAGTTGGCTTTATATTGATTAACCTGAAACAGGGGGCCGCTTACAAAAATAATCAAATGGTATTACAATCGTAACCAATGGTAACCAATGGTTACCATTGTTGCTGAATGGTTTTGAACGGTAAAATCATTGGTACTAATGGTTAACAAATGGTACCTGTATGGTTTCATATGGTAAACTATTGGTTTACCATATGAAACTACAGACCTATTTCTATCCTCCCTTGTCTCTCCAAAATTCTTGAACGGGTTGTTTACAATCGTCTTTCTCAGTTCATCTCTCATCATCATATCCTTTTCGATCATCAATTTGGTTTTAGATCAAAACATTCTACGGACATGGCCCTCATTGAACTTTCCGACAATATTACTAATGCCCTTAGCAACCAACAAACTGTGTGCTATTGGTGTTTTCATCGATCTCTCCAAAGCTTTTGACACTCTCGATCATTCTATTCTTCTTTCGAAACTGTATCACTATGGCATCAGTTGCACTCCACACCAATGGTTTGCCGACTATCTTTCTAACAGGTCCCAATATACTTCTATTATGAACTGTGATTCCGGTCGTCTTAACATCCAGCATGGTGTCCCCCAAGGCTCTATCCTTGGGTCCCTTCTCTTTTTTGCATTTTTTTTTAATGATCTCCACAATTCTTCATCTCTTCTTAACTTCACTCTTTTCGCCGACGATACAACCAAATTCTATTATAGCTCTGATGTTACCTCTTTGATAAACACTCTCAATTCTGAACTCAAGTTGATGTCTTCGTGGTTTAAAGCCAATAAACTTTCTTTGAACTATAGTAAAAAAAAATATATTCTTTTCAGCAAGTCGGCTCGTCCTCATGATATCAACTTGTCTCAACTTGTAATTGACAATATTCCAATCAACAGGGTCTCTTCAGCCAAGTTTCTGGGTGTCATCATCGATCAAAACCTTTCCTGGACCGAACATATTTCTTCAATCACCAAAATCATCTCTCGAAACACCGGCGTTCTTTCTAAACTCCGTTTCTTTCTTCCAGCCACTTCTCTGATCTAAATTACGGTAATATAATTTGGGCGCATACCAGCAATAATAAACTGAACGCTTTGGCAGTTGCACAAAAAAGGGCCATTCGCATTTGCACTCAACCACATCCTCGGGACCACTCTGCACCTCTCTTTGCACAACTACGAACCCTCACTCTTACTGACATCAACAAATTGCACACTGGGATCTTTATGTACAAATGTACTAACAATCTTCTCCCTCGCACATTCTCCTCATACTTAACCTCAGTTCATGAAATTCATGATTATTCAACAAGATCCCGCAATAATCTTTTTTTTCCCTTCACCCGCACCTTGTATTCTATCAACACCCTTCGGTTTTACGGTCGTCGTTTATGAAATGCCATCCCCAATGACATAAAGCCCCTGTCACACTTTTGCGTATCCCAATTCCTTATGAGTTCCTTATCAAAAATGTTCAATACGCAGTCGTACGATCAAAAATGTCGATATTTTTTTTATTACTTTGACTTATGTGCGACGCACATCTTGCGAACAAGTAACGAATTCAACGCATGCACTGCGTATGAGATGCGTATGAGTTGCGTATGCAGTGCGCAAGTTCGCTATCTGTGCGTTTCTCAAGTATCGAATAAGTACAATGCGCTGCCCGCTCGCAGGACGAGCGGTACTAATTCGTGCAATACGTCGGCATTCGATATGAGTTCGCTCAGCGTGCGTTGTATCTGCGCTGCAAGTACGCTATGTATATGTCAAATATAGGAGGTCAGCGTATTACCGCGTATGAACGGCTTATCCCCCATGAACACATAGCGTACTCGTACCGCGCTCGACCGATGCAGCATACGCAGCGTAGTTTTGTGCATGCCCAAAACTATCCAGCGTACTGGGCCGTACCATGCGTATGCCTGCGTACATAAAACTTACACAAAACGATAGAGATGCATATGAGGTGCGTATTGTGCGCACGACTGCGTATGAAAAGATGTAAATGCGCAACTCATAAGGAATTAGGATACGCAGAAGTGTGACAGGGCCCTAAGAACGGAGTCGTCTGTGGGTTGATTTAAGATCTCTTATAAACGAGTCCTCCTCTCCCATTATGTAACACATAGTTGGATTTCTCTCCTTTATATCTCTCCCTTTTTTCTCTCTTTATTTCTCTCCATGTTTATTCACGTTTGGAGTCGTCATCGGTGTTTGAATCGAAACACTGCTTTGTTTTTGTTTTTTTTCTTTCTTTTTGCCGTTAGCTATCGTCGCGTAAGTCTTTTGTCTTGTCTGTCTCGTCCATGTGTCGTTATCATGTTGTTTTTCTGTTGTTAGTGGTGTCTGTAAGGGCTGTTTCCTACAAGCCTCGGCTTACTTAAACAGCCCCATACTCCTTACTTTCTCTTGTAAAAAATTGAAATAAGTTTATCATTTCTTCAAAACGCATTTTACTTTAATTATTTTACCTTAATTAATCGAATCGAATCGAATCGAATCGAATCGAATCGAATCGAAGTGAAGCTGTATGGTAACCAAACATAACCAATGGTATCCAATGGTAAAATCCATCATGCTCAATGGTTGAAACAGTAGCAAATGGTACTCGTATGGTATTGTATGAAAACCAATTGGTCCTGAATGGTACCACTATGCTAAATCAGTGGTGCTGAATGGTATTGTATGAAAACCAATCGAAGCTGAATAGTACCAATGGCTAGTGGTGCTCAATGGTATTGTATGAAAACCAATTGGTGCTGAATGGTACCGATGGTAAATCAGTGGTGCTCAATGGTATTGTATGAAAACCAATTGGTGCTGAATGGTATCAATGGTAAATCAGTGGTGCTCAATGGTATTGTATGAAAACCAATTGGTGCTGAATAGTACCAATGGCTAGTGGTGCTCAATGGTATTGTAAGAAAACCAATTGGTGCTGAATGGTACCCGCAATGGTAAATCAGTGGTGCTCAATGGTATTGTATGAAAACCAATTGGTGCTGAATGGTACCAATGGTAAATCAATGGTGCTCAATGGTATTGTATGAAAACCAATTGGTGCTGAATAGTACCAATGGCTAGTGGTGCTCAATTGTATTGTATGAAAACCAATTGGTCATGGGCGTCGCCAGGATTTTTGCTGGAGGGGGGAAAAATTTTTTTTTACCAAAAAATGCTTGTATTTCTCAACACATTCTCGATTTATCAATTTTAAAGGGGGGCAGGGACATTTTGCCCCCCCCCCCCACTCATTAAATTTACACCACTTTGTCTTCGCGCCTCTTTTTCTTTTCTTTTCTTTTCTTTTTTTTTCTTCCTTTTTTTTTTTTTTTTTTTTTTTGCTTTTCCCTTGCCCCCCTCGCGACGCCCATGCAATTGGTGCTGAATGGTATCAATGGTAAATCAATGGTGCTCAGTGGTTGAAATCAATATCAAATGGTACTCGTATGGTTTTTGTATGGCAACCATTGGTGCTAAATGGTACCAATGGTAATGTCAGTGCTGCTCAAATGGCTATACAGTCGTCGAATAAAAACAGTTTCACATGCATAATTAATTATTTTCGGCCAAGCTTCTTAATTGTACCTTGTAGTAAATTTTCAACTAACATTTGTATGAAATCAATGTGTATTGGTTTTTTTTCGTGTTAATTAAGATACTCAACATATGTCAAATAGAAATAATTATTATTTCCACCAGTATATATTCCAAAATCCCAGAGCACTTGGTGGTTATATAACTTCACTCATGCAGTAGTAATGAGTTATATAACAGTTCTGAACACACTGCAAGAAACCAGTGTGACCTTGATGCGTACAGCAAGTACATGTACATGTACATTCCACCACACACAGTACACATCCTGTGTATACACACATGACGGTTTGAGGGAAGTTTGAATCACTGTAGGCCTTTAACCTGTATACATCATGCACATCAAACTGTGCTGTTGTTGAAGATTACTGGACATGAATTGCAATCATTAGTGCATGATGGAAATCAGTGAAATGCTTTGAACACTCAAATAAGTAATATGCATGTTTCTATGAAATTCTATGAAAGAGCAATCGCACTTAGTAGACCCATACATCGCAGCATATGCGCACAGGCAGGCGGAGTGCCAGGAATGGTGGACAACGTGGAGAATATCACGTACGGTCAACTTGGTCAATCACTGCAGGGAGCCCCTTTGCCTACATGTACCCTGGTGAGTTTCATCAAATGATTTCAATCTTGTTTCATGGTCTAGCTATAGTCTAGCCCACCCATGCCAAATGTCGTTTTCATAATATTTGTCATGCTTGTGTTTACAGACAATGACAAACAGAAACGGAAGTCTTCTCAATGGAGTTGTGTGTTTTCGCATGTTTTTTGTGCATACTGTATGGCGTTTATGGAAATAGTAGAATTTATAGAATAGTCCAGCGGATATGTGACAAAATTGTGCACTTTTGCATAAAAGCATGAAACCTGGCATGTGGAGCCATCGAAAATTAACCCTTTTAGGGGCGTGGCATCAATTTTAAAAAGGGGGGCGGGACTCATCATGCCCGCAGTGGAAACGGTTGTTTCCACTTGTCACAAAAGCAGGAAACTTCACAAAGACATAATTATATAGATTATGAGTGTTTTCCAGATTCGGAACCACCACAAAAGTACCTTTTTGGGGGCGTGGCAGCCATTTTTAAAAAGGGGGGTAAATATTATGCCCACCTTGGGAAAAATTATGCTCGTATTTCATGAACGAATCAAATGTCCCCCAGACGTCAACATTCAGGAGAGGAAAAAATCTAGATGTGGAGCCATCTCGAACACACCCTTTTAGGGGCGTGGCAACCATATTAGAAAAGGGGGGGGGGGCGGGGTTTTCGTTATGCCCACCATGGAACCATTGTTCCCACATTCGTAGGGAAATGGAATTTTTCCACAGCCGTTGACATTCATGAGAAAAAAAATCCAGATGTGGAGCCATTGCGAATACACCCTTTGAGGGGCGTGGCAGTCATATTGAAATAGGGGGGCGGGGTTCTCATTATGCCCACCAATGGCTAGTGGTGCTCAATGGTATTGTAAGAAAACCAATTGGTGCTGAATGGTACCCGCAATGGTAAATCAGTGGTGCTCAATGGTATTGTATGAAAACCAATTGGTGCTGAATGGTACCAATGGTAAATCAATGGTGCTCAATGGTATTGTATGAAAACCAATTGGTGCTGAATAGTACCAATGGCTAGTGGTGCTCAATTGTATTGTATGAAAACCAATTGGTCATGGGCGTCGCCAGGATTTTTGCTGGAGGGGGGAAAAAATTTTTTTTACCAAAAAATGCTTGTATTTCTCAACACATTCTCGATTTATCAATTTTAAAGGGGGGCAGGGACATTTTGCCCCCCCCCCCCCACTCATTAAATTTACACCACTTTGTCTTCGCGCCTCTTTTTCTTTTCTTTTTTTTTCTTTTTTTTTCTTCCTTTTTTTTTTTTTTTTTTTTTTTTGCTTTTCCCTTGCCCCCCTCGCGACGCCCATGCAATTGGTGCTGAATGGTATCAATGGTAAATCAATGGTGCTCAGTGGTTGAAATCAATATCAAATGGTACTCGTATGGTTTTTGTATGGCAACCATTGGTGCTAAATGGTACCAATGGTAATGTCAGTGCTGCTCAAATGGCTATACAGTCGTCGAATAAAAACAGTTTCACATGCATAATTAATTATTTTCGGCCAAGCTTCTTAATTGTACCTTGTAGTAAATTTTCAACTAACATTTGTATGAAATCAATGTGTATTGGTTTTTTTTCGTGTTAATTAAGATACTCAACATATGTCAAATAGAAATAATTATTATTTCCACCAGTATATATTCCAAAATCCCAGAGCACTTGGTGGTTATATAACTTCACTCATGCAGTAGTAATGAGTTATATAACAGTTCTGAACACACTGCAAGAAACCAGTGTGACCTTGATGCGTACAGCAAGTACATGTACATGTACATTCCACCACACACAGTACACATCCTGTGTATACACACATGACGGTTTGAGGGAAGTTTGAATCACTGTAGGCCTTTAACCTGTATACATCATGCACATCAAACTGTGCTGTTGTTGAAGATTACTGGACATGAATTGCAATCATTAGTGCATGATGGAAATCAGTGAAATGCTTTGAACACTCAAATAAGTAATATGCATGTTTCTATGAAATTCTATGAAAGAGCAATCGCACTTAGTAGACCCATACATCGCAGCATATGCGCACAGGCAGGCGGAGTGCCAGGAATGGTGGACAACGTGGAGAATATCACGTACGGTCAACTTGGTCAATCACTGCAGGGAGCCCCTTTGCCTACATGTACCCTGGTGAGTTTCATCAAATGATTTCAATCTTGTTTCATGGTCTAGCTATAGTCTAGCCCACCCATGCCAAATGTCGTTTTCATAATATTTGTCATGCTTGTGTTTACAGACAATGACAAACAGAAACGGTAGTCTTCTCAATGGAGTTGTGTGTTTTCGCATGTTTTTTGTGCATACTGTATGGCGTTTATGGAAATAGTAGAATTTATAGAATAGTCCAGCGGATATGTGACAAAATTGTGCACTTTTGCATAAAAGCATGAAACCTGGCATGTGGAGCCATCGAAAATTAACCCTTTTAGGGGCGTGGCATCAATTTTAAAAAGGGGGGCGGGACTCATCATGCCCGCAGTGGAAACGGTTGTTTCCACTTGTCACAAAAGCAGGAAACTTCACAAAGACATAATTATATAGATTATGAGTGTTTTCCAGATTCGGAACCACCACAAAAGTACCTTTTTGGGGGCGTGGCAGCCATTTTTAAAAAGGGGGGTAAATATTATGCCCACCTTGGGAAAAATTATGCTCGTATTTCATGAACGAATCAAATGTCCCCCAGACGTCAACATTCAGGAGAGGAAAAAATCTAGATGTGGAGCCATCTCGAACACACCCTTTTAGGGGCGTGGCAACCATATTAGAAAAGGGGGGGGGGGCGGGGTTTTCGTTATGCCCACCATGGAACCATTGTTCCCACATTCGTAGGGAAATGGAATTTTTCCACAGCCGTTGACATTCATGAGAAAAAAAATCCAGATGTGGAGCCATTGCGAATACACCCTTTGAGGGGCGTGGCAGTCATATTGAAATAGGGGGGCGGGGTTCTCATTATGCCCACCCGAAATTGGAAAAATGTGGCCACATCTCATAAACGAATGAAGCTAATTCCCACAGACGTTGACATTCACGAGTAAAAAAATCAGACGTGGAGCCATCGCAAACACACGTGGCACGCGTGGCAGCCATAGTAAAATGGGGGGGGGGGGGTAGTCATTATGCCCCTATAAATAAGGTGTGCCTCCCTTTTATAAACGGATTAAACTCCACACAAACAATACATTCATGAAAATCTTTCTTTTTTCGAATGTGAAGCCATCACAAGCTTACCCTTTTAGAGGTGTGTCATCCATTTTTAAAATGGGGGTACTCAATATGCCCTCAGTGGAAAATTTTGACCGTTTTTCATATAATAAAATCCACCTCAGATAGCTCTTCTGATGTGTTGGAATAAGGCCGCCTTTACAATTGGAAGTGACTGTTGGCAAACCCTTTTTCTTACACTATGCATTCTTGCCTCATCTACATTTATTAACCCAGTTACTGGTTCTGTTGTGTGCAGAATTATTGTTAACCTTTCAACTGCAGCAATTTTTGAATTGGGGTATAAACTGGGGTACCTCAGTTAGTCTTGGAAAGACTACTGTTACGTTCAAATACATTATGCGTTTCCCATGCCTTTTGTTCTTACAGACCAAAAGGCATATGCAATGTCGCAACGTGTATAAAGTATAAAATGTTGTCAGGGCTACTGATTTTTTATTGGATTTGGTTGGGGTAAAACACTCATCAGAGATATTGAGATACCATTTTTTAGTGAACAGAGGGGTGTATGGTGGGGGTACAAAGATTAATTGAATGTGAAGTCATAGTGGACGTGACCACCTTTTTGTGAGGAAAGTACATTGTGTTCCGACCCAATCTGGTGTCAATGTGGCGCAACGGGTAGGGGTTAGGTTGATTTTGCGACCTCCCCTCCCCCCCCCCCCCCCCCACCAGGAGAAAAAGAGAAAAGGAGAAAAAGAGAAAAAAGAAAGAATGTACTGAAAGTCAATATGTTACTTCACATTTAATGTATAATGAAGACTAGTTAAATGGCCATAAAATGTAATTAAAATTGTTTTAAGCAGCGCCCCAAGCATCATATGCCCTATGGCCGCACGTGAAGATTTCTTTTCGAAGAATGTTGCTGTCAATAATTTGGAATTTTGACTACACTACTCGTTGTTGATATATAATAACAGTTTGATAAGTTTGGTAGTAAAAAAAGGATCTGTTTGTTCATAGGACAAAACCAATAAGCAAGTATTGCAACAAAACAAGTTTTTTAGCGCTCCACGAATGCGTTGCTTTCTCAAATGCGGAGGTAAAATTTGGTCGCGTAGTTCGCCGGCGTAGCCGGCGTGGGCTCGCCGGGCTGGCCCGCACGCCGGGCCGGTGTGGACGGTAATTCTGTCCCCCGGTAAAAGTGTCCGGGGGGACAGAATTACCTAGGTAAAAGTGTCCCCCCGTCCCGTTAATTGTGTCCCCCTCCAGGTAATTCTGTCCCCTCCAGTTAATTCTGTCCCCCCTGGTTTTGCACGCATAAGTTGTTATATTGATGTTATTATAATAAATTCAGCGCACAGGTATACATTTGTAGATTTGTCCACCCTTCATCAATAATTATCAAAATGAAATAAACGTTTAGATGTTAATCAACCGATCTATGTTTCTGCAAGAAGGCACGCGTAGTAATACTCAACCTATCGCTAGCGCGCGCACGCGCATCAGCCGCCGATATGATACGCGTGTGACTGTCATGGCGGACTTCAATGAGGAGAATTTGCAAAATTATACGCGACACGGGTCACCGCGCCGCAGGCCTGCTTCTGGTGCAATGTTGTCCCCGTCCCCGGCCGCGGCCCTGGAGCGGCCCGTAGGTGCGGTATCGCGCCCACGCCCACCATGCAAAAGTCGTCGTCAAAACGGGAGTTGTGCTTTGACGTAAGCACCATTCCCGAATTTAGCAAGGCGCCGCGCAAAAACAGTTAATAACTTCACTAATATACAGTCTGGGTGCTAGACTTGTGACGTTGCACGGGGACACATTTACCAGGGGGGACACATTTAACGTCGTGCAGGGGGACAGATTTACCTACAGGGGGACAGGTTTACCTAGGTAAAAGTGTCCCCCCGGACAGATTTACCGGGTCACGACCCGGTAGATCTGTCCGGGGGGACACATTTACCAGGGGGGACAGAATTACCTGCCACACCGGCCGGGGCCAGCCGCGGCCGGGATAAGAAGCAATTCCCGGTGATTATTAGCTGTTTCGGTGACTCACCGAAACAGCTCTTGTTTTCGTTAAGATTTTTTTTTTTTTGGCTTTTTCGCAATTTTGCGAAAAAGCCTTTCTTTTTGTTCTGATTTTTTTTTTTAGCTGTTTCGGTGTACACACCGAAACAGCTCTTGTTTTTTAGCTGTTTCGGTGTACACACCGAAACAGCTCTTGTTTTTGTTATTTTTTTTTTAGCTGTTTCGGTGTACACACCGAAACAGCTCTTGTTTTTGTTATTTTTTTTTTTCTCTTTTTTTTTCTTCCACTTTTTTTCCCATAGGATAACACGTGTTTTCGTTCTACAACGCACTTTTGGACTTTTTTCAATTCCGATCGACTTCAAACCTGGCACACATTTAGACCACCATCTGAAGATGTATGCCGAAACTTTTCGTCATGCTGACGTCATCACATGTCACGTGACGTCATCCTCAAAGAGCATACTTTAAGGCCCTATATCTACAGAACCGGAAGTCCGATTTGGTCCAAACTTGGTATGCAAGTATTCCGGGACGTGTTATAGACGAAAATTGCAGTGACGTCATGATGACGTCATCATGTGATTTTATATGAATTCTTCAATTTTTGGACCTTTTACTCATATCTCATCAATGGAACGTGGTTAATTCGAAATTCTTTTTGCAAAAGGTTTGTTAAATCGTAGATAGATACAGAAAATTTCAAAAATGTGTGCCGTCATCATGACATCATGAAAAATGTTTTTTTTTCTTTTACATAGGATGGACACTTTTTGTATAGAATATGCATGTACATGTTCATTCGACCTGGATGAAACTAATACGGCAGTCATTAATAAAACGTTCGAAACAGCTCAGTGTTTGTCCACAAACACATTTCTAGTTTTTTTTTGGCTTTTCCGCATTGTTGCGGAAAAGTCTTTCTTTTTGTTCTGATTTTTTTCTTTCTTCTTCTTCTTCTTCTTCTTCTTCTTCTTCTTCTTCTTCTTCTTCTTCTTCTTCCTCTTCTTCTTTTTTTCCCAAAACCCCATAGACTTTGTACACGTTTATTCTACACGCCACTTTTGGCATTAATCTTTGTCATACATCATTCAAAGTTAGCATAAGCATAGCCCCTATAGCAAAGATGTGTCCCGAAGATTGACGTCATGGTGACGTCATCGACTAATTTATTATTGATTTTTGAATATTTAATTTTTCCCATAGACTTTGTACACAGAAATTAAAAAAAAATTGTCGCTTTTCAAAGGGCATTTTTGACTCTTTGCCAGTAATTCATTTACACCAATCTTTGTCCAAGCAAAGACCCTCATTCAAACAACATTGTGGAATGATGACGTCATGATGACGTCATCCTGTGTTTATTTATAGGCAATTAAATTGTGACACTTTTAATATTAAAAGATGCATAATAAATCAACTGTACGCGTCCGCAGCATTCTGTTGCCGGCAAGTGGTAGAACAGGTTGAGGTCTTTATTTCATTCAGTGTGCGTGCAATCACGTGACCCTTGCTTCCGGTCGAAAAAGGCCCAAACCGGAAGTGGCTTATTATTTGAAAATGGTAATAGATATGAACTTGCTTTTAACGGTGCTAGTGTCTTAGCCGATTGTATTCTTCAAATCATCTACCGATATCGTCATGCAATCTTCGAGCGCCCTCTAGCGACAGTTTGAAAATTTTTAAAAATGTATTTTGAATAGATGTCTGTGGCGAAGTTTGTCGGAATCGCCTAAATATTGGTGTATATGATGACCTTGACCCACTTAAGACGTGTTCGAAGTTTTAGGCGTATGACGTCATCAGACCGGAAGTTATAATGAAAAGACCCTTTTTCTTTTGAAAATTCCTGAAAAATCAACCATGGCAGCTTTTATATTTATTTTTACTTTAATTGTCGATTTAAAGGTAGGTCTAAAACATTTTAAAGTTTTGAGGCAATAAGCGAACTCGGACTTACCCTGCGCACGCTTAAAACTTCAGGTTGACAATACCTCTGCTTAAACACATGCACAGGACAGGACGTCCACAATGTACATGTACATGCACGTACGTTGTACATACGCAAATACATTGTTTGTCAGTCAGCCTGCAGCGCACGTGTGGCTGAGATCAAATCCTGTCCACAGTGACCGTTTTTAGCCGATTCTCGGCTAACTTAGACAGATTTTATGTTCATTCATGCGCATAGACAGGGATGTATTATTGATAAAAAAAAATCATAATGCGGAAAAGCCCTGTGTTCTGTTGCAAACAGACATACAGCTCTAGTTTTTTTTTTCTCCTCCTTTTTCAGACTTTTTCTCCATAGGTTTAACACACGTTTCTTCCACCAGTCCACTTTGCCACTTTTTCAAATCCGATTGATTTCAGACTTGATACCACCACCCACAGATGGTCCTAGAAGAAATTCGTGACCGTGACGTCATCAGGTGTCGGGTTACGTCACATTAAAGATGCATTTTTCCCCATATGTTTTGTACACGTTTTAAAACACTCCACTTTGGCCTCTTCGTAAATCCAATCGACCTCAGACTTGATACATACTTAGACCACCACCCACAGATGGTCCTAGAAGACATTTGTGATCGTGACGTCATCTGGTGTTGGGTTACGTCACATTAAAGACGCATTTTTATCCATAGGGTTTGTACACGTTATAAAACACTCCACTTTGGCACTTCTGTAAATCCGATCGACGTCAGACTTGGTACACACTTAGATTACCACCCACAGATGGTCCTAGAAGAAATTTGTGATCGTGACGTCATCAGGTGTTGGGTTACGTCACATTAAAGATGCATTTTTCCCCATAGGGTTTGTACACGTTTTAAAACATTCTACTTTGGCACTTTCGTAAATCTGATCGACGTTAGACTTGGTACACACTTAGACTACCACTTACAGATGGTCCTAAGAGAAATTCGTGATCGTGACATCATCAGGTGTAAGGTTACTTCACAATAAAGATGCATTTTTCCCCGTAGGGTTTGTACACGTTTTTCTTCGAATCATACTTTGGCACTATATGTCCGATTGACTTTTCACTTGGCAGATGACATTCGAAGTGACTTCATCAAGTGTTCATCACGTGCACAGAGTATTTCAAAATCCGAAACAGCTTGTGTTTGTCCACAAACACATTTCTATTTTTTTTTCTTTTTTAGCTGTTTCGGTAACACACCGAAACAGCTCTTGTTTTCGTTAAGATTTTTTAGCTGTTTCGGTGACACACCGAAACAGCTCTTGTTTTCGTTAAGATTTTTTTTTTTTTGGCTTTTCCGCTAAAAAGCGGAAAAGCCTTTCTTTTTGTTCTCATTTTTTTTCTATCTTCTTCTTCTTCTTCTTCTTCTTCTTCTTTTTGTCGCCAAAATCCCATAGACTTTGTACACGTTTTTTCTCAGTGCCACTTTTGGCATTAATCTTTGTCATACACCATTCAAAGTTAGCATAGTCATAGTCCTTATAGCAGAGATGTGCCCGGAAGAGTGACGTCGTGATGACGTCATCGACTAATTTATAATAGATTTTTGAATATTTAATTTTTCCCATAGACTTTGTACACAAAATTTAAAAAAAAAATGTCGGTTTTCAAAGGACATTTTTGACTCTTTGCCAGTAATTCATTTACACCAAACTTTGTTAAAGCAAAGACCCTAATTCAAACGACATTGTGTAATGATGACGTCATGATGACGTCATCAGGTGTTTATTTATTGGCAATTAAATTGTGACACTTTTGATATTTAAAAATGCATAAGAAATCAACCGTACGCGTCCGCAGCATTCTGTTGCCGGCAAGTGGTAGAGTAGGTCGAGGTCTTTATTTCTTTCAGTGTGCGTGAAATCACGTGACCCTTGCTTCCGGTCGAAAAAGGCCAAAACCGGAAGTGGCTTATTATTTAAAAGTGGTAATAGATATGAACTTGCTTTCAACGGTGTTAGCCTCTTGGCTAGTAGTATTCTTGAAATCATCTACCAATGACGTCATTTAACTTTCGAGCGCCCTCTAGCAACAGGTTGCAAATTTTCAAAAATGTATTTTGAATAGATGTCTGTGGCGAAGTTTGTCGGAATCGCCTAAATATTGGTGTGTATGATGACCTTGAGCAACTTAAGATGTGTGCGAAGTTTTAGGCGTATGACGTCATCAGACCGGAAGTTCTGTTGAAAAGACCTTTCCTTTTTCAAAAATTGCTGACAAATCAATCCGTACAGATATAATCTTGAATTGCCCATTAAATGACAGCGTAAACATTTGCCTCAACAGTGCCAAGTTCCCAGCTTGTAAAAATGTTCACACAGTTGACGCGGCGTGGGCAAAAAATACCCTTGCGCAAGTTGCGGCAGATAGCTTTAAACCATGCATAGTTCTTCCACATGTATAGCACGTACACGTGGCTTTGAAACGTCGTACAATGTACATTACGTCCCTTCATTTTCGCCAAAAGAGGGCAGTTCATAACTTTAACGGTTGTATTAGCTGTGCAAGGCAAGGCAGCGTAAAACGAGCGGGCAGCATCTTATTAACACTTTCACGGGATCAAAAGGATAGCGCGTTTGCAAAACAAAATAACGGCACACCGTATTAAGTGAATGACCCACCATTCGCCAATCAGTAACTTTAATGATTGTACGGGCGCACAGGCTAAGCTATGCAAGGCCTCGTTAGCCTGAACTGAACACTTTCACGGGATCAAAATAAGGACAGCGCGTCCCCCAAAAAATATAGCGGCACACCGTAAAAAGTGAATGGCGCCCCCATTCGCCAATCAGTAGACTTGTCTCAGTGATTTTTGTTCTGCCTTAGGGGAAGGGCAAACAGACAGATGTCGTTCCTTTCTTAGTATACATGTAGATACCAAATCAGAAGCCATGATGATGTCATAATGGGATCCAGTGCATCATCATAAAGGTGTACACTCTGGAAGTCCTAAATCTATATATGTATAACAAAAACAACAACAGCACATAAAATAATAATGCATTCAAAACAGAAAAACATCACCTCAATTAAAAAAAAAAATAATGCAGAAAAACAAATTTCAAAGCCGTTGCACAAAAAGTTTTTGTTAAAGGAAATGACTGCACTAATTTATGTTATTGAAACTTCACACAATCATATTATTTATTCAAATGAGTACGTGCTCAGATGATTAGTCTCATTACACTCCATCCCCCCCCCCAAAGGAAACAATCAGTTCAAAAAATAGAAGACAAATTTGACTTATTTTTTATGAAGTATTTTATTGAAGAACAGGCTTGGTTGACGACTTGGTGGTTGCTACATTGGAAAAGGCAAATATGTAACAATGGCAATTGACTAAAATACCAATAATTCAAATGTCTACATGAAAGATGTCACCTATTTTAGTACATGTACTATCAAAATGTTTGAGAATGACAGTATGGCTAATTTCTTAACACTTCAGAAACGGAGGAAAAGACAAATTTCATCTAAAAGTAAGCCAAGTCCTATTTATCGTTACCATATCTGATATCCTTTGTAATTGTTGAATCTTTTGGAAATGTAAAGGATTACTCACAGTATAAGTAAAAGGTTGTGTATATTTGCTTGCTTAACAGAATTTGGCCATGGTCACCCTGCCTTTGCTTCGCTTGCCGGGACCTGTTTACAGTGTGCAAGGCCTGGACAGGGTCAAGTCGATTGTGCCCACCCCAACATCCCCCTTGCGCTGCTACGGTGGGGTAGCGAATTGTCTTTTCCCAAACTACATCCAGTAATATAGGGTTTTTGAGTGCCCTCTATGATACTTTTATTTGTTGACCGTGAGGCTATGGTTCTAAATTTCCAATATCCGTATTTATCCAATGTTTTCCATTTAATTTTAGGCTTTGGAGGATTTTCTTGTTTTTAAGGGAAATAGAGTCCCGAATTTCATTAGGGTCAAATTAATTTCTTGTGTTCTTATTTTGTATTTTGTCTCTTTTTTTTTTACAGAGAAGACAGTGAAGTCCAAAACGTCATAGTTTAAAGCCCAGAAAGTTGTACCGTAAACCCCCATTGGCGATATACTTCGGGGGAAAAAATTGCCCCTGTGACTCAAAAAGAAGGTTTAACCTCAAAGTAAGGAATTTAGAAAATAAAGAGTGCATTAGACTCTTGTCATCGTGAGCAATTTTATTGAAAATACACTTGATAAATAACATGAGGAGTAACGTTCATAGCCCAAAAAGCAATAGATTTACACAAACAATTTACGGCGATTTTACAACAAAACAGTTCCAAATAGTTATGCTTCCTTAACCCATAATATGTGTCTTCTGAATATTTTGACATTGAGTATCCATGTCAGATATGAACCAGTACATGTCAAATGCTTATATAACAAGAACATATCACAAAAGTGTCTTTATAAAGAAAATAGGAGCTTACACCCCTACCCCCCCCCCCCCCCAACACTACCAGAAACAAGAATTATAAAGGAGCAAGGTAAAACGTTTTCAAGAACAGGCCCTAGAATGCAGACGAGACTACATGTTCATATAGTAGGGGCATGGCACAGGAAATTAGCTCAGTAGACATTCACATGTAAATACACATGCCACTGCCCCTTTTAAAAAAAATTCAGCTAAGTAAAATATGTTCAAGCAAACAAACCACTATAATCAATTTTATGAGAACTAGCACATTTTTTTTCAATAATAACATTTCTGCTGGGTATTCTTGTCTTATGTCTAACAGTGGAATCAATTAAATATTTGAAATCAATGAAATTGAATATCTCAAACATTACAGAGTTGCATGTTGATTTGGTACAGAACATACTGTGTGCATATTGTCTCTTGCCCATTTAGTTATTTTCTGCATCTATTCAACTGCAAGATGAAGAACTGGAAAATAACACAGATGTATCAATCGCCATGTACATGTATGTCACTAGCAGTCAGTCAGGAACTGTCTCGCAGCCAACAGGGTTTTCCACTGTATGGATTCCCCAAAAAGAATGTTCACCAAGCCGCATAAACGCATGTTCACCGTCTATCGTTGACGTCCTATTGTCCCTCTTTTGTTTGTACTCTTAACTTTTTTGGGAATCGTGGATAACATTGTTCTCTTTTGTTCTCTGGTATATTTGTCCACAGTTTGAAAAGATGCACACATACACTGTGTGACAGGTTTGTCATGAGTGATACTTTAGACAGAGTTTTGTGAAGACACTTTCCCATTTCATGTTTCTTAAGGTTCAAGTGAATGATATACATGTACATGTTGCTTGTAACAGCAGAAGACAATTTAGGGCCATTCTTGAATGCGTCATACGTGTTTGGCCATTTGAATTCTAAATGCTGACCGAGATGGTAGAATCACTCAGTAACTCTGCCTTGACATGTTTGAAAGAAGGATGTTGGCATAGCTTCATTTCAGCCGCTTATTATTACTGTGCCTCCCTGAATAGAATAAAACAGAAAATAGTTCATCAGAAACAGCACAATACCAAATTCATGTCTAGCAAACTGCTCAGCACCTACTGGACACAATGACTTTGTACCTGCCTCATGCAAAAGTATGATATTAGCAGGGATGTGTTAAAGTCCAAAAGTGTACATTGTCCAAATTTGAAAAATCAAGGATAAGTTCACGCTCATTTGTTTTTACTTAACCTCTGTTTGCATATGTGGTTGAATTATGTTGAACTATGCACACAATGTTTAATTATTACTGAAATGCTTCAAGTATAAAGCTACATATATATAAGCATTATTATCTTCTTTTTAGAAGCATGTAATTGGATATCTCCCTCCCCCTCCCCAAAAAAGTGTTTTACTTTAATGGCACAAATGGTCTACAAAACGAGGAAATCAGGTGATCCAAGAAAAAGTTGCATGCTTGTCATTTTAATCAAATCAAGACAGTTGAACACCGTGTGAATAACCCCTGTTGAGAGTTATGTGGTTCAGAGAAACCTTGTTCTTTTCAGAACCACACAAATCACAAAGACAGATTATTCACACAGTGCTTCTACAAACCAGTAAGTTTTTAAAGAGAAGAAACATTAACAATCACCCCCCTACCCCACCCTTTGGGACGAGGCCTATTTTCGCTCGCCTCGGGTCTGGTTCGCCGAATTTTTCAGAGACATGAATTTTACAATAGTGCACAGACATGTAGATTATGGTGTACCCTGTCGAAAAAGTTTGTTCCTGAATCCACAATTTGTTTGGGAATGAGAAAATCTGGGATAAAAGTACCGAAAATTCTACATGAGAAAAACATTAGAAACAGCGCCCTCTATTGATCTAGTCAGAAACCTTTTCTCACGCAATGGCCGTCCGAGCTCGGGCAGTCTGTTCTTGACGCAAATATTTTTATTGTTCTCGCAACTCGGACCAGGATCTCACCCCAGCATCCACCCGGGTTTGCAAGAATGATATACCCGAGTCAAAAACAAGACCTGCCCAAACTGGGCCAATGAGTGCTTGCTAGATGAGAATTCTTTCATTATTTCACATTATTTTTCATTATTCCAAATTTGTGTTATTTCTCATCGGGATATATATCTTTGTTACAGTTTTGTCCATCATGAAATGTTTAAGTTTTGAATTTAAGATCAAATGTTATGTATTAGCTACATAAACATCGATTGGTATAGTTAAACCCCAGATCAGAACAACTTTGTAAACTCTTATCTTTTCTCAGGGTTACATGTTTGCAACAGTAATAGAAGTGCATGGCATCTGGTGCATATGGTTCAATTCCTGTTATCCAAGTCACTCTTGAACTGAACACAATGGAAAAAATCCCTAAAATCAAACAATCTCACTCACCTAAACAATTTTCAAGACTAACATGCACAGTCCGAGTCACGCTGTTGGAGACCACACTGGCAACTGGGAGACAACATTTTGATTGGTGGTTGAGAACATCTACAAATAAGTCAATACAAGAAAATCAAATGTTTCAGGATCTATTGGGTTCAGTACTGAATGAGACTTGAAGATTTGCATGATGAACACGGTGAATGAATGGAAGGTTTGAAGTAACACCGTGTGAATGATATCTCTTGAATTTCAGGGCAGTACAACACAAATCACAAAGACAGATTATTCACACCATGATACTGCAAACCTCGCATTCAATGAGCTTTATTATTCAAATAAATATACACAAACCAGTAAGCTTTGTAAGAAAAAATAAATAATAAAATAAACCCCCAAACCGCCCAAAATCTACCAAGTTCACTCACCTGAAAAATATTAATA
The DNA here is from genome assembly GCF_015706575.1 of Patiria miniata. NCBI lineage: Eukaryota > Metazoa > Echinodermata > Asteroidea > Valvatida > Asterinidae > Patiria > Patiria miniata. The sequence goes on along the minus strand of NW_024037064.1, from coordinate 6,168,937 downwards.
ATACTGGCACGCAGAGTGATGCTGTTGGAGAGCACACTGGCAACTGGGAGAAACATGCAGATTTGTGGTTGATGACTTCTGCAAACAACAAAATCCAATGTTTAAGGATATAAAACTAATAGTTCCAGTACTCAAACAACTTATGTATACCGAAACTAGCAAGTCTGACTTTGACACTGGACCTCAGAATGCCAAAGATCACACCTCCGAGAAGCTTCAATATCAGATTTTGCTCTTCAGCAACAAAAACATAATGTAGATGTATACTCAGTGGGTTACCTTCTGATTGAAAGTTAGTAAACAATCACTCGGGTGGGACTTAAACCCACAACCTCATGCTTTCTACATCTGGACTAGAAAGCAGGACGTCATGTGTTTGAGTCCCATCCCAGGGATTGCTTTCTAACTTTCACTCGGAAGAAAACACACTCTACGTGTTTAAAGTGTTGATACATCGGTGAAGGGCAAAACCTAATATTGATGTATACATTTTTGTACAACGAAAATTCCACCCCACAAATAGCCAAAGAAACTTGTACTGCCACAACTCTTCACAAAAAGATTAAATGAGCTTTTCAAAGAGGAACATATACTGTACATGTACTTTACAGTAAGCAAAAAACAAATCAAAGTTTAACTTGGAAAACAGTGAATTGTAAGAGAAACAAAAGCATGCATCTGACATTAAAGTGGTACTTACATGTACTTACTTACTGCTGCACTTGACCATCAGTGAGTTGTAGTGACCTGCAACCTCCCTGATCAAGAGCAAAGGACCAGCACTCGATTGGCGACAGCTGCACAGCATCCACAACCTGCTTAAGCCAGGGAAGCCGGGGACGACCACGAGGCCTCATCCAGGTGGCAGGCCGTTGCCCAAGGTGGAACTGGACGGCAGCATCAAGGGCAAGACGAGCAGGGGTAGGAGCTTGGAGGCGCCGAACATGACCAAAAAGGGTGTGTCGCCTCCCTGAGATCTCAGACAAAATGTTACCTGGATGATTGCATTGGAAATGAAACTGCACCATGAAACTCCAAGTATACAACACTGACACTGCATGTGGAAAGCTTGAATGCGTTCTTGTTCTTTCATGCGCGATAAAACCAAAGTTTTACCAAAAGACTAGCCTTGCTTCTCCAAAGACAATCAAGTTAGCCCATGATGGTACTGGCGATGCCAATTCTGCATAGTATGTCCTTACTGCAGAAACCTGATGAGTCGATAGTGCACTCAAAATAACAAAAGGACTCAACAGATTCGACAACATCCCAATCCAGAGAAATTTGAACAGGTGCTGGACCGCATAGTGACTGAACCTTGGTTTTTGTCCATGATGGTTTAGGCCCACGTAAGTGGCTTTACGGTCAAAGGTTGCGAGAAGTTCTCCCCATGTGGTTGGATCCTTTGAAGAGAGCGGCATCATCTGCATACAGGAGGTCGGTAAACCTGTGATTGCCTGCATTGAATCCTCACACTGTGACAGGATAGTGTCCATGGCTAAGCAGAACAAGGTTGGTGCCAGCACACAGCACTGCCGAACTCTGGACGAAGGAGGGAGAAAGGTCGTTGCCAACCTTGACCCTGGTAGTCTTTCCAGTGGGACAGGGTTTCATCCACCCAGTTGCAGGGAGAACGTTCTGCCTTGGAAATCAGAAATGAAGCTGAATGCTTGCTACATCCGTGAAGACACTTGACTGCCTTGAAGGCGGGGTGGAGATTTTTTTGTTTCAGGCCAGCTTCGGCTTCAGAGACAACAGAGTCGTACCAAGCATCAAGGTCTTGCTTCGCTTTGGCCTTGTACATCCCCACCAGACAGTTACTTTCAGCATGGTGGCAGCTCAGACGAGCACCACATTTATGCTCTATGATGTCAATGGTCTCTCCGGTGAGCCTGGGGACGCTGCTTTGAAAGACAGGAACGAACAGCAGCCTCAACGGCACCGAGAACTGTATCACGGTACGGGACCCAGGAGTCTTCAACAGAGTTGGACAGTTGATCAAGAACATCAAAGCAGTTCCGAACCTCAACAGAGTAGTTCGTGACCACCAGAGGGTCTGTTGGAAGAAGATGGTGGTCTCGGCGCCGTTTGGGCAAAGTCTTCTTGGTGAAGTGGTACAAATGCCAATAAAATATCAGACACATTTATTCTCACCTGATTAGTGCTTGCAGGGTGTAGGGCCACAGTCTAACCTGCTGATCGCACAGCAACTTTGGAATACATGCACAAGTTGCACCCTTCACATATTGACAGGAAAATGTAGCCATGTTGACAGTTGACTGTTGAGTTTGTCTTTCGCACTGATGACTCAATTTGTGGATGAAGCTACAGAGTATGGGGGGGGGGGGGGGAGAGGTCCAGGTGATCTAGCTATGGGGGGGGGGGGGTATCCTGCCCAAGACATCTTTATTTCATGGAGATGGCCTCGATGCTGGTAACCTCCAATGCTGGTGGCCCTGAGGACATCGATGTTAATGACGAAATAACTCCATGAAAACTTGACAATGGTGTAAGCCAACACTCACTGAAATGCTTATGAGCCACACTCAGCATCGTACAACAGAGAAGTAGGTGATACTAACGTACTGCACTTCAGAATACAACTTCATGATCTGCATGAAAAATATTATTCATAAATACCTCAGACAGTTTAGCCATTCCTATTGGTCGAGAGCCCGTCACGTGGCCGGTATTAAACGGATGATAAAGACATGGCTAGCTGGTCTAAAACACTTTTCCAGTGTCACAATAAAATGTGGACTCCTAAAAATCCAGTGCCTCTTATCGTTTCATTGGTTGAACGTTCACAATCCTCACGTAGGCATGCGCAACACTACCAGGGAGTTAGAATTTTATAGTTCTAAATTCAAAACGCAACGCGCCAGGTGCGTTCTGCGCGACATCGCGTAGAACATGATACGCGCGCGTCAATCTCCATAAAAGGGTTGTTTTCATCTTACTCGCCAGCTGAACACTCCATTATTTTGCAGGAGGGATGTTTCAAAAAGCATAAAGTGAATTTGTTGAACAAAATCGGGATGTTTTGAACGAATTATATGATTTTTTTTTACCGAAAAGGTATTTATGAATGGGAATAAATATGTACTCCGTCGGTATTTATCACTCTGTTTAAGACCACTTAGAGTCTGGGTGCTGATAATTACCCTCGCCTCCGGCTCGGGTAATTATGAGCACCCCGACTCTAAGTGGTATTAAACAGAGTGATAAAAACCTCCGGAGCACACATTTATTCCCTTAGTCATATTTGATTATCAAAATGTTTAAGTTATTACCAATACATGTAAAGTGCACATCAATTGTACATGTACATTGTATATCTGTTTGAAAGACGTGCATGAGGACAAAATGATTCAATCTGTAATTATTAAAGCTTCACACTACTAGACAACAACCTATGAATGTTATTTCAACTAATGCAGCTCAAATGTCACTAACTACTTCTACATGTATTCTGAAATTTCAGAAGAGAGGTGGTTCCCAGAACGCATTTATGCTTTTCATGCACAAAATCACTTTTTTTTCTTGTGAATGTATTCTAAAATATTATATCAGATGAAAATAACTGCTGAGCAACAAGTCTATTACGACTGTGTGGACAGTAGAGTATCTGTAAAATATCGATACAAAATTAATTTTAGCTCTAATCACTGGCCATGTTCAATTCAGGCATAAATATTTGTGACAATTAACCTCTGATTAGTGCTAACATTCAAGACGAACATGTAGTTGTATATGCACTTTGGACCACCACGGCTTGCACAAATTGTTGTCCACTCATTCAAGATTTGCAGATTCACTGCTATTCTCAAATGATGTGCAACTCAGTTCTTTTTGTTGTACATAACAATACCTGTATTTCCTGACTAACAAGTCTGTGACAAGTGCATTGAAAATAAGACTTCAAAATTCTAATGACCTGTACTCAAGGCATACATTATACGTACACATGTACCAGTATGTCTCCTCAATCAACGCCCCACCATCATACAGCATGTCAATGTTTTCAAATAAATAACATACACATCTAGAGCTATACAAGTTCATTCATGTATATTTCATGATTTCATTAACATGCAATTTTTGACTTCCTTTTATTCTACAGCAATCCTCTGAATCAACCAGTCAGTTTTGAAGGCTTTTACAAATTCAATGCTGTATGCCATTTCAATGCATGTCTTGCACGTAACCATGATATTTTTTCCAGAAGGGAGCAAGGCTCTCCAATCTGTGTATACTTATTCCAGTATATTCTCAATTCATCATTGTTTGCAACCTGGTGGGTGGGCATATTTTCCACCTCCTCTCCATTGACACTCTTGCACACAAGAATATTGTTTAATGTGCATTAAATTAACACCAAAATGTGACTTTGCACCTCACAGGTTTTTTTAAAAATATTTGTAAGAAGGGGAGAGGGGGGGGGGGGCACGTATTGCTCCACTTGCCCACCACTCCCACTCATACCGATGGCGCCAGTTGATTTTGAGGATGTACATGTAATGTATCCAGGTCTTAATGAGCTACGGTATTTTGTGTTGTTTATTTCTATATTCTACATTAAGGCTTAAGTACATGTACATTTTGTATAATCTGTGCTGCTTCTGTATCAATAATAATTCCTCATTGAATTTTAAAATTGTACTCAAACTTGTAGTGGGAGGGTTTTGAAGGATTGAGGCTGTTTGCAATTTTGCGTGATGAGTGTTTTGAAAGATTTCCTGATAAATCCAAACCAAATGTTCCTATATACATGTAGACAATTCAACTTCAACATTATGGAAAGAAAGTGTTACATGTTATCATAATTAAAACTCAATACATCACAACCGTTATTACGCACACTGTCACTATTAAATTGACCAAATTGATCCTACATGTACATCACAGAACTGTCAAAAAGTCTGGGTAAAACCATGAGTTCACATTGACATTTTCAAAGTCCAATGTTTTAGAATGTCCTCATTAAAACCTAAATTATATTGTTATGGAGACTGCTTCATGGTAACTGTAGTAAGTCGGAATCACCTTAGCATCTACTGTATCCATATTTCTTACATATACGTGGTCAATCAATGTGCCATTTTCTGTAGTTTCATCATTAACACATTGTCTATAACAAAACTCTTGCATTAACTTTTCAATCCGTGAAGAGTGTTTCAGAATGTCTTCATTAAAATCACCCATTACAATGCACCTATTTGACACTTTGTGAAGTTCATTAAGCAGTATTTTAATGTTGCCAAGAAATTGATCCATTGAATATGAAGCTGGACGATAAATTACTACCACACAATATGACATCTGACTAATTATCTGAAATGCAATGTGTTCTAGATTCTGAACAGGAAGAAATAGTCTGCTGAAAGCTCTGTTCCTTCTACCAAATACTGCCACTCCTCCATGACACTGTTGCTTCAACATCTGGGTTAGTTTATTTGTATTATCATATGAAGCACTTCTGATCTGATGATAGCATTTGAATTCACTTAATTCTACATGTATGTCAGGGTATTCCTCATCATCGATCCATGTCTCGGTAAGACAAATAAAATCAGATTTCATCATTTCCTGATTACATTTCAGGTCCATTTGATGTTCTTTTAATCCTTGAATATTATGCATTCTAATTACAGTCTTGTTAGATTTCTCTTCCTGTACACATTCTTCTGCATCAATAAATTCTGGCATACTCTTCAATGATTCCGAAACTGCCTTGTTACAGTAGATATATTTTTCATCAAATCCTTGAATCACAAGTCCATGCATTGATGTAACTCTGCTCAGTGCAACATAGGCTTGTCCAGCTGAAAATGTACGTTCAAGTGAAACAACTGCTCTATCTGTTGTCATTCCTTGCACTTTGTGAACTGTGCATGCCCAGGCTAATTTTAAAGGAAACTGCTGTCGAACACAATTCTTACTGACATTTTCCTCTTCCTTTTGAATTGGAACTGTGTCTTCTTTATTTGACGCTTTGTATTTTCTTTTCAACTTAGATCCAACATCTTTCTTATCAAACTGAACTTCAATGCACTTTGGCCAAGATTTATCAGGCAGCATAATAATTGCACGTACTGTGCCAAATACTCCATTCACAAGTCCATCTGATACATCAATGTTCTTAGTTAACATTACTCTAGCACCAACACCTAACCACAATGATTCAGGCAGGTTTGTGTATGGTGATTTCTTAGGAACCTTTACCCTTCCTTTCGCATGACCTTTACTAGCATCTTTCTGAAAATCCTTAGCAATAATCAATATACAATCAGTACAGGTTGCAAGGAGTGTCTGCGTATTGTATTCATCCACTTGTTTGTTACATGGGTAGATATGTAATGCATCATTCCTATCCTCTGCACTTTCACACGACTTCAATAATGTTACATCATCTTCAGATAACTTTTCCTTCTTACTTTTCACTCGCAACCTATTCAGTAGTTTTGCAAACTGTACATCATCTTTTTGTCGCATGATTTCATTTAGTTCCACTTTCTTGAAATTATCATTCCATAGATCTACTGGGAGTGCTTTCTGATACAATGCTTTTCCTTTGACTGGCGGCAATTGATAAAAATCTCCAACAGCTAAAATACTGATGTTACCAAAAGGATTATGACTACGTGTCTGTTTCATCTGACGCAAACGTCCATGTATATAACACAAAATCTTGTGATCCACCATCGATATTTCATCTATAATCAAAATTTGAAGATCTTGTAACGTGTTCCTCAGTGTATTCAATTTCTCTTCTCCAAGTGGTTGATATGGTAATCTCGCATCAACAGGGATTGAAAGAGCACTGTGAATTGTACTACCATTGACATTAAAAGCAGCTACTCCTGTAGGTGCAACTATCAACACTGACATATTGTCTGGATTTTGAACCATTCTAGCAAGAAGTCTTGTTGCTTCATAATGAACTGACTTTATCAAGTGGCTTTTCCCAGTTCCAGCTCCACCTGTCACAAATACATTAAATGCTTCAGGATTTTTCCCATTGATCTTTTGTAAGCACCAGTTACGAATCTTATTAAATACATGTCTCTGCTCTACGTTCAATGATCTTAATAAATTGAGTGCTTCTTGCTTTGATATTTTTGCTGGATGTGGTTCAATACTACATTTTTTTCCTACTGTTTCATCAGCTTGCAAATCAGGGATATCAAAACCATTCTCTTCTCCTATTACTTCTTCACATTCTGCTCCACACTCAAGTCTCTCTTGCTCAGAAGTAGGACAAATCAAAGCCCAAGCATCTTCTTGAAGACCAAATTTCTTGACATACTGTTCTGCTGCTTCAAGAGAATCAGCGTTTGCCTCATACAAAGAGCGATTACTTTCAACAATGCATCTCACAGATTTCAATTGATCATTAAGACTTACAGCACCATTTTTATAAAATTGTTCAAATGTTTCAAACTGACGTGGTTTCAAATGTGCATCTACAGAATATGGAAGAAACAGCTGCAATATACTGCGATAATATTTCTCAGGATATTTATTCTCTGAAAATCGGGGGTATCTTATGACTGCGGGTTCAGTTTTACTACGCTTCTGTATGTGACCCAAGCCATCTTTAAGTTCATACACTGGTGATTTAGTTTTCTTGTTAGTGTTTGCATTATATATTATCCTGTATTCTGAGCAGAATGTAGCAAGGCACATGTTATTAAATTTATCAAGATCTGGTCTAGCTTTGTAGCGATCAACTCTGTTAGCCATGAATATATCACTGTCATCATCTTCAGACCTGCTCTGAATTACACTAAGTGGCAAGCTCATTCGGACAGGATTCTCGCCAACAGGAATGAATTCTACTTTTCTTGAACCCTCTTTCAATCTGAGACCACATACTCGAAACACTGCTTCCTGGGCCGATACTTCACGATTATGCAGATATACACAACCAAGTTCCTTCATACTTTGTCTAGCATCCAAATTACCCTTCAAGGCTTCTTTCTGTGTATTTGCTAATAACTGTCCCATTTCACGTTCAGATTTAGACATATATGACACAACATACGCAGCACAAGCATATGCATCACTGATGTACTGAATATCCATGTTAGCATTCCAACATCTAATCAAATCAGGATTGTACAGATTGACCCATACATCTTGTGGTTCTCTTTTTATGACAATTGTAGGTTTTTGGCTCAAACTATTGTTGGCTTTTTCAAATTCATCTTGTGTAATATTAATTCTTTCAAATAACTGTAAAGTTGACAAATGCTGGTTTTCCTCATTCTGTATTGCATCCCATACTGACTTCAATAATTCCTTGGCATCACTATGCTTCTTGCTATCACAATGCATATTTGTATCATTATTAATATCATCATCACCATCATCATCATCCCCATCATGATCATCATCATCATCATCAGTCATTGAGTCAGTATGATGATCATATTGGTCATCATCATTATCCATTGGATCTGGCTCAGTAATGAAGGTTCTATTAGATGGTGGTCTTGGAAAATTAAATCTACACTCAGTTCCCTTCTTTTTACATGACTTGGAATGTTTTCTGCTATGTAGCTGCACGTGACTCAGTATGTCATTCAGTTCTGGGTCCTCCTCCTTAGATGGCAATTTGCAACTGATGTATGAATCAATGAATTGAATAACTTCTACATCGCTATCATGTCCCAATCTCGGAGCATTCTCAATCCAAAATAGACAGTGGGTATGTGGACTTCCTCTTTGCTGAAATTCAACTCTATAGAAATAATCCTTGACTTTGCCAATAGGCTGAGCTCTGGACATAATTACATCTTTCAAGAATGAATGGAATCTCTTGTCGAACATTCTAGCTGCAGTCACAGGATTACTTCGCAATATTTTACACTTCTCATTCCAATCCAAATCTTCAACATCTCTAGAATCACCCTGTTGTCTCAATATCGTGTTTATGACTTCAGGCCATCTCATATCAGCTGCAGAAAATGAACAAAACCATGTTGGTATTCCAAGCTGTCTAATCATAGCCATGACATCTTTCTGAGCTGCTTGCCAGTATGGGGGTGTACCTCTAATTGGTTTCAAGAACCTATAACCACTATCAGACTGTAAAATATCTCTCAGTTGATCTCTATCATTTATCATGCTAGCATTTACCCTTTCAGCACTGTGTATACTGCCTGAACTCTGACGCATTGCAATTGATACTTTTGACATTACTTGTTGTATTTCTGACAGGTACTGAGCATAGAAGATATACTGAGTACTATTTGCAAATCTATTATCTGCATTCATTAACCTGTTATGAAAATATCTAGAAAGACTCAATTTCACATCACGATCATCACTGAAAGTAGAAGTGCCTGTTGGAAATAATGCTGGGAAACATTTGGCCTCATTAGCTTTCTCCATCAATACTCTGACTGGGCTATTTCGTTCACAAGGAGCAACACACATGACACCATCAAAATCTTGATCCAGGGCATCTTGAGCAATGTTCACTGGCTGCAAACATGTATCGTAAGTAATACCCGTCAACCGTTCTTCATCTGTGTCTACATCTGTGTCTACATCTGTGTCTTCATCATTCTCACTCGAGTTATCGGATTCATGCTCTTCTTGCTTTTCACTTTCATCTTCCAAGGGATTGTCCCACTCACAGTTTATCTCAATTTCATTATACCATACATTATGCTCCTTTAGATAATATAGTGCACGCTCAACATGTTCTCTGCTGACATATTGATACTGGTAATATCCTTTGAATGACAATTTTCTCTTCAACTTAACTTTGATTAACTGATTGTTATTTCCACATCTAGGTAATGATGTTACTGTTTCTGAAATATTTGATGGTACACATACAACTGGGCCATGCACTGCATTCTGACCACCTCTGGGTAAAGCCATCATCTTCATAAATGCCACATTAATTGCAATCAGATGCTCCTCCAATATATTTAAACAACTCAATTCCTCTGGGATATCTTCCAATGCCAAATTGTTTGCACAAGCTTCTGCTGGTATCCTGTTCTGAAGCAATTTCCTGTGACATGTATAGCAAATCCACAAACATGATCTACTTGATTCTGACACTTTACACTTATCACCACAATTTCCATTGTCTCGACATGTATGCACAAATTTACCACATATGCAATAGACACATTTGTACTTCTTTTGATAACACTTAACAACTTGTTTTCGAAAAAGGAGTTTATGGCAAACTGCACATATATATTCAGGTCCGGATGATACATCTTGCCTCCAATTTCTCATTACATTGTTCATAATACATTGACTTGCTCTCTTTCTTTTTTCTCGTTCATCATTTCTTTGCTTCATATTTTGACGATAACACCTATCCGTGTGGTACTTTGCTTTCTGAAAATTTATCAATTTCATCCTATAAAATTTGTTCAAAGAATACTTTTTTTTAATCGATTTAACAAGAGCATTTCTATATGATAAATCACTATGGTATTTTTTCTTGATGTATTTTTGGCACTAGTCATCTTTCTTTGCCTGTGTTGTTCATTCTCATGATACTTTGTTTTTGCACTCTTCACCTTTCTTGCCTGTGTTTTTCATTCTCATGATACTTTGTTTTTGCACTCTTCACCTTTCTTTGCCTGTGTTTTTCATTCTCATGATACTTTGTTTTTGCACTCTTCACCTTTCTTTGCCTGTGTTTTTCATTCTCATGATACTTTGTTTTTGCACTCTTCACCTTTCTTTGCCTATGTCCTTCATTCTCATGATACTTCGTTTTGGCACTCTTCACCTTTCTTTGCCTATGTTCTTCATTCTCATGATATTTAGCTTTAGCAAAATTGATCTTTTCTTGCCTATGTACTGCATCCTCATATCTTGTTTTGGCATTATTAATCTTTTTTGTGTCTATACTCTATATTTTTATGATAGTTCGTCATTGTACATTGCTTTTTTCTTTGCCTATGTTCTTCATCTCTGTCATACTTCATTTTTGCATTGCCAATTTTGTTATTCCTATAATCAGCATTCTCATGGTATCTTTTCCTTACGACCCCAGTAATGCTTTTCACATTTTCTTTGTATCTCTTTTTGCCATACTCAATAGCACCTTGTCTGTATTGCACACAACTATGATATTTTTCTTTCTTTGCCCTTTTTTTTTTCTCTCTGACATTAACACCATCGTTTTTATTTTCTTTATCTTTCTTTCTCTGATATCTTTCCCTTTGTTTTTCTCGGTTAGTTTTCTGCCTCTTCTTTACATTAACACGTTTGCGTCTCTTTGATCTTTTCAATACTCGTGTTTTGGATGTATTTTCATCATGTTTCTGAGTGCTGTCTATCGGTAGCTCCCTTCTCAACTCACATACACTTGTCACTAAATCATAATGTATTTGATTCTTGTGGTGCAAATAAATTCCTGATTTCACAGAACTATCAGAAGCACGGCCTGGACATGCATAACTACTTGAAAACAAATACCACTTACATCTATTAGCATCATCATACGTGTAAATACCAACATCCAACATGTGTGCTGTTACAATGATTTCTACCTCGGTAGCCCATGTACCATTATTACACAATCTTGCATTTGTGACATACTCTTGCACTGTTCTGTAACCTTCGCGTAAACAGCACCTAAACTGAGCAGCATTTTCCAGCAAGTGATGAACAATTGCTAATCTAAGTTGCATGTGATTGTCCTCAGTCCCTGATATAGCATAACTAATAGCTCTGTAGAAACAGTTACCATCACCTTGAATTGTTTTTACAGAGTCAGGCTTACTCAATTTTTCACATATCTTGGAGATTTCATGTCTATCTAGACAAAGTTTTGTAATACCAAATTTCTCACACAATACAATCTTATGGTCATAAACCAATGGAACAAACTTTAAATTGACAGGTTGATTAGTCTGGATGATTTCTACATCATGTTCAACGTCTTTGTTTATCTGTACAGTACTACTGGAGCTACATGTACCCTTGAGAGTCTCATCACAACCACAGATACCGAGATCATCATCTACCCAGACAGTAACACCTGTAATTTCAAACTGTTCATGATCACTGACATTCATAGATTTTCCAAGTTCAGTACAATACTTGTACACACCTTGCCATGATGATACACATTTGACCAAACTTCTTCCTTCACTGTCCTGATGTCCATGCTGATTTCTAGAATGTGAATCAAAAATATAATACTTTCCTTCATGAGCGATTACTGAAAATGTGTTCCCTTTGAAGCAAATAAAACATGCACAATATTTCTGCACTGTCTGTTCCACTGCACAACTCATTGGAATCATATTAAATTCAATCAGATGTGTTTCTTCTCCAAAACTACCAGAAACAGATTCATCAATCTTCATGTGAAAATGTTTACCGAAAGCATCAATTTCATCAGGCAACTCGCTGATTAACAAATATTCATCCATCATTGTAGAGCTACAAGACAAACAACAGTACAATTCATTGCCACTATTCAACACAAAATCCACGTCTTTGTTACACCACGAGTTCAACGGCTTAATTTTGCTAAAGAGGATTCCGCACAGGCTCATACAAGCACATTGTCTACCAGCTAGCTCGCCAAATCTAAGATCACCTTGATGGAAACTACTTGAATGAAACTGATATCCTTATTCTCTTGTACCTTTTGTATTTTAGTGCAACAAATGCTTTTACGATCAGTCCATTTTTCATTTCCCCCATCAGCTTCATGTATTCTCTCTGAATTATCTCTTTGAGGAACGACTTTCAGCTTTTTCCTACAGTCAGTACATTCAACAGAATTTTCAACACCGTCTTCAACTTTTCTTTTTGACTTCATTTTCTCATCACTAATATCCTTTTCATTTTGTGTTAACACCTGTTTCTTGCTTCGAAGTCCATATCTAGCAATAGGTAATGTTTTTGAAGTCTCTTCATTTCTCTTTACACCATTTTGCTCTGCACATTGCCCGACACATTTACGACTTGCCTTCTGTGTTTTTACCCGATTTCCCTCATTCTTTTCCTTTCCAGTATTAGAACCACTATCAACATTACTACTTTTCTTGTTCCGCAAAGAGTATCCTCCTGTTTGCTTCACTATGCCCTGTTTTTGATCTGTATTTGAACCTTTATGTCTGCAACCCATGTCATCCACTATTACATACTTCATTGTTCCTATCTGTCCCTTACCTTCAGTTCCATTTATCACTGAAATGTCAATGTTATCTTCTCTACTGGAAAGACCTTCAGTACATGACTTGACAGCTACATCATCCATGTTGAGTATCTCATATTGTTCACATCTGCAGGAATGCCAAGATCATAACAAAACATTCAGTATAAGTACATTGCCCACATTTCCGACACAACCATGATACTGCCTTACTTGCCAAAAGAGATTCCATCTTTGAAAACCCCAAACAGTTCACATGATAAACAATGTTGCACGAGTCACACTGCACAGCTCTTTCATCTCGACCAAACAATTTATCACATACCCAGCACTGCTTAACTTCTCTTTCCTTCACACAATTGACATTCTTTGCCTTTTTGTCATCCACAACAACTCTCTTATAAAAAGACTTTCCTTTACCTTTCTGCTTTACTGCATCTGAACATTTACTTTTCATGACAGAAATCTGTTCACACTCACTTCTCCTATTTTGCTTACGTTTGCATTTTTCTCTCTTCTGCATATTCTTTATGACATAACTCAAGCATCTTCTAGTGTGACTTTTTACATTGTGCTGTGCTTTCTCATGGTTCCTTCTATGTTCCTTACTCATACGCATTTCCACAACCTTGCCATTCCTTGACCTATGATAATCCTTTTTACATGCACTTCTTCGCATTTTCTTTCTATTTGGTTTTACAACTTTTCTCTCGTCTCTGTAATACACTATAACACACTCTAATACTCTATTTCTGCTGCAACATGTCTGACCCCTGATCTTCAACTTTTGCAATGCATTCTGCTGAACTAGTCTCGTAATACTCATTGTCTTCATTCTTAACTTCTTCAAGTCTTTGTCTTTTGATTCTGACTTCATTTGAAACTTTGATTGAGGCATTTTCTGAGCATTTTCTCCACTAGGAGACATTTTCTGAGCATTTTCTCCACTAGGAGACATTTTCTGAGCATTTTCTCCACTAGGAGGCATTTTCTGAGCATTTGTCCACTAGGAGGCATTTTCTGAGCATTTTGTCCACTAGGAGGCATTTTCTGAGCATTTTGTCCACTAAGGGCCATTGTCTGAGAATTTTCTCCCAAAGGAGTCTGAGCATTTTCTCCACTAGGAGGCACTGTCTGAGCATGTTCTGCACTAGGAGGCATTATCTGAGCATTCTCTCCACTAGGAGGCATTTTCTGATCTTTTTCTCCACTAGGAGGCATCATCTGAGCATTTTCTCCTGAAGGAGTCTGAGCATTTTCTCCCGAAGGAGTCCAAGCATTTTCTCCACTAAGGGGCATTGTCTGACCATTTTCTCCCAAAGGAGTCATTACTGGAAACGGAATGTTGCATGTAGGGGTAACATGGGTACACACTGAAGGGAAGGTATGAGATGTAACATGAGAGTGAAGGATAACAGACGTAACAGACAAGGGTAACACATACTCTCCTTCTTCCTGTCTTGTCTTTCATGCCACAAGGTAGCCCTGCAAGTGGTTTTCTTCTTGTAGACCTTCATTTTCTGTTGACAAAAAGATACAGTTCATTACAAACACAGACACTTACAACTCAATTCCCAACCTCTTACAACAAGCACAACTTGCATTACATGACATTCCACAAATACAACCCTTTCATACATTCCAACAAAATATCAACAAACGAATCACTTTACGGTACTATTAATATAACTATTAACTAATCACTTGGAAAGACGGACAATTTTAATAACACCTTTCATATTTCAAATTCACTTTTTTAGTCATTCTAAAAACTAGTTCAAAATCAAAAAGTTTAATTTCCTTCTTCAACTTCGGTGCAACATGTGTTGCATTATATGCACATACAAGTACAACCTGCACATACAATTCACTTCCAATATTGTGTTATGGAATTCACACATATGTGGAGTTTTTGTACACATGATGCAATAGCTTTATTGCGCTGGAACATTAACACATTACATCTGTCCATACATACATGTACATTGTGTAAATTACACATCAACACTTCTCATACAAAAACAGTCTTCACATGACTGTCAGTGTCACATGCTTTGTTGAAACAATCAGCATTTCTTTTATTTTTTAATTGAGAGATCCATGTCCTTCATTTCAGTCCTTTTCAATAACCATGTTGAGAACAAGAGGAAAAATCTTAGTTGAGTATGTGGGCTTACACACATGCATAAATCACATAGTGCATACATGTACATGCATTCTTATTTGCACCACACACACACTACACAACTCTCCATAGACTTTCATGATGAGGCCTAGGCCTAGTACTTTTATACTTGATTGTTATGACTGAGTTGTAGTTGTAAAATATTCAAAGCTGATTTCAATTATTTATATATACGCCCTAGTTAACTTCTCCTTTTTTAAATTAATCCCCTAACGTTACCTCAGTACATTCTTAACACTATAGTTTTCCAAATAAAAATTTTTTTTTTTT
Organism: Patiria miniata; assembly: GCF_015706575.1. Classification (NCBI taxonomy): domain Eukaryota; kingdom Metazoa; phylum Echinodermata; class Asteroidea; order Valvatida; family Asterinidae; genus Patiria; species Patiria miniata. Next base: position 6,153,326 of record NW_024037064.1, on the reverse strand, counting down.
TTTAAGTAGACCTAACTCACGTCGTGTGCTCATACCTGCCACGCTCGTAATAATATACTACTGGTCTAGATACCTAAACATTACACGTAATACACATTCGTAAAAATAATGTCTTGCAGAACCCGACTGTAACATAAAACAGAGGGCGCCCTGCCGTTTCAACGATGCTGCACTAGAGGCGAAACCAGACGTGCGCGCGCGTGCACGTCACCAACTCTAGCGCAACCTCAACGCATGCATGATTGCCTTGCGCATCTGAACAAAACATTTCACTTTGCGAAAATAAACAATTTTATCAAACTTAGCTCAGCCTGACATAATTATCATCTTCACCATATCTATCTCAAACTGATCAAAACATCATAAAAACCCAACTGACGATTCATCCAAAAATAAACACCAAACCGGCCTATAATCACAACAATTCTCTACATAAAAACTAAAAGATTTCTTTCAATTTTTATAAAGGCCCTAATTAATCACAAAAAGTCTTCATCAATTGTAATCTTTGTAACGATGTTCTGTATATAATTTAAAAATCCTGTTAACCGGGGGAAAAATACTGTTCATTATATTCCATCAAATCCCTTGCACACAATTTATATAGGCCTAGGCCTATAGCTATCTTCAATATTCTAACTTCTCAGTGCACCTTTCACATTATTTCTTGATAAAACTTACCACAGACCAACTAAGACCCCATAGTCCTGCATAATGATTTAACATCGCCTTAAACTTTCTCTTTTCATCAACAGCGTTTAAATGTCCGCAACTACAATGGCTTATATAATTTCACACCATTTCTAGAGACGAATTCGAAGACATCAAAATTTGACGGATGAATTCCCATACAGACAGAACCCTCAAAATCAAAACAAACAAAATTTCTTCCAAACCATTCAAGGGATTAACAAAATGATAATGATGTCATTATGCCGTCATCACCTGTCAAAATACAACCAATTTAGCTAGGGTACATATCTTTTGAACTAAATAGAGTGTGGTGTTTATTAATTATTCGTGACGTGTTTTTGACGGTCCTTTAAACAAGAATTCTTATTCCGGCGATCGGACAAAACCGCTTGACTTTGCTGTTACCAGAACTCAAAACATTGAATATGACTCACAAGAAGCTGATAAGTTTTCACTATTTACAAATATATTATCAAACGGCCTAGTAAAGGTATTCCAGATACGAAAAATAAGGGCAAAAAACATAGTCTCCAATCGGACCATCATCTGAAAGCGGCTTAGTTTGCTTTTTTGAATTTCAAAACAAACCCTCCAAATTTTGCTAAACTGCCCCTAGATTCCTTGATTAACCACAGATAGATTTCAATGTCCCAAAGTCATCAGACCTCAAGTTACTGTGATCACAGTTTCAAAACGATCATTTTTCAAATTGTTTTTTTTTATCATTTGATCCCTGTCACCCCTGATTTGTGACTTTGTTCGTAGCTCAAATAATGATACCCAATACATTTTTTCACCTTAATTGGATCCCTAGTGCTGTGACGTCATGAAACAGTAAGTCAATGTGAACACACACACTTATTCCATATTAATTTTCAAGCGTCACATATTTTAACTTCGATGAGCATGTATCCTCTCCCACTAACATCAGTATTCACTACCCCTCTTATAATGGCGTAATCAAACTGGAAAATAATTACTTGTACGTGTTTAAAAAATCAAATATATACACACATTGATCACTACCTAAACAAGTGAACACACACACTTATTCCATAT
>NW_024037064.1:5946166-6151074 GCF_015706575.1 Patiria miniata | reverse complement strand
CCCCCCCCCCCCCCCCCCCCCCCCCCCCCCCCCCCCCCCCAGTTTTTGATTTTACGGAGGCCAAGTGTCTGGAGAAAAAAAAGGTGTGAAAAAAACGTGTGTACATTTTCAGATTTTTTGGCTGATGAAACCCCCCCCTGCGAAAATTCCTGGATCCGCCCCTGCATATATAACACTTATATACAAGTAGATTTAATCCATTCTGGTCTGACACTGTCATAAACATGAGGTTATTACCTGCTAGCTTATGTCTTCATATGTTTATGTAAGGGAAATCAGTCCAATGATTCCATGTTATCCATGTCGTTGTATTATTTGGACATTTGCGGCACTTTTAGTTATTTTTACAGTTTACCGTACACACGTTAAGGAATATAATCTTTTAACCTACTCTGGTGTCCTTGTGCTGTTTATCTAATTGGATAGGAGCCGTCCCACACTCCAGAGGCTAGACATGTAAGATTTTTGGCTTTAACATATCGCCCAAGGCTACCGAAAGAGATACAAAAACTCCCTCATGTGTTTCATGTAAGTGAGTGAGATTTTGACAGACAACTTGTCTGACACGTTCAGCATCAAGGTCCATGTTACGAAGTGACAAGCACCGAAAAATAGGGAGACCTTGGAGATGATGGGTGAGAGCCCTCACTGCATCCAAACTGAATGCATTGCCATCAAGGTCAAGCTGTTGTAAACCATGCCCAGCAGGAAAGATGCTGGGTAGGTCTTTCACGTCATCATCGACCAACCTGCATTTTCTGAGGGTCAAGTAGATAAGGGATGACGGGATGTGGCTGACATGTCGCAACCGTGCATGGAGGTCAACGTCAATCAGTGTGAGATTAGTCAACCTGCATCCTTCTAGAACATTCAACAGATCAACAACCTCATCCAGTGACCGTCTCATCATACCCAAACCAATCATGCCAATTTGGTCATGCATGCGCAAAAAGCTGTGCGATACAGGCCCGATGTCAAACAATGACTCTGGCTCAATGAAAATCACAATGTATAATCGAGCACGGCGCTGCTCATCCACCACACCAATTGTTTCCTCAAAGAGACCAAGCTCCTCCTTCTGCTCAGACAAGTAGTAGTAAACATGTATCAACTCAGCTGACTCCATGCTGTTACTCAGAAGAATTCCCCTGAAAAGGGTAAGGCCCTGCTTTACATGCATGGCAAAAGCTGTACCTTCAAGTGGTGGAGTGACATGCTGTAAGTAGTAACTCAGTGATGTCAAGTCTTGGTTACTCTGGCACAGTACCTTAGTTGGTCTTACAAGTTTGTTAGCCAACTCTTCTGAACCAGACTCAAATAACAACAACCGAGCCAATCTGTGCATTTTCGCAATGTCAACGTCCATCTTTTGTATGTGATCCAGAATGAGACCAGCAGCCTGCCTTGATCTACCACAACAGAATATCAGTAGGTATGTCATTTCATGAAGCTTCTCAACTGCAATCTGCTTCATCTGATGATGGAAATTGTTTTCATCACGTTCTAGCAATTTCACCAGGTGACATGCTGCGAAGTATTCTTGGATCAACTTGTGGGGGAAAATGACCAACTTTTTTACATCCAGACCACTTGTGAACATTTCACGTTTAACAAAACCCACATGACAACCCTTGGCTAAGGAAGACTTACAATTTTTAAATTCAGTTTCATTGAACATGAGACATTCTCCTCTAGAGTCTAGCAACCCTTGCAATGCAACACGCCCCAAGCCATCAATGATGGACATCATCTGCTGCCAATCAGGCATACCTTTATTGCGGCGAATGAAAAGAACCTCTGCAAACCCTGTGAATAGCTTGGTAATTCTCTCAGGTAGGGAATTTTTATTCTGCCAAACAATGCACAGCATCTGGGTAATGATTGGAACTACAGCCATTTCCTGCAGATTTGCATTGACTTTCAGATGTGAAATCAACTTTTCTCCCATGTCATTATCAGGAAGATTTAATCTGATGTACTTATCTCTGTCTTGTGGTGTGAAGCCCAATGTTTGAACTTGAGCATAGTTTGGATGACCTCCCAAAACATAATTCACCTTGTGTGGTCGAGTAGTTACCAACACAAAACTTTTTGTAAGGACTCTGTTGTGTAAGATATCCTGAATCCTGTACACGCCCTTCTCAGATTCCAAAACATGAGACGGAATTTCATCTAATCCGTCCAACAGCAAAGCAATGCGTGACTCATGATCAGCAATAAACCCTTTCACTATGGGTTTTGTCAGCTTGGTGTCTTTAGCTAGAATTTGGTCAAATATGGCATCCAAGATACAACTAGATTGCTGCATTTGCATCAGACTTAACCAAAGCACAAGATCAAATCTACCAAGAAGGGGTTTTGAACTAAGTGTGATGGAGGAGTTTGCAATTTTCTGTAATAGGGTTGATTTACCCGTCCCGGCCCCACCATAAAGAAGAATCTTGAATTCCTTAACCACTTCTGGATTTAACAAATCGTCCAAGGAATTCAATGTAATAAACTGAGTGATATCTAACAATGTTTCTCCTTCTGAGAATGTCACAAACCTTTCCGCTTTTCTTTTGCCTGGAATGTTCTTTTTGAGTAGTAGAGGAACAAAGAATTCATTAATACCCACATGACATGACTGCACTGTAGGGTATACAGGAATAGTCGTTGCAGTTTGCTTGTATTTGTCGATAATTTCCTGTTGCAAATCCTCAAAGGTAACCGGCACCTGGAGTCTGGTGGTTTCTAAAAGAAATCATAAAATCATTATGTGTTAACGATTTGAGTATACATAGACATGATTCATAACAAATCTTTCAAGCTGCAATTAAACGAATCCGAACAATGTGCATATCCAATTTTTGACCTTTTTTTTCTTCTTCCGCAAACAATTTTTGGCTTTTCCGCAAACAGTGGAAAAGCCTTTGTTTTTGTTCTTTTTTTTTGTTCTTTTTTTTTTTCCCTCCGTTTTTCTTTTTGTTCTAACCAAAATCCCAAAGACTTTGTACATGGTTTATTAACCATGCCACTTTTGACCTAGAACAAACTCGTATTCTGATGAAACGACCTCATAGTTACCTTGTGTCCCGAAGTGTGTCGTCACGATTGCGTCATCATGGGTCAAGTGACGTCATCTTAAACATGCAAACTTTAAGACCCTAGATTTTTAACAATTCTTTTTTGCTCGTTTTCTTTTCTGGCTTTTCCACAAACTTGCGGAAAAAGCCTTTCTTTTTGTGCTGGGTTTTTTGCTTTTCCGCAAAGTTGCAGAAAAGCCTTTGTTTTCGTTCTCATTTTATTGGGGGGAGGGGGCTTTTTCGCTATTTTGCGAAAAAGCCTTTCTTTTCGTTCTGATTTTTTGGCTTTTTCGCAAATTTGCGAAAAAAAGCCTTTCTTTTTGTGGTCGTTTTTTTGTGGCTTTTCCGCATAGTTGCGGAAAAGCCTTTCTTTTTGTTCTGGTTTTTTTTTCTTTTCTTTCTTCTTCCTCTTCTTCTTCTTTTTATTCCTTTCAAATGCCATTGACTTTGTGCACGTCTTTTCTGGCCTCCACTTTTGGCATTAATCTTTGTCATACATCATTCAAAGTTAGCATAAGCATAGTCCCTATAGCAAAGATGTGTCCCGAAAATTGACGTCATGGTGACGTCATCGACTAGTTTATTATAGATTCTTAAATATTTCATTTTTCCCATAGACTTTGTACACAGAAATTAAAAAAAAATTGTTGATTTTTAAAGGGCATTTTTGACTCTTTGCCAGTAATTCATTTACACCAATCTTTGTCCAAGCAAAGACCCTAATTCAAACAACATTGTGTAATGATGACGTCATGATGACGTCATCCGGTGTTTAGTTATGGGCAATTGAATTGTGACACTTTTAATATTTAAAAATGCATAAGAAATCAACCGTACGCGTCCGCAGCATTCTGCTGCGGGCAAGTGGTAGAGTAGGTTGAGGTCTTTATTTCATTCAGTGTGCGTGTGCAATGAGAACAAAAAGAAAGGCTTTTCCACAACTATGCGGAAAAGCCAAAAAGGAAACTAGAGGTTTATGTCTGTTCAATCAACAGAACATAGGGCTTTTTCGCATTGTTGATTGTTGTTGTTGATTGTTGATGTTGATTGTTGATTGTTGATTGTTGATGTTGATGTTGATTGTTGATGTTGATTGTTGACGTCGATTGTTGATGTTGATTATTGATGTCGATTGTTGATGATGTTACTGATGATGATTGTTTATGTTGGTTATTGATTTTGATTGTTGATGATTGTTGATGTTAATTGTTAATTGTTGATTTTGATTGTTGATTGTTGATGTTGATGTTGATTGATGATTAGTTGATGCTGATTGTTGATGTTGATGTTAATTGTTGATGTTGATGATGTTGTTGTTGAATGTTGATGTTCATTTTTGATATTGATCTTTGATGTTGATGTTGTTGATGATTATTGACGTTGATTGTTGATGTTGATTATTTATGTCGATTGTTGATGATGTTTCTTGATGTTGATTGTTGATGTTGGTTATTGATGTTGATTGTTGATGATTGTTGATGTTAATTGTTAATTGTTGATTGTTGATGTTGATGTCGGTTGATGATTATTGATAGTTGATTGTTGATAGCTGATGATTTTGGTGTTGATTGTTGATTTTGATTTTTGATTTGTTATTGTTGATAAGTTGATGGTGATTGTTCAGTGATGTTGATGTTATGTTTAAATGTGTTTTCAACTATCGTATTTTTGATGACGTCATGATGACGTCACATTCTTTTCAAAATTTTGTGTATATACTTATTCCCTGTCAAACCAAATACAAAAAGAATTTGAATTTTGCATGTTGCGTTCGTGTGATATGGCTTAAAGGGTCCAACAATTCATAAAATCATATTAAATCGTATGATGACGTCATTATGACGTCATTTCAATTTGTACCTATAACACATCCCGGTCTACCTACATACCGAGTTTCAATATAATCAGACTTACCGTGCTGTTGATATTGAGCTTTGAATTATGAACTTTTAAGATGACGTCACGTGACCCATGATGACGTCATTATAACAATACTTGGCGGTGCTCATTATTCTTTTGTGGATTTAGCCTGTACTAAGTTTGAAGCGACTTGGATGAATAAAAGTGTTAAATTTCGTAATCAGAATAAAATTGTTAATATTTAAAAAATCGTTAAAAATCTGTCGATGACGTCATCGTGACGTCATTTCATATTTTGTGCACTGGTACAATTATCTACCCACCCACCAAGTTTCAGTACGATCGGACATTCCCTTATATGTGTTTTACAAAATCGCATTTTTTATGACGTCATCATGACGTCACACATTTTTCAAAATTTTGTGCATATACCTATTGCTTAACAAACCTAATACAAAAAGAATTTTGAATTTAGCATATTGCATTCGTGAGATATGGCTTCAAGGTCCAAAATGTCAAAAATCGATATAAAATCACACGATGACGTCATGATGATGTCACCTCAATTTTTATCTATAACACATCCCGGTCTACCAACATACCGAGTTTCAACCCAATCCGACTTCTAGTTCTTTAGATATAGGGTCCTAGAGTTTGCACATTTCAGATGACGTCACGTGGCCCATGATGACGTCATGATGACGTCACTCTTCCATGCACGAGTTCACTGTGGGTTCTGACTCTGTGCCAAGTTTCATTAAGATTGAAGTATGTTCAGGGTCAAAAGTGGGGTCCAGAATGAAACATGTGCAAAGTCAATGGGATTTGGGATAGAAGAACAAGAAGAAGAAGAAACTAGAGGTCTATGTCTGTTTGCAACAGAACATAGGGCTTTTCCGCATTATGATTTTTTTTAATCAATAATATGCCCTGAATATTCATGAACATAAAATCTGTCAAAAGAATTTTGCATTTTGCATGTTGCGTTCGGGAGATATGGCTAAAAGGTCCAAACAAATAAATATTCATATAAAATCTCAGGATGACGTCATCATGACGTCACCTCATTTTTAATCTATAACACATCCTGGTATAGCCACATACCAAGTTTCAACCCAATCGGACTTACATTTCTGTAGATATAAGACTTCACAATATGTAGGTAAATTTTCAAAAATCAATAAAGAATTAGGTGATGACGTCATCGTGACGTCATAGTCTTGGCATAATTTTTGTATGAGGGTCTTTCTTGGCTGTAACTTTGATGACGATTCCAGATCGCCAAAATACGAAAATGGTGGCTTGAAAACGTGTACAAAGTCAATAGGTTAAAAATCCTACAGCAGAAAAACTGCACCTTTTAATGCGTGATTTTCCTTTAAACTGAAACATTTATATAAAATATTACTTGCTATTCTAACTCTTGGGAATATTTTCAATCAAATGAAAGGCGTAAAAAAATACGATTTCTTTTTCCTTCTCATAGTAATTCTCAGCCGAAGTTCAGAACTACTCAGTAAGATATATCAGTGTTGTATACGGAAAGACTTCTGGAGAAAGCTGTGTACAAAGTCTATGAGAAAAATTAATTATTCATAAATCCATAATAAATCACTTGATGACGTCACCATGACGTCACTCTTCGGGACACGTCTTGGCTATAGGGACTATGCTTATGGCAACTTTCAATGATATCTGAAAAAGATTAATGCCAAGAGTGCTATAATACATCCCTGTCTATGCGCATGCGTGAACATAAAATCTGTCAAAGTTAGCCGAAAATCGGCTAAAACGGTCAGTGTGGACACGATTTGACCTCGGCAACATGTGCGCTGCAGGCTGACTGACATACGATGTACGTGCCTATGTACAACGTACGTGCATGTACATGTACATGTACATTGTGGACGTCCTGTCCTGTGCATGTTTTGAAGCAGAGGTATTGTCAACGTGAAGTTATAAGCGTGCGCAGGGTATGTTCGAGTTTGCTTATCGCCTCGAAACTTTGAAATGTTTTAGACCTACCCTTCAATCGACAATTAAAGTAAAAACAAATATAAAAACTGCCATGGTTGATTTTTCAGGAATTTTCTAAGGAAAAAGTCTCTTTTTATTGTAACTTCCGGTCTGATGACGTCATTTGCCTAAAACTTCGCACACGTCTTAAGTGGGTCAAGGTCATCATATACACCAATATTTAGGCGATTCCAACAAACTTCGCCACAGACATCTATTCAAAATACATTTTTGCTAATTTTCAACCTGACGCTAGAGGGCGCTCGAAGATTTCATGACGTCATCGGTAGATGATTTGAAGAATACTATTCGCCAAGAGACTAACACCGTTAAAAGCAAGTTTATATCTATTACCACTTTCAAATGATAAACCACTTCCGGTTTTGGCCTTTTTCGACCGGAAGCAAGGGTCACGTGATTTCACGCACACTGAATGAAATAAAGACCTTGCAACCTATTCTACCACTTGCCGGCAACAAAATGCTGCGGACGCGTACGGTTGATTTCTTATGCATTTTTGAATATCAAAAGTGTCACAATTTAATTGCCTATAAATACACACCTGATGACGTCATCATGACGTCATCATTACACAATGTTGTTTAAATTAGGGTCTTTGCTTAGACAAAGATTGGTGTAAATGAATTACTGGCAAAGAAGTCGAAAATGCCCTTTGCAAATCGACAATTTTTTTTTAAATTTCTGTGTACAAAGTCTATGGGAAAAATTAAATATTCAAAAATCTATAATAAATTAGTCGATGACGTCACCATGACGTCAATCTTCGGGACACATCTTTGCTATAGGGACTATGCTTATGCTAACTTTGAATGATGTATGACAAAGATTAATGCCAAAAGTTGCGTTGAGAAAAAACGTGCACAAAGTCTATGGGATTTAGGCGACAAAAAGAAGAAGCCAAAAAAAAAAAAAAAAATGAGAACAAAAACAAAGGCTTTTCCGCAACTTTGCGGAAAAGCCAAAAAAAAAATCAGAACAAAAACAAAGGCTTTTTCGCTGATGGCGAAAAAGCCAATTAGGTTAAATGGGACACAAAGGTGCATTTTCAAGGATGACATTAAACCAATTACATTACATGCCCCCTTTAATTTGGCGTCCCCGGTATCACAATACATGTATTGCATATGAATTCCTTTGGGGAACTAACCCACCAGCATGACCAGGCCGGTTTTCACGTGCAACCTCTATGAGAGAACACGGCGAAAAAAATCATTAAAAACGGGCCCTTTTTCACATCTGTCGCCACCACTTCATTATTTGACAGAGTATACAGTACCTTAGATCTTACTACAGTATGACCCTAACAAACTACTCTTGCAGAAAATGAAATAAAACACTGAATAAAACACTGATTTTCACTCACGAATTGAGGTTAAACACTGCATTTTTAGTCAAAAATCTCCCTGTTTTGTGTGTAAACTACACGTGACGTTCAGCCAAGAACTGGTCCATTAACATCATCACAACGTTATACAGGGTGGTAAAAAAAAAAAAAGGACAACCACTTTTGACAGCAATTTTCACCAAATTAATGAACATATTTGAAATATCTTTTCAGATTGTAGTAAAGTATAGGCCTTTAACCATGCATGGTGAAAAAAGCTTAGTAATTAAAAGTCGCAGAAATAGTGATATTATGCTAATTTGAATACAAGTCACCAAAATCAGTCTTGTCCACATGTTATTAATTGGATGTTTTCGTAGTTCATACAAATTAAAAAACCTTCCCACCAAAATATATCTTGCCCTGGTAACTTTTATTAAAGCTGTCCAATTATTCATGTCAGTTTTAAGACTGATCATCTACACAATGAGTTGTCGGCTTAAGTTCATAGTTGCATAACATTAATAACATAATCAAATGTCATGCCCTTTTCAAATGTTAAGATGGGCTTCATTGTTAGCGCGTTTTTTTCAAATGATAATATTCAAGCATGCATTGGTGCATTTTGTGTTAAGAGTATTTCAGTGCCTGAGAGAAAGATGGTACCTTTATTTATATTTTTGATGATATTAAAGTGCACAACGAAAAGAAAAAGAATTTGAACTAGAGGTTCCCGTTTGTTGAGTTACAAATGCAGAGTGGTCGGGATGGCATATTTTCTTGTGTTTACAATGACTTAATCATAATTGAACTGCACAATACCCCTCCCATTACCCTGCAAACTATACGCAAAAAGATATACGCAAACTATTTTGTCAAAATTTGCCCTTAAATCGCTTGTAATTTGATACCTGATGATGTTATGATGGCGTAACAAAAATTAAAACATCTTTGTAACAAAGTACAAGTTCACACAAGGTTTTGTGATCATACCGTGAACCGTTCGGAAGAAATGTTGCTTTGTTTTGAATTCAGGCTAATATCTTCATTTTGAATTCATTTAACCTTGACCTTCCAGTACACCCGGAAGTAAAGGTCACCCGGAAGTAAAGGAAGGAAGGAAGGAAGGAAGGAAGGAAGGAAGGAAGGAAGGAAGGAAGGAAGGAAGGAAGGAAGGAAGGAAGGAAGGAAGGAAGGAAGGAAGGAAGGAAGGAAGGAAGGAAGGAAGGAAGGAAGGAAGGAAGGAAGGAAGGAAGGAAGGAAGGAAGGAAGGAAGGAAGGAAGGAAGGAAGGAAGGAAGGAAGGAAGGAAGGAAGGAAGGAAGGAAGGAAGGAAGGAAGGAAGGAAGGAAGGAAGGAAGGAAGGAAGGAAGGAAGGAAGGAAGGAAGGAAGGAAGGAAGGAAGGAAGGAAGGAAGGAAGGAAGGAAGGAAGGAAGGAAGGAAGGAAGGAAGGAAGGAAGGAAGGAAGGAAGGAAGGAAGGAAGGAAGGAAGGAAGGAAGGAAGGAAGGAAGGAAGGAAGGAAGGAAGGAAGGAAGGAAGGAAGGAAGGAAGGAAGGAAGGAAGGAAGGAAGGAAGGAAGGAAGGAAGGAAGGAAGGAAGGAAGGAAGGAAGGAAGGAAGGAAGGAAGGAAGGAAGGAAGGAAGGAAGGAAGGAAGGAAGGAAGGAAGGAAGGAAGGAAGGAAGGAAGGAAGGAAGGAAGGAAGGAAGGAAGGAAGGAAGGAAGGAAGGAAGGAAGGAAGGAAGGAAGGAAGGAAGGAAGGAAGGAAGGAAGGAAGGAAGGAAGGAAGGAAGGAAGGAAGGAAGGAAGGAAGGAAGGAAGGAAGGAAGGAAGGAAGGAAGGAAGGAAGGAAGGAAGGAAGGAAGGAAGGAAGGAAGGAAGGAAGGAAGGAAGGAAGGAAGGAAGGAAGGAAGGAAGATTAATCGCAACAAATCGAAAGAGTGGTCGGGTTGTGCCCGACCACTCAAATAGCAATCCTTCTTTGAAGTGTGCTATTATTTTGCCTTCAAATTAAGCTCCAATAGCTGAGCTCAGTCAAGCGAAGGGAATGTATACCTCCATGGACAAACAGGTTCCGCACATGAAATGTTCAAATTAGCATAGCTCAGCGATAAAATGTGCAAATGCAACGATTTGAGGTGAAAACTGCTGCCAAACGTGGGTGTCCTTTTTTTTTACCACACTGTATAGCGCCACCTTGGAGCTTAGATCTCGAGTCATTTTTTTTCGTCTCGTCAGCTTTCCAACAGTATAAACCTTATTGTGATTGGTTGAGGTTTAGCCTTGCGTGTATTCATTTACAAAAGAATTGTTCATCTAAACTCCAATAAAATTTGCCGTTGCTCATGGCTTAGTGCGTAGGGTCTGTTTATAGTACACGTGCTAGGCAGCGCTAGTGTATATACACCAAACACACACACAGCCCTATGTGTCAAGGGTCATCTGGCTGTGCGCTTTAGCCGGTTTACATGGGGTCCTTTTGACCGCAAAGGATTTGATATGATAAACGTATTTGCACAAGGTTGACATTGCGCGCAAAAGCCATTCTCTATACACTCTCTGATGCAGTCCACGCAAACATTTTGATCACACCACAAATGGGATGATGAAAGGACAAACTGTTGCTGGCGGTAAATCAAGCAGCAAGCAAGCAAACCTTTGGTATTATACTGTACTATGCAGTGTTGCAAGGTCACTTTCAAGTCTTGTGTGTTATCACGAGCACTGAGTTTTGTCTTCAGGGTGTGGACTGTGGACCCACTTATTAGTCCTCAGTATCTTTAAATTCCTGAGCATGTTTAAGGAGGCATAGGACCTACCTTTCTCAACACCACCCCCCCCCCTAAAAAAGAGAGGGCAAAGCAAGCTGAACAATACCAAACATGACCAAACCGCAATTTGTTTATCAAAGACTTGATTTTACAGTAAAACGTAGGCTAAGCAATTTGTGTATGAAATGAGTTAATACGCATAATTTGTCTTTGAATATAGTAATGGAAATTATTGTAAAAGCCATTATTTTTTTTCCAATCTCTTTTCAAACTTTGGAATTAAAAATATGCTGACTCACCGGGATGGGAAGCACTGTCTTCAGGTGGTCGTGAAGATGTCTCTTCTGAAATTATGAAATAACATTAAAACATATTAGTCTCCAATTCAGCTATACTGTCCACTTTACAAAAAAAACCCCGTTTTTTTGTCCAAAGGGAAGTTTGGGATTCACTGAGAATCATTCAGTTTCAACTGACTTATGCACTTATGATCACTGCCTAAAAACCTGGTTGCAGAAAAAGTAGTTGAGGAGGAACAGTTGTAAGGAAGTCTCATAAGTCGGGAACGTTCGCGGTCCAGTGGAACGTTCCTGTTGGAACGCCAGACGGTCCATTGGAATGTGCCGTGTCCTGAACGGGACGTGGGAGCATTCCGCGCATTAGGGGGAACGTTAATGAGTTAGCACACATAATTTGTTTTTGAATATAGTAATGGAAATTATTGTAAAAGCCATTATTTTTTTTCCAATCTCTTTTCAAACTTTGGAATTAAAAATATGCTGACTCACCGGGATGGGAAGCACTGTCTTCAGGTGGTCGTGAAGATGTCTCTTCTGAAATTATGAAATAACATTAAAACATATTAGTCTCCAATTCAGCTATACTGTCCACTTTACAAAAAAAACCCCGTTTTTTTGTCCAAAGGGAAGTTTGGGATTCACTGAGAATCATTCAGTTTCAACTGACTTATGCACTTATGATCACTGCCTAAAAACCTGGTTGCAGAAAAAGTAGTTGAGGAGGAACAGTTGTAAGGAAGTCTCATAAGTTGGGAACGTTCGCGGTCCAGTGGAACGTTCCTGTTGGAACGCCAGACGGTCCATTGGAATGTGCCGTGTCCTGAACGGGACGTGGGAGCATTCCGCGCATTAGGGGGAACGTTAATGAGTTAGCACACATAATTTGTTTTTGAATACAGTAATGGAAATTATTTTAAAGCCATTATTTTTTTATCAATCTCCTTTCAAACTTTGGTTTATAATAAAGGAATTGTGAACACTGAACAGAAAATTATTCAAGTTTATGTGGGGGTCTGGGGATTTCCCAGTCGAGTAACCGTTGATCTTATTCACATAATTATTTTGACCCACACGCACTGAATTACAAGGCATTTTCTTGACAACACTATTGCAGTACTATGTATAAAATGCTATCAGAGTGACTTCAAACTATGCACAAAGACTCCAAGGTCAGGTAGGCCCGCTAGACAAGTGATGTCATGATGACGTCATCAATGGTCTTATGGCACCTTAAAGGTGTATATTTTACTAATATTTTATCTAGACAACTGTAAGTCTGATTAGGTTGGAACTTGGTATACATGTATATGAACATATATACAGGGAGTCATGTAAAAGACAAAAACTGGGTGACTTCATGATGACGTCGTCTCCTGATACGTATAAATCCTAAAGGTGAATATTTTAAAGTCCCATGTCTGGAGAACTACAAGAACAGCTAATTACGTCATAGAACTACAGTATGTTCAATATTAAAATGCTCAAACAGTACATCACCCTCCCCTTGCCGCCCCCCCCCCCCTAAACTACTTTATCGTATCGAACTAGATTATATTTACCTGGTCCCTTCGATGGCAAATTGTAAGTGATATGAACTGCTCTTGAACCAACAATGATAGGGTCGTGGCTACCGCTGATTGTGCCGATGCTTCCTATGCTGGCTCCACTTCGTTGTGGGTAATCTACAATCAAAAGCAAGAATTAAAATATCCTTCAATTCAATTCAATGCAATAGTTAGAGAATAACAGTGTGAGCACCCGGTCTTCACTTTTGTAGCTTAACCGTGTGTGACTTTTCTTTTGGCGATATTTCCAAACTTTTTGTGTTCATGTTCAGGGGCCATATTTTAGTATTATGCATGATACCCTGTCTCTTCAATATGCATTATTAATATCACCCTTGCCAGCCCAGGTTTGACCACATAGTTCACTGCATTACAACTGATGTCCAGGGTATGAACTTCTGCTGCCATAGCGAACAAAATTACAACAATGTTTGTTTCATATTTTTAGTTTTACCTAATGGAGGAAGCTGAAATTTCGTTTACATACTCCTTGTTTCCAAAATTACAAAGATGCTCGGTTTAGAAACAGTTAATATGTCCATGTGAGGCGTGTTTACAGAAAATAAAACACAGATCCATGCTTTCGTTGTAAACATCCTTAGTACGAAAATGTCGTGTTAAGACTTATAATGCGCCCGCACGCCCCGCATAACAACTACATGTATAGAATGCATACACGCGCGGAAGTCTTCACTCGATGGCGGTTGAGAGCACGTGTACTGATGTATTATAAAAAGTTACCGAAGAACTGTTGTATATTTGGTCAATCATTGGCTTACATGATGCTGGATCAACGCTGGTTCAGGGGCCATTGATTCACTTGTTTTTGAAGCCTGTCTTTATATCACGTTAATACACCCCCACATGATCGAATCTCGACCAATCAGAAGCTATCAACTCTCCAAGGCATTTATTAATGGTTGATTAAAAACATGTCTCACAGTTAAAAATCAGAAATTTGTACATGTGAACATAATATATGATTTTTAAAAAACACTTATACCAAAACATAATATTACTAAAAACCAAATATTAAAATACTTACATTAAAAATAAAAATACTTTAAAAAAATTTGCGCAAACCAGGTAGGCCTATTTTAAAGTGTTTTTTTTTTAAGAACCACAAGTTCAATTCAGTTTGTTTATACCGGTATTTGGCCTGTTTACAGATACAAAGAAGATTTTTTTCCTTAAAACGATGTTGCATTCGGGTGATGTTATTATTGGATTTGTCTTTCAATTCATAATGTTTTGCAGGCCAAATACATTATATTATGAACCCAGTATGTCCAGGAGTTGGTGCCCTCATGCATCCACGCCATGAGAACTTGACTACTGAACCTTCTCACTAATTTGTGCACCAACAGTTTATTTGCCAAAAATTGTGCTCGAAAAAATCATGAAATTTGCTCTTTCTTGTCAACATCATAATAGTGTGCTTTGATAATATCCTACTGTTGGCTCTCAGGTACATGTATGTGAAAAACACCATATTTAGGAGTTTTTAAAATATTATTCAGAAGATGGAATTTGCATTGGGGTGATGTAAATCAACATTGTGTTTTTGCCCTTTACAGACGTCAGGTGCGGATCCAGGATTTTTTTAGACGGGGGGCACAACTTTGGAGAATTTGCTCCGAGAACTAATACGAGCGTGAAGCCCCTGAAAATTTGGGATTCTAGATGCTCTGTGGTGCAATCTGAGGCGATTCCTGGCCCCTTTACCCCTGAATTCTTTGAGCAAAAGCTTTTAAGATTTTAAGAAGTTACTGTGTACTTCAAAATTGTAAACCATGTATTTTCGTATTCATATTTCTTGAATTGTATTTTGGAAAAAGAATCCAATTGACTTAGTTTGTAAACTGTTGCAACAATGCGTTGGGGCATTTGCTCCGAGGACTAATGAGAGCGCGGAGCACAAATGCCTTACGGTGTGGGGTCAGGGGCCCGCTAATAAAGGGCCCCGGGAAATTTTGGATTCAAGATTCTCTGTGGTGCAAATCTGAGGCAATTCCTGGCCCCCTTTTCCCCTATAGCCCTGGGTTAAGTGTAAAATGTTTGAAGATACTTCAGATTTTTTTCATTTTCATTTCGCTTTGGGGTAACACATGTAACATGTAACACATACTCTTGTATTTATAGCCTTTCAAGTTTCTTCTGTTCTTCACTTGATAACCATGTATTTTCGTCTGCATATTTATTTTCGTGCATTTTATTTATGAAAAGGAATTGGATAGGCTTATAGTTTGTAAACTGTTGAAAGGATGCGAATAGGGGCTTCTGCCCGAGGACTAATGCGAGTGCGGAGGGCAAATGTCTTACGGTGTGGGGTCCGGGGCCGGCTTAAGGGCACCGGGAAATTTTTGGATTCTAGATGCTCTGTTGTTTAAAATACACTGTTGCTTTTACAAGCCTTTTAAGTTTCTTCTGTTCTTCACTTGATAACCATGGATTTTTGTCTGCATAATTATTTTCATGCAATTTATTTTTGAAAAGAAATAACTGTATAGACTTAGTTTGTAAACTGTTTAAGGATGCTTTCTAATGTTTTGTTTCAAGTTTAAATTGTTAGTTTATCAATAAGAACAAACCGCTTGAACATGTACATGTACATTGAGTTCAAGTTTAAAATTTGAGTATTTTAATCAAACTACCAGTAAAACAGAGGAGTAATTAGGCCTCCATGCACATTGTAACTTCACAGACCTCAATGAAAAGTGAAATGTCCCATTCAATCCCGAGAGCCCCCTCTCTGGGCTGACAGGGGGCTGGTCGGCAGTGTGGTCTCCCTTACATGTCTTAGGGACGCTGCTACGCTATATATTGTGCCTAATACCGGTAGCGTCAATGCAAAGGATGGAGGGGAAGGATGCTGTTGGGAACCAATATCAGGGTCAGGGGAGTCATAACATGCAGGGTTTACAGACAAATGTATGTGTCTCACCCGGTCTTGGCTGTAGTTGCGGTGGTGGTTGTTGCGTTGGTTCCTGCTGGGAAGGCTGTCTGCTGCCGGACTGAGTCGTTTGTTGATCATCCCTCACTCCATCAGCCGGTAGTTGTTGGGTCGGAGCTGTGCTTGGACCAGGGTTAGTTTGTGTCTCACCCGGTCTTGGCAGTAGTTGCGGTGGTGTTTGTTGCGTTGGTTCCTGCTGGGAAGGCTGTTCATTACTTGACTGAGTTTTTTGTTGATCATCTGGTAGTTGTGGGGTCAGAGCTGCCTGACTGTCTGTCACTGTGGTTACGGTAAGAGCAACCCACAAACCAAATTTGAAGTTCCTCAGTAAAGTATTTCCCAAGCATTCATGCTGATATTACATGTATTTCTATTGTTTTAGCAATATTAGTGGCCTTGACCTAGCTGTCAGCCCCAAAGGCAACAGGCCTCTTAAGACTATCAAGAACGACGGACAACCCACAAACCAAAGTTAAAGCTCTGTAATTATTCTCAAGTTATCACGTTGACAAGATTTCTATTGATTAATAGTGACCTTGACCTTTGACCTGTCAGCCCCAAAAGCTATAGGCTTCTTTAGACTATCAAGAACAACCTCCAAACCTTTCAAGTTCCTTAAGTAAAGTATTTCTCAAGTTAACTTGTTGACAAGATTTCTTTTGTTTTAGCAATAGTGACCTTGACCTTTGACCTGTCGGCCCCAAAATTGATAGGCCTGTTAAGACTATCCAGAAAAATCCACAGACCAAATGTCAAGTTCCTAAGTAAAGTATTTCTCAAGTAATCGCGCTTAACAAGAGTTAACCTAACCAAACCATGCACACACACACGCACTAGCACGTTTGTTAATGGTGTAAATTGAGGATTTTCTTTTGTTCTTCTTCCCTTTTCCTTAGTTTGTACCTTAACTTTTTCGCAACAGCTCTCATTGGTTTTGTACATGTACACATTTTCAAACCGAGGAGTACTCGATGGAGTTTGCAGAAAAGACAGACCAGCAGCCGATTTCACAAAATCTCACGTAACATTTGGCGCAACTCTGCTTGAACCAAAATTGATCGCGTAAATTGCGCGACATTTCACTTATGACACATTTCAAGAAAGTCACATAGTGCGTAAGTCCGCAAGTTGCACAATAAACTATGATGCAACTTGCACCATCATTTTAGGCGGCCTAAGTTGTGGTATAGCGACTGAAATGACATATTTTACCAGCAAATCAGGACTGTCACAGAGCTCGTTATATTGCACAACTTATCAAGGTTGATACAAGACGGACAAAATAATTTTCAAAATGGCAGGCTGAGGTGATCCAACGACTGTTTCGCAGACAAAAAAATTCACACACAAACAGCCGTTGTAAAAGCTGCTTTTATCCTCGTCCAAGATGCTTAAATTATTTAAAGCGCTGTGCAGCTGCGCCAAGTTTTGTGAAATCGATCGTAAGTTTATTGTGCAGCTGGGCAACAACTTTGTTGCGTAAGTCTTACTCATGGCACAAGCTGCGCACTTTTTCATGAAATCAGCTGCTGCCCACTGTCATGGCGCAACCAACAAAGGGTCTATAGTTAAACCTAAATTCAAGATTATTTGAAATGCTATAAAACGGACATTTTTGGGATAAGAAATATTCAATTTACATACCTACATTTGTATTTTTCTTAAATTATGGCAGAGTTTTTGCTTACCGTCGTTGAGTCCGATCTCATGAACGCCTGTTGCCTTGACGTCGCCCTCATTGAACAGCCTCTCAGCCTCCATATCCAACTTGGCTGTGGACTCGGCTAGATTCACGTCTACAATATAGTCTTGTGCAGGGGTGAGATTGTTGGGAAATGAAAAATCCACAAAATAATCAGTAAATAAATGCAATTTGGATCTGCAAACATTTTGCCTCATTTGAATACATGTCCTGAATGACTTCAAATTAGCTTCAGATTCGCGTTTACATTCAAATGTGTGATGCAATCAAGCTAAATGAGTCGTTTGTCGGCAATTATGATTTTAAGATACAGCCCAAAATAGGCCAGTAGGGGTGAAAATTTCTAAATTGACTAAATTGTAAAATCGGAATGTCTTCTTACATGTACATGTCAACTTTTTCCCCCAAGAAAATCTCACGATAAAGTATTTAAAATGTGACATTTTTGCTAAAAAAGTTCAATAAGCTGAAAAAAAGCATGTTTATTGTGGTGTAATAAACACTTCTATTTTGAATCGTTGATTTCTCGGTTTGATTTCTCTGTTTTCTTCTTTCTGCTCTGCCTGTGTTCTAAGTCCCATAACTTCTGAACAAAAGTTCGTATTCACATAAGGTTTTCAGCAAATATAAACTGAAATACAGCTCTATTCAAAAATGTGAAAAAAAACCCACAAAATTCGATAAGGGCCAACAAATGACTCATTTAGCATGATTGCATCTCATGTTTGTGCATTTGGCCTGAAGACTGCCGACCCACCTGCGACCATTTTCTCATATTTCACATCAATCTTGAGGATTTCTTGGAAAGTCGTAACAGCCGCCTCGTAATCCTTCAGTCCCTGCTGGGCCTTGCCAAGGCGCAGCAATGCCTTGACGTTGTTTGGTTCCAACTGCAAGGCAATCCGGCAGTCCTCCATTGCCTCTGCAAACTTTTCCAATTTGTTGTAAGCCTGGGGGGGGGGGGGGGTGGGGAAATAAGTGAAAAGAGGGGATTCAAATTTGCCACATAGTGAACAACGAAGCATTGCGTGTTCAACAGGATAACAGGTGTGTCACCTGGGATTAATCGTCTGCCTTATGTGCAGTACTACAAAAACATACATGTAAGATGAGTTGGCCCCCCTCCCAAAATGATGTTTTCCTTTCTTTTTTATTCCCTTTATGTGAAAACTTTTCAGGAAATAAATTAAAACGTTGCGTATCTCTCTCACAAGCCATCAGCAATGTGCAAATAGTGCACAGTACTGAACACCTAATTCCTTTCCCCTTTTCAGAAAATTAAGCCCTCTTGGTCCCTCCCCCTACCCCCCAAAATGGTTCTGGACCCGCCCCCCCCCCTCCCCTTGAGAATGGTTGCATGTGCAGTCTACAAAAATGGCAGTTTATTTCATGAACCCTGCGTTGCATATAAGTACAACGCGTTGCAAATTATCTCATATACACCACAATGCCTATACTATGTGGGCGTGAAGGGTGCGAATTTAAAACCTTGCTCTTTTTGACTTTCAAAACAATTGTTGACAGCTATGATGTGGGCTATGTCATATTTAGCACCCTCTGCTTTAACTGCAGGTGCTATGCCCCCCTCTGGTGTCATATCCCACATCACAGCAGTCAACAATTGTTCGTTTGTCTACCTTTGGGAGAGTGTGGCATACAGGTTAGGGCAGAGTTGTAATGACTTGAGTCAATGACTCGACTCGAGTCTCAATTTTTGGTGACTTGACTCAACTCAAGTATCTAAAGCAAATGACTCGACTCAACTTGAGTCACTGCGAGCAAATGACTTGACTCAACTCGAGTCCTTCATTAGAAAGACTCGAGTCCCAAAAGTGTAAGCAAAATTTTGCGAAAAATATCGAATTGACTCGCGCTAAATACTTCACTCGGCTCGACCCGACTCGACTACACACTGTGACTTGACTCAACCTTCTTGACCTAATGACTCAACTCGAATCACTTCATTAAAATGACTCGACTTGACTTGTGTCACAAAAATGAGTGACTCGTTTCAACTCTGGGTTAGGGTTATGTGTTTCATGATGAGAGGGTCCAAATCCAGCTACTGGACATATGGTGTGTCCTTGGGCAAGCCACTTCACCTCCACTTGCCTCTCTCCACCCAGGAGTACACATGTAAAGGGTATTAGTTGGGGAGCAACCTACAATGGACTGATCCAGGGGGAATAGAAATATTCTCAGCCATTTCATGAATACGGAGATAAACGCCGGCCTGATGGGCCATCTTGGCTGGTAACAGACTTGACTTGACTTGTTTACCTGTGCCCTGTTGGTGTACAGCACCACAAAGTCTTTCAGACGCTCCAGGCCCTGTGTGTAGAGCTCAACGGCTCGTGTGTAATCGCCCTTATGAAATGCTTGGTTCCCCTGATCTTTCAGAACTGTCGCCTCTGCTTTACGCTTCTCTCTGCGCTCGCTGGCATCTGCTTCCTGGGCCCTCATGACATTATCTGAAAATAAAGTTGATCGCACGTAACATAAAAGGATAGAATTTACTACAGTCATCCCCCATTAACCCTAAGGTTAAAAAAAAGTCTCCGGTTTTTGGTAAGGAGTTTGCCCCAAAAGTCTTGCGGCGTTTTTTTTTTACACCACTTTTTTTTTCTTCAAATGCTGGCTGATATGTTGCAGATGACACTTCGATCCCCTTAAAAATCTCGAAAATATGGTACTCAGTAAGGCCATAAGGCTTGAATAGTCTGCACCCACTTACACTCTCGACCGACACGAACATTCTTCGGGAAATTTGGATAGTCAAGACAAAAATCAGAGAAAACGGTAATGTCAGATCATACAGCGACATCAACATCATGCATGAGCTGCCAAGCTGGTCATTAGTCTGCTCCCTTACATATTGCGCTAATTAAAATGCATTTAAAGATTCCCTGAGATACACGACCATCGCTCCCTCACTCTGGCTTCCAGACAAACAATAACAAAATTACAACACAGTGTGCAAATGATGCCCGACTAAATTTAGTGCAAAATATATGGGTGCCCAGAGAGGCCACGTAAAGCTTATACTCGATCGTAACTCCACCTAAAACACGTTAAATTGTGCAGCAGCAGGATTCCAGTCAAACCAGTGAGTTTGGCAGTTTGGAGACATATCATCTTACATTTCAATTTTTTTCAAAAAATTTTGCAGGCGCGCATGGCTACGAAGACGCACGCGCAAACCAGAAACCGGAGACTTTTTTTTTTTTACCTAACCTCCCCAAATCCTCTTGGCAAAATGGAACATTTTGCAGAAAATTGAGGCTTTATGGCGAAAATGTGTGGCTGATTTTGCAGGATGCACTGTGTCAATGTCTTGGACTGGACCTTGTGTTGTTTATGCTCAGCCATACATATTTAGGCCTACATTATACATGTACTTGAAATCCTCCACATTGCTCTAGGATGTCACTAGCTCTGCCTCAACCAATTGACATTGATTGCTGGAGGATTTTGTAGGATTGAGGTAGTGGTCACCCCTCCAAGGACCACATAAATAACAGAGCATTTTGCAGGATTGAGGCTGTATGCAATTTTTACATGAAGGCAGTCAGAGGATTTTGCAGGACTGAGGTTGCATCCTCGCAAAAACGCCTAGGGAGTTAGGATTAATACAAATACTGCTAATACAAATTCTGGTTATGGGCTATTGAATGTAATGTCAGTATTAAACAGAGCTTTTAAGAGCTCAGTGAATAAACCTGACAATGTATTTTTCAAATCTTCTACATGTATCTGGTCATGGTCAAGGAGACTATACAAACTAGGAGTTTTGGATCATTTCTCTAAATTGTTATTTAGGTATAATGGTTAATTTGGTTTTGTCAAAATTTCACAAAATTTGATAAGGGACGACAAATGACTCATTTAGCATGATCACATCACATGCTTGTGCATTTGGCCTGAAGACTGCTGACCCACCTGCGACCATTTTCTCGTGTTTCTTGTCAATCTTGAGGATTTCTTGGAAAGTCGTAACAGCCGCCTTGTAATCCTTCAGTCCCTGCTGGGCCTTGCCAAGGTGCACCAATGCCTTGACGTTGTTTGGTTCCAACTGTAAGGCAGTCCGGCTGTCCTCCATTGCCTCTGTAAACTTTTCCAATTTGTTGTAAGCCTGGGGGGGGGGGAGGGGAATAAGTGAAAAGAGGGAATTCAAATTTGCCACATAGTGAACAACGAATCGTTGTGTGTCTTAACAGGATAACAGGTATGTCACCTGGGATTAATTGTCTGCCTTATGTGCAGTACTAAAAAACATACATGTAAGATAAGTTGGCCCCCCTCCATAATCAATGTTTTCTTTTCTTTTATTCCCCCTTCTTTACATGAAAACCTTTCAGGAAATAAATTAAAACGTTACATATCTCTCTCACAAGCCTTCATCTTCACTTGTCTCTCTCCACCCAGAAGTACACATGTAATGGATATTAGTTGGGGTGCAACCTACAATGGACTGATCCAGGGGGAATAGAAATATTCTCAGTCATTTCATGAATACGGAGATAAACGCCAGCCTGATGGGCCATCTTGGCTGGTATCAGACTTGACTTGACTTGTTTACCTGTGCCCTGTTGGTGTACAGCACCACAAAGTCTTTCAGACGCTTCAGGCCCTGTGTGTAGAGCTCAACAGCTCGAGTGTAATCGCCCTTATGAAATGCTTGGTTCCCCTGATCTTTCAGAACTGTCGCTTCACGTTTCTCTCTGCGCTCGTTGGCGTCTGCTTCCAGGGCTCTCATGACATTATCTGAAAATAAAGTTGATCGCACGTAACATAAAAGGATAGAGTCTACTACAGTCATCCCCCATTAACCCTAAGGTAAAAAAAAGTCTCCGGTTTCTGGTATGGAGTTTGCCCCAAAAGTCGTGCGGCAATGCAGGTGTTTTTTTTTTTACCCCACTTTTTTTTTCTTCAAATGTTGGCTGATATTTTGCAGATGACACTTCAATCCGCTTAAAACTCTCAAAAATATTGTTTATGTAGAGCTTGAGGTGACCTCAGTTAGGCCATAAGGCTTGAGAAGTCTGCACCCACTTACAATCTCGACCAACACGAACATTCTTCGAGAAATTTTGACAGTCAAGACAAACATCAGGGAAAACGGCAATGTCAGACCATACAGCAACATTGACATCATGCATGAGCTGCCAGTCTGGTCATTAGTCTGCTCCCTTACATATTGCGCTAATTAAAATGCATATTTACAGATTCCCTGATATACACGACCACTGCTCCCTCATTCTGGCTTCCAGACGCACAATAACAAAATTACAACACAGTGTGCAAATGGTGCTCGACTAAATTTAGAGCAAAATAAATGGGTGCCAGAGAGGCCACACAAAGCTAATACTCGATCGTAACCCCCTCTTAAACATGTTAAAATTGTGCAGCAGCAGGATTCCAGTCAAACCAGTGAGTTTGGCAGTTTGGAGACATCATCTTGCATTTAAAAAAAGTTTTTAATTTTGCTGACGCGCATGGCTACAGCGACACATGTGCAAACCAGGAACCAAAGACTTTTTTTGGCCTAACCTCCCCAAATCCCCTTGGCAAAATGGAACATTTTGCAGAAAATTGAGGCTTTATGGCAAAAATGTGTGGCTGAGTTTGCAGGATGCACTGCGTCAAGGTCTTGGACTGGACCTTGTATTGTTTATGCCCAGCCACACATATTTAGGCCTACATTATACAAGTACTTGAAATCCTCTGCACTGCTCCAGCCAGTGACATCCTGGATCCAGGATGTCACTGGCTCCATCTCAACATATGGACAGTGATTGCTGGAAGATTTTGAAAGATTGAGGCAGTGGTCACCCCTCCAAGGACCACATAAATAACAGCATTTTGCAGGATTGAGGCTGTATGCAATTTTTACATGGAGGCAGTTGGAGGATTTTGCAGGACTGAGGTTGCATCCTAGCAAAAACGCCTAGGGAGTTAGGATTAATACAAATACTGCTAATACAAATTCTGGTCATGGGCTATTGAATGTAATGTCAGTATTCAAACAGAGCTTTTAAGAGCTCAGTGAATAAACCTGACAATGTATTTTTCAAATCTTCTACATGTACAGCCATTATCTAGTCATGGTCAACGAGACTATACAGACTAGGAGTTTTGGATCATTTCTCTAAATTGTTATTTTATATAATCGTTAATTGGTTTTGTCAAAATTTCACAAAATTTGACGAGGGCCGACAAATGACTCATTTAGCGTGATTGCATCACATGTTTGTGCATTTGGCCTGAAGACTGCTGACCCACCTGCGACCATTTTCTCGTATTTCTTGTCAATCTTGGTGATTTCTTTGTAAGTCGTAACAGCCGCCTCGTAATCCTTCAGTCCCTGCTGGGCCTTGCCAAGGTGCAGCAATGCCTTGACGTTGTTTGGTTCCAACTGCAAGGCAGTCCGGCAGTCCTCCATTGCCTCTGTAAACTTTTCCAATTTGTTGTAAGCCTGGGGGGGGGAATAAAGTGAAAAGAGGGGATTCAAATTTGCCACATAGTGAAAAATGAAGTGTTGCGTGTTCAACAGGATAACAGGTGTGTCACCTGGAATTAATCATCTGCCTTATGTGCAGTTCTACAGATGAGTTGGCCCCCCCTCCCAAAATGATATATTTTCCTTTCTTTTTATTCCCTTTTATGTGAAAACTTTTCAGGAAATAAATTAAAACGTTGCGTATCTCTCTCACAAGCCATCAGCAATGTGCAAATAGTGCACAGTACTATATACTTAATCCCTTTCCCCTTTTCAGAAAATCAAGCCCTCTTGGCCCCTCCCCCTACCCCCCAAAATGATTCTGGACCCCCCCCCCCTCCTTGAGAATGGTTGCATGCGCAGTCTACAAAAATGGCTGTTTACTTCATGAACCCTACGTTGCATATAAATACAACGCGTTGCAAATTATCTCATATACACCACAATGCCTATAATATTACGTGGGCGTGAAGGGTGCATGTGCCTCGCAACAGAGTACTGCAGCTTTTCAATATCATGTATGGCACGAGCGAGTTTAAAACCTTGCTCTTTTTGACTTTCAAAACAATTGTTGACTGCTGTGATGCGGGATATGTCATGTTTAGCACCCCCTGCTTTACCTGCAGGTGCTATGCCCCCCTCAGGTGTCATATCCCACATCACAGCAGTCAACAATTGTTCATTTGTCTACCTTTGGGAGAGAGTGGCATAGATTATAGGGTTATCGTGACTCATGATCAGAATTCAGAGGGTCAGGGGCCCAATCCAGCTGCTGGTCAAATGGTGTGTCCTTGGGCAAGCCACTTCACCTCCCTGCAACCCACAATGGACTGATCCAGGGGGAATAGCAATATTCTCAGCCATTTCGTGAGTACAGAGATAAACGCCGCCCCGATGGGCCATCTTGGCTGGTAACAGACTTGACTTGACTTGTTTACCTGTGCCCTGTTGGTGTACAACACCACAAAGTCTTTTAGACGCTCCAGGCCCTGTGTGTAGAGCTCAACGGCTCGCGTGTAATCGCCTTTCTGGAACGCTTGGTTCCCCTGATCTTTTAGGACTGTCGCCTCTGCTTTACGCTTCTTGCGTCTCTCTGCGCGCTCGCTGGCATCTGCTTCCTGGGCCCTCATGACATTATCTGAAAATATTAAGTTGATCGCACGTTACATAAAAGGATAGAGTTTACTACAGTATAATCCCCTATTAAACCTAAGACCAAAACAAAGACTCCGGTTTCTGGTATGGAGCTTGCCCCAACAGTGATTCAGAGGTTGTCTGTTCAAATCTCACTTTGGTGAATTTTTTTTATATCTGCTTAAAAAAAATTCAAAGATTAAAAAAAGAGATAGGTCTTGTTTGTCAACGTTGCTTGGCAGATAGCACCGAACAAAATAATAAAATTTAAAACTCATTCTGATTGTGATTGATTGCTCTGTCTCAGATCAGAATTAGAAATATGCTGACTCAGGGGATGGGTAGCAGGAATCACATGTAGTCACTTGGGGGTTACTTGCTGCACATGCGCAGTGTGAGACATCCACTAGTCTTCGCATGTTGGCGACATTTTACCAACATATTCTGGCGCTATGGTGGCATAAAATGTCCACAATTTCCATTATGTGAGTTTTCCCAAAGTTATACCCCGAAAAGATATACTCAAAGTAAGTTTCCAATAAAACTCACCAGATAATCAACTGGGCTACATTTCTTTAAAAGGAGTATTCGTTGCTTTCTTTTTACCATGCAAACTGACCGTGAATTATACTGATGAAGAGCAAATCAATAATTGTGAATAAAAACAAACTGTAGCTCCCTATTAATCACCTGGAAGAGAACATTGACATTGCTGGCCTCACTTCCATAGGTCTCCCTTATTCCTAAAGACTACTACATCATTTGAATACGGAGCATCAATAGACCTATTGAAGCAAAAATTAAAGTAAGAAAAGACTGATATGTCATGCCGTATTTAAGCCTTATTAAGGAACAAAGGCTGATGGCGTTGAGTGGGATTCCTGGACACAACGAGACAAACTAAGTGGAAGGCACAAACATAAGTGGAATGTCTTCATCTGCTGGTGAATATGTCCCTTCTAAAATGGAAAAAAAAAGAATACAGATTGGTCTCTTACCCAGTCACTGCCAGCTTTATTAGGTGGCAAGGATTTAAGCGTTAGGCCAACAAAAAATAATACTTCTGCTTCCTGTTACCCGACCGACCCTATTTTTAGGCTGCGACCCTAAAAATGTTATCGGCAATTCCAAAAAAAAATTAATAATGATTGAATAAATAAAATTAAAAACCTGTTGTCTTTTCTGTCTTCACAAAATACCTCTTAACAAGCCTTTTGCATCAAAAAAGTGTTTGTATATATTTGTTTTCTTTAATACTTACATAAGCTATTGTTTTCAAAAGAAACCTCCTTTATTTTGACAAATCTGCTTCGCGATATAAGTACTTCGCAATTCGATGTCAGTCACAGTGACTATGATCACCTGCGTAAACCTAGCTCAATGGGGCAACAACTGGTTCCCACTGCGCCGCGCCCAATTTAGAAGACAAGATGAAAATGCGGTAACCAGTCTGTCATGGCTATATGATTGATAGCGCTAGAATATGGATATATGCATTGCAGGCACGTGCACTGTCAACTGGTCAGATTCGACATCGTAAAAATGCCAAGAAAACACCGATGGAGAAAGAACATTTTTGCAAGTTAATTCACAGAATTGATCTAGCTTGTCTGTGTATGTATTTTCCGTGTTCAAGAGTTCATTTTGAGATCGCACTACTCGTTTTTGGAGTGATACAATGCAGCGTGTTTCCAAAATTTTCAACAGTAAAAACGAGGTCTGTTGGCTGCGCACCATACATGCACAGTGCATCACACACTTCAGAGTTTTAGCCAGCTTCCCATCTTGACTAGCATTGTGCATATGGTGCGAACGACCTGAATTTTCCATTATTTTTATGGAATTATCGAAAGTAAATATATTGACAATAATTATGGTAGGTTTTATTCACTTTCAGTGGCCATTCACTTTTTGTGTATAGCTTTCGTAGTGCAATGGAAACAGTTCAGGCTAAAACTTCGCATATAATTGAATACCCCATTCAATCGGTATAAAAACAAATTGGCAAAAAAACCCAAAAAATTCCGACCGACCGACCTGATTTTTGAAAGGCATGTAATTGGAAGCAGAAGTATTTTTTTTCGGCCTTAACTGTTAGAAGAATTGGACTAGAGTGACCTTATCTGTGGTTCAATTAGTCACTAATTGGTTGTGGTATTGTGTAGTACGGATGCTCCGAGTAATTGGCCGTGGGGTGACAGGGGGCTGGTCGGCAATGTGGTCCCCCTTGTCTCAGGGACTCTGCTACGCTATATATTGTGCCTAATAGCGTCAATGCAAAGGATGGAGGGGAAGGATGCATCAGGGAACCAATATCAGGGTCAGGGGAGTCACAAAATGCAGGGTTTACAGAAGAAGTTTGTGTCTCACCCGGTCTTGGCTGTGGTTGAGGCGTTAGTTGTGGTGTTGGTTCCTGCTGAGAAGGCTGTTCATTACTTGACTGAGTTTTTTGTTGATCATCTGGTAGTTGTTGGGTCGGAGCTGCCTGACTGCCTGTTACTGTGGTTACAGTAGGTTCTCCCTGTTGCTTGAGGACCTTCTTTTTCTCCATTTTACCATTTAGCGCTGCTGATGCGGGCACAGTTTAGTTGCAGACAGCTTCATTTGTCCAACCCGGTATAATCCTGTGAGTGCAAAGTACAATCAGGTAAAATCACAAAATGGATGCTTTCGGGCAGACAATCAGTCCATCGCCGTCCGTTGGTTTAACGGTTAATCACTATGTCAGTCGGTCAGTAAGTCAGTCGATTGGCTGGTCAGTCGATCTGTCATTCATTCCATCGGTTAGTTGCTCTGTTGGTTTGTCAGTGGGTTGGTTGATTGCTTAGTCAATTGGTCTATTGACAGAGTTGTAATGACTCGAGTCAATGACTCGACTCGAGTCCGACTCGAGTCACATTTTTTGGCGACTCGACTCGACTCGAGTCCCGACGGGTAAATGACTCGACTCGACTCGAGTCACTGCGAGCAAATGACTCGACTCGACTCGAGTACCTCATCAGAATGACTCGACTCGACTCGAGGAAATGATAAGACTCAAGTCCCAAAATAAAAGCAAAACTTACTTGCGAAAAATATTTGCAATGACTTACGCTGCGCCGTTCGCGTTGCCAGTTTTTGTTCACGTCACGTTAATGTTCGCGAAAAATGTACGTTTATATACAGCAGCAGTCTGTTTCCTTCCTCCATAATGAAACAACAAACATACACCGTGTCGCGGACTCCCACCTTGTGGTTCTATAGCATGTAATGCTAAACCCGGAACCAGACTTAAAACGCATTTCTCAATCCGTGGTATCATCATTGGTTTCGGGCGATTTTGAAGTTCTTGGTGGAACGCTGACTAAATTCATGTCCCGATTTCACACAAAAATATGGATACGAACGGGCCCAACTTTAAATATTCAGAAACAGTTATGTATAATGCAATTAGGTTTTAACGTTGTCAGCGATCAGCGAACAACAAAATCTAGACCCGAAGCCAAACCAGTTATAAGACCGAAGTTTCACATCTTCTTTTCTGTGACGTGAGCTAGCAATGGAAACTGTTGGTTGGGTACCATACAGCATACTTTATGTCTTTGGATTTCCGTAATAGACTGGTGCCTTGTATTCTTTCTCTCTTGTGTTTGTTGCTTTTTATTGTAATTTAGTGTTCAAATATTTGTGACTCGAATTGACTCGATCTAAATACTTGACTCGACTCGACTCGACTCGACTCGACCACACTCTGTGACTCGACTCGACTCGACTCGACCTTGTTGACCTAATGACTATAATCCTGTGAGTGCAAAGTACAATCAGGTAAAATCACAAAATGGATGCTTTCGGGCAGACAATCAGTCCATCGCCGTCCGTTGGTTTAACGGTTAATCACTATGTCAGTCGGTCAGTAAGTCAGTCGATTGGCTGGTCAGTCGATCTGTCATTCATTCCATCGGTTAGTTGCTCTGTTGGTTTGTCAGTGGGTTGGTTGATTGCTTAGTCAATTGGTCTATTGACAGAGTTGTAATGACTCGAGTCAATGACTCGACTCGAGTCCGACTCGAGTCACATTTTTTGGCGACTCGACTCGACTCGAGTCCCGACGGGTAAATGACTCGACTCGACTCGAGTCACTGCGAGCAAATGACTCGACTCGACTCGAGTACCTCATCAGAATGACTCGACTCGACTCGAGGAAATGATAAGACTCAAGTCCCAAAATAAAAGCAAAACTTACTTGCGAAAAATATTTGCAATGACTTACGCTGCGCCGTTCGCGTTGCCAGTTTTTGTTCACGTCACGTTAATGTTCGCGAAAAATGTACGTTTATATACAGCAGCAGTCTGTTTCCTTCCTCCATAATGAAACAACAAACATACACCGTGTCGCGGACTCCCACCTTGTGGTTCTATAGCATGTAATGCTAAACCCGGAACCAGACTTAAAACGCATTTCTCAATCCGTGGTATCATCATTGGTTTCGGGCGATTTTGAAGTTCTTGGTGGAACGCTGACTAAATTCATGTCCCGATTTCACACAAAAATATGGATACGAACGGGCCCAACTTTAAATATTCAGAAACAGTTATGTATAATGCAATTAGGTTTTAACGTTGTCAGCGATCAGCGAACAACAAAATCTAGACCCGAAGCCAAACCAGTTATAAGACCGAAGTTTCACATCTTCTTTTCTGTGACGTGAGCTAGCAATGGAAACTGTTGGTTGGGTACCATACAGCATACTTTATGTCTTTGGATTTCCGTAATAGACTGGTGCCTTGTATTCTTTCTCTCTTGTGTTTGTTGCTTTTTATTGTAATTTAGTGTTCAAATATTTGTGACTCGAATTGACTCGATCTAAATACTTGACTCGACTCGACTCGACTCGACTCGACCACACTCTGTGACTCGACTCGACTCGACTCGACCTTGTTGACCTAATGACTCGACTCGACTCGAGTCACTTCTTTAAAATGACTCGACTCGACTCTAGTCACAAAAATCAGTGACTCGTGACAACTCTGTCTATTGATCAGTCAGATGCTCTGTTGGTCTGTCAGTCAGTTGGTCAACCAGTCAGCCAGTCGGTTGCTCTGTCGGTCACTTCATGGGTTGGTAAGTCAGCAGTTGCTCTGTTGGTCGTTTTGTAGAGTAGGTCGGTTGGTCGGACAGCCGCTCTGTCAGTTGGGTGGCTGTAGGTCGATTGGTTGGTCACTCTGTTGATTAGTCAGTAAGTCGACCAGTTGGTCAACTAGTCGGTTGGTAAGGTCGTTCGATCAGTTGGTTATTTTTTTTGGTTGGTCAGTCAATCGGTTGGTTGCTCTGTCGGTCGGTCAGTCAGTCAGTCAGTCAGTCAGTTGCTTGGTAAGTCAGCTAAAAAGACTATACTGAGCTGGCCCTCCAGTTGTATAGCATCAGGGCAGATGGTCGAGGGTTGAAAGGATTCAACTTCCATCTAACCCCACCTCTATCTTTTCACTTTGAGGACACAAAATGAACGTAATGATTAGAAAATATCCAATCTTGTTATATTACCAATGAATGCCTGCACTAAGTGTAGTGATGAGATTCACATCACTGATGCAGTGTAAGCAAACACCAGTCAGCAATGACATTTGAACCATCCGTAATTATCACCCTGCATCTCTTTATGTAAGCCGCCCCCGTACAATGTAGGTGGTCTGTATTCTGTCAACTATTGGAACTGATATCAGTATCCACCAACAATAAACATAATTAAAAAACATATCACTGAAAATCATACTTAATTTGAACCAGCCGGACAAAAAGTAAACAAATAAAACACTTCAAACCATCCCTTTGACACTCTTCACATACAGTAATTACACTTAATTACCTGCATGGAGCCAACTATAGCTATCCCTAACAGTCCTCAATCTTCCAATTTCAATACGATTTTGCACACCCCCTAGGGAGTTAGGGTTGTTAAGAGTCTGTTGATAAATATATCATTTTTATCTTCTCTTTAAGAAATAAAAAGGACCAATTCCAGGGCAGTTGTTTGATAAGTTACTAGTCCATGTAAGGCAAGCATGTGACCATTAGTCAGAGCCTAGCCATGACCAATTTCTCCCCCCCCCCTTCCCAACGTAGCCATTCACAACGTCCATCTGTGACTCGTACCTCTCAGTCTCGCAAGCTCAAAATCTTCGAGGAAACTACAGAGAAACACACAGATTTCACACAGAAATTACACACCCTGACAAGTTAGGTCATTGATTGCATCTCTTTGTAGGGTGTCATTATCTGTATATTTTGTGTGTAATGTGTCAGGGTTTTTTTTTCTCCAAAATCCAAAGACGCCCAAAATATAACAATACACTACAGAAATAAACAAAGTACTTTGATTTTATCTTTGAACCAAATCGAAAGATTTGTACTCGCCCACTCACTTATGCAATATGCAGTGATGCCACGCCCCCACACTTAACACAAATGCAATGTGCAATGATGCCCCGCCCCCTCACTACACACAAACACAATGTGCAGTGATGCCCCGCCCCCTCACTACACACAAACACAATGTGCAGTGATACCCCACCCCCTCACTACACACAAATGCAATGTGCAGTGATGCCCCGCCCCCTCACAACACACAAATGCAATGTGCAGTGATGCCCCGCCCCCTCACTACCCACAAATGCAATGTGCAGTGATGCCCCGCCCCCACACTACACACAAACAAAACGTGCAGCGATGCCCCGCCCCCTCACTACACACAAATGCAATGTGCAGTGATGCCACGCCCTCTCACTACACATAAATGCAATGTGCAGTGATACCCCACCCCCTCACTACACACAAATGCACTGTGCACTGATGCCACACCCCCTCACTACACACAAATGCACTGCACTGAGCACTGATGCCACACCCCCTCACGACACACAAATGCACTGAGCACTGAGGCCCCACCCTCTCACTACACACAAATGCAATGTGCAGTAATGCCCCGCCCTCTCACTACACACAAATGCAATTTGAAGTAATGCCCCGCCCACTCAATACACACAATTCACTGTTCACTGATGCCCTGCCCCCTCACAACACACAAATGCACTGTGCACTGATGCCCCCCCCCCTCTCACTACACACAAATGCAATGTGAAGTAATGCCTCGCCCCCTCACAACACACAATTCACTGTGCACTGATGCCCAACCCCCTCACCACACTCAAATGCACTGTGCACTGATGCCACACCCCCTCACTACACACAAATGCACGGTGCTGATCCTCGACCCTCTCACTACACACCAATGCATTGTGTGCTGATGCCCTGCCCTCTCACTACACACAAATGCAACGTACAGTGATGCCACGCCCCCTCACAACACACAAATGCACTGTGCACTGATGCAACGCCCTCTCACTACACACAAATGCAATGTGCAGTGATGCCTCACCCCCTCACTACACACAAATGCAATGTGCAGTGATGCCCAACCCCCTCACCACACACAAATGCACTGTGCAGTGATGCCACGCCCCCTCACTACATTTGGCTGACGGTTGATCGTTCTTGAAGTTTATTTTGCCAGATTTAGTTTATCTCTCTGTATGACCTTGACAACGATCCAGTAAAACATAAAAATTAGGACTAAAACTGGGGACAATATTGAAAGTAATATTGCAACATGGAATCAGACAAAATAACATCATTCCACTCACTGACATTGTGTTGAACTATAGTTAGTAGGTGTAGCAAACTTCGGTAAGCTACGGGGCATCAACTACTTTATTGCAGAAACAAAGTAGTCTGTTTAATCAAAAGAGATCCTGATAAAGTGACACCAAATTCATTTGTTTTTTGGAGAATTGTAGTTGTATTTCAAAAAAAGTTAGGCCCTTTAGTAAGTATTACCAGTAAGTAGGGATGTTAGCAAAATAACTCCCAAAAAACTTCTCATTTTTTCCCACTCAGAAATTTTTTTCAATTGATACCCTGACAATTTTCCCAATAGGATTTTCTGGTTTCCTCCACCCAAGAAATAATCTTTTTTTTTATTACATATGACACCCCGCACAAAGGTTGTTGAAAAACCTGCCAAAACCAGGCACATTGAACAATGGTGTAATGACCTGCCCAAAACACAAAAAATAAAGAATACTTCAAAAGTAATACCTATATCCAAACAATGTATTCTTGTATACTTCAATTTTTGTCCACACTCCAAACCGGTCTTCAACATAGTGTTGAAAACCAGCCAAGAACATACATGTATTCATTTCCCTTATGAAAGCACAATAGGTTTACTCATGCCTATCCTAGTGATACAAAATCATTGCTCTCTTACTCTGCCGTAATGCATTTATAAGGGTAATATATTCTTGCTGCCCTAGGGGAAACAATAGGGTACCTCTGGCAATTACGAAAGTACGTGAATGTCTACGGTCACCCTGATACCAAACTGTGAAGATGACGTTTCAAATACAAGTTCAGAATTGTGTAAATGTAACTAATGAACCACGACATGTTCATTTCTCTTTAATCAGAATTTCAAGTATCTTGCTCTGCCATAAAGGGTTATATTTTTGCTGCCCGTACAGATTCCAGATTTGCTTTTGAGGAGGAACAATAGGGTACCACAAACTGCAAAGTCTCACTGGCAATTACGCGAGTACCTGTACGTGAATGGCTACAGTCACCCTGATGCCAAACTGTGAAGACGACGTTTCAAATACAAGTTCAGAATCGTGAAAAGTTCAACAATACTTGAATTTCTCATCGGATAAAGCAGCTTAAAACTCTTACCTTTCTGGGCACAATGGAGGGCTACATTACACTATGTACATGTACATGCACTTGTACACTCTAAAGGATGCAAAATCTCCAGTCCATTGAGTACAACTCAATGTTTGCGAGCAGACTTCATAAAATGAAGGCATGCCAAGGCTGAATGCCACGTCATCAATCTGATGAAACCCTCGCATGCAAAATCTGATATATGACGGCTTTGGTATTGACATTTGCATATTATCTCTTTGCACGTGATTTCTATGTGCACACACCCACTCGATATCCACCAATGAAACTGACGGATATTTCTAGGTCATTGTTAATTAAAGAATCTTATCATCAACCAGTTGCATGATACCCAGGGGCCCAGGTCTCCAATTGGACGGCGCATTCCCTCATCTATAGAGCACATAAACTGCACGTGAGCTCATTTCCAGGGATATTGCAAAGTTCACCAGTCACATGACACCAGGAACCAATCAATTTAAAAGGCACGTGAGCTCATTCCCAGGGATATTGCAAAGTTCACCAGTCACATGACACCAGCAACCCATCAATTTATACGGCACGTCAGCTCATTCCCAGGGATATTGCAAAGTTCACCAGTCACATGACACCAGCAACCCATCAATTTAAATGGCACGTACGCTCATTCCCAGGGATATTGCAAAGTTCACCAGTCACATGACACCAGCAACCAATCAATTTATACGGCACGTCAGCTCATTCCCAGGGATATTGCAAAGTTCACCAGTCACATGACACCAGCAACCCATCAATTTAAACGGCATGTACGTCACTCCCAGGGATGTTGGATTGTTCTACACTTAGGTGACACCAAGAACACTCTCGGTGGACGACACATAAACTTGATTCCCAGGGACTGTGACGTGGTTCCATTGGTAGGTCACATGGTTAGTTGTACCCCAACCGGAGTGCACATTCGCTTAAAAAGCAGGGACCCTCTAAAGCCGTCCAAAAAGGATAGTGATAGGTGATTGCATGTCAGCATTACACTTGTTAGTTTCATTCAAGAGGATTTATCTCTGTGGGTCTATTTTGTTATTATTAAGTCACTTTGCTGTTTCAATGTTACAAAAAGACACAACAGGCTCCACATGTACACTGTCATTAGCTGCTCAGGGGGATTGTAAGAATTAATAAACTGCCTTCTATTTGAACCAGTCCAATGGATACCTGTACTACGGGCAAGTTATTGCATCTTGACTAAGCTTGCCAAGTTGGGTTGGACTTGAAAGTCTCAATTGAGGACATTATACATACATGTACTCAGTGCAAGGCCAACATCTCAAGTTAAAACAGCTAAAACTTTGTCATGGAGTATTTGGGTGTTAACGTATCATCCAAGATCCCGACAAGACCCCATAGTGTGTCAAAAAAACACTCAGCAATGACATTTGAACCGTCTGCATCATCAATCATCCTGCATCTCTTTATAGGCCGCCGTTGTCTGTAGTCTGTAATCTAATATGAACTGATATCAGCCCCTAGGAAACCCAAATAAACACACATAAACAAATCCCTACAAATCATACTTTGAACCAGCCAGACAAAAGCAAACGAAGAAAACACTTCAAATTATCCCTGGACACTCTTCGAAAAAGCGCATAGGCCTAGCCGCATGAAGCCTCAAAACTACAACAATTGAGGACATTTGAACCATCTATTTGCAGTGATATCAGCCAAACCCAAAATAAACACACATAACAAACAAATCCCTACAAATCACACTTTGAACCAGCCAGACGAAAGTAAACAAACAAAACACTTCAAATTATCCCTGGACACTCTTCCAAAAAAGGCACTAGCCTAGCTGCATGAAGCCTCAAAACTATACAACTTAAACACTTTATGTTTGCTAGATTTCATAAAGAAATAAGGTGTAGCATTTCCAGGGCAGCCATGGGATTGGTTCCTAATCCATTTACAGTCAAAATACGATGAGTCCTGCGTCAGGGGTATGCCTATAAATAAAGAATTTGACTTTCAATCCAGAAACCATCACAGCAGTCTTTGAATAGGAAAAGTTAACTTGACAAAGTTCAAAAGCTGAACAGGAAAAAAAATTAACAACAACAATTAAAATATACCCTAAGATATCATCACACAGTAATTCAGAACATTACGAATCCCTACTGAGACCATTGTAAAAACAACAGCATGCTTCATTAAATGGACAACGGGTGACCAAGAAGAACACTGTCATTAGCTGCTCAGGGGATTGTAAGAGTTGTAAGAAATAAACTGCCTTCTATTTGATATCTAACACCTGAACCAATCCAATTGTTATACCAATGCCTGTACCACGTACATTGTGTACAAGATATTGCATCAAGACTAAGCTTGTCCAGTTGGGTTGAAACTAGAAGTCTCAATTGAAGACATGTACTCAGTGCAAGGCCAGCACATCGAGCTTAAACAGCTATGACTTCTTCAAGGAGTATTGGAGGTATTAAAACATATCAAAGATCCAAGATCCCATAGCGTGCCAAAAACCACTCAGCAATGACATTTGAACCGTCTGCATCATCAATCATCCTGCATCTCTTTATAGGCTGCCGTTGTCTGTAGTCTGTAATCTATATGAACTGATATCAGCCCCTATGAAACCAAAAATAAACACAAGTTCAACCAAAACAATCCCTGCAAATCATACTTTGAACCAGCCAGATGAAACTAAAGCAAACAAAATACTTCAAGTTATTCCTGGACACTCTTCAAAAAAACGCATAAGCCTAGCCACATGAAGCCTCAAAACTACAACTTAAACACTTTACTTTTGTTAGGTATTTCGTAAAGAAATAAGGTGAAGCATTTCCAGGGCAGCCGTGGATAAGTTCCTAATCCATTTACAGTCACAATACCACTATGTATAGCATTCATATCACTCACAGCCTATCCACTAACCATACATGTACATGAATGTGTAAGGACGCAATACTCAGCAACCAAAAGTGGGACATTAGAGATCTGAAGCAAGATGAAAGCTGCATGCTCTTAGTTTTCTCCTACATTGTGGGAAAAACATCCCACTTCAGTGAAAAACAACATTGAAAAGATAATAGGCCAACTATTTTTCATTACTATACCTCATACATATTCATGATCGAGAGCCGAACGTTCACTGGTCAATTCACCATCACGTGCCAGATGTTATTCTTGCTGTTTACCAAATGCGCGCGCGAGGATTCACGCACATTGTAAATACGCATGCGTAGTAGACTGTCGCATGGGTTACCCGTGCGACAGTCTACTATGCATGCGCTTTACAGAGCAATCGAGGAACTGTCGCACGGGTGCAGTACGCACGCGCGAACATCGCACAGGAGAGATGCATGGTTGCACGGTTCGCGTAAATGTTAATTTACAGAGCTCAATGCTGCCGTACTGGAGAAAATGTATAGACCGTGTAAAGATGTCTCCTGTACAAAAGAAAGTTGTACACATTGCAAACAACTGTATTTACAACTGTAGTAACTGTATTATAATTGCAAACGAACCGAACTAGTAATTGAAGTTGAATCTTTTGGTGAGCTGTACAAGTTTCCCCAAATTTTGTTTTAGGTGCATAATAATAAAACAAAATTCGGCAACTGAATATGTATGAGGTATAGTAAAACAAATATAACATGGTTTATTTCGGGTGGACAGTCGATATTAGCTCCCCTCGGTATTGGAAGTTGACAAACTAGTTCCCTTGGCTTCGCCTCGGGAACTAGTTTGTCAACTTCCAATACCTCGGGGAGCGAATATCGACTGTCCACCCTCAAACCATGTTATAGGGCCTATTTGTATACTACAAGGCAGATTATAATGGTACTGTAAGCAGTCTTTTTTTGTGATTGCGTTACATAAGCTTTATTGAACTTACCAAACTAGTCAGCAATATTTAAAACCAACAAAGAAATCACGGATAGAGGACGGTTTTATTTTTTGGTCGGAAATTTTGGGAATGTCATGAACTAAAATTACATGTACATGCGCATTCGAAAATCGCATTTTCCAATGAAAGATACTGTTCAAATTTCAAAATATATTATCGTTAGATTTTTAGATTAGGTTTTTTTGTGATTGCGTTACATAAGCTTTATTGAACTTACCAAACTAGTAAGCAATGTTTAAAACCAACAAAGAAGTCGCGGAAAGAGGACAATTTTATTTTTGGTCGGAAATTTTGGGAATGTCATGAACTGAAATTACATGCGCATTCGAAAATCGCATTTTCCAATGAAAGATACCGTTCAAATTTCAAATATATTATCGTTAGATTTAAGAGAAGTCAGTTTCAGATAAAGAAGTTGTTTTTGGTGGGAAAAAAAACTCTCATGATTCTAACAACTTGACCAAAACTAACGACAGGTGTGGATCACAATCATGACAATCGCCTTGGTATCATGTCGCAATCTCTGAAGTTCAAGAATTACTGATCTCTATTAAAAAGCATTGGCTTGCGATGGTACTACATGTGTAGGAAGTCATGTGAACTTTGTCTTGGATCACCTCAGGAAAGTGCAAGACATGGCCCCATGGTTCGTTTCTGAGCATGAAGAGGTCGGTTCCCAGATTTTCCCATGGTGAGGTTGGGATCTCATGAGGCTCAATCAAGTGGCATGAAGAGGTCGGTTCCCAGTTTTAC
Source organism: Patiria miniata (assembly GCF_015706575.1). Classification (NCBI taxonomy): domain Eukaryota; kingdom Metazoa; phylum Echinodermata; class Asteroidea; order Valvatida; family Asterinidae; genus Patiria; species Patiria miniata. The sequence goes on along the minus strand of NW_024037064.1, from coordinate 6,112,463 downwards.
CCATGGCGAGGTTGGGATCTCATGAGGCTCAATCAAGTGGCATGAAGAGGTCGGTTCCCAGTTTTACCCATGGTGAGGTTGCGATCTCATGTGGCTCAATCAAGTGGCATGAAGAGGTCGGTTCACAGTTTAACCCATAGGGAGGTTGGGATCTCATGTGGTTCAATCAAGTGGCATGAAGAGGTCGGTTTACAGTTTTACCCATGATGAGGTTGGGATCTCATGTGGCTCAATCAAGTGGCATGAAGAGGTCGGTTCCCAGTTTTACCCATGGTGAGGTTGGGATCTCATGAGGCTCAATCAAATGGCATGAAGAGGTCGGTTCCCAGTTTTACCCATGGTGAGGTTGGGATCTCATGAGGCTCAATCAAGTGGCATGAAGAGGTCGGTTCCCAGTTTTACCCATGGTGAGGTTGCGATCTCATGTGGCTCAATCATGTGGCATGCAGAGGTCGGTTCCCAGTTTTACCCATGGCGAGGTTGGGATCTCATGAGGCTCAATCAAGTGGCATGAAGAGGTCGGTTCCCAGTTTTACCCATGGTGAGGTTGCGATCTCATGTGGCTCAATCAAGTGGCATGAAGAGGTCGGTTCCCAGTTTTACCCATGGTGAGGTTGCGATCTCATGTGGCTCAATCAAGTGGCATGCAGAGGTCGGTTCCCAGTTTTACCCATGGTCAGGTTGCGATCTCATGAGGTTCAATCAAGTGGCATGAAGAGGTCGGTTCCCAGTTTTACCCATGGTGAGGTTGGGATCTCATGAGGTTTAATCAAGTGGCATGAAGAGGTCGGTTCCCAGTTTTACCCATGGTGAGGTTGGGATCTCATGAGGTTCAATCAAGTGGCATGAAGAGGTCGGTTCCCAGTTTTACCCATGGTGAGGTTGGGATCTCATGAGGTTTTATCAAGTGGCATGAAGAGGTCGGTTCCCAGTTTTACCCATTGCGAGGTTGGGATCTCCTGAGGCTCAATCAAGTGGCATGAAGATGTCGGTTCCCAGTTTTACCATGGTGAGGTTGGGATCTCATGAGGCTGAAGTGGATCTTTGCGTTGGCCAAGCTGGTCTTCCTGACAAGTGTGACATGAGGACACCACACGGCTTACTTGGTCGTTTATTTTTGTCCAGAAGACAGAGTCACATGCTAAACGTCATGTTTTCTCAATGTCTAACTGGTCATGTCCAGTGTGAAGGTTGTTGAGAATGTACATTGCACTTGGATTCTGGTATCAGGACTTGTCGCCCTTTTAGATGGCAATGCATGAGAGTCCAAGTTCTTCCCTGTAGGACCAGTAGGGTCGTACTCGTAGATCACGAGGGAGATCTTTGATAGAGCCTGGCCAACCAGAGTAGATGACTCTTTGCAGCTCTGATAGTACTGGGTCCCTGGCCGTTCCTGCTGGAGCATGTCTTGTACATCCAAGGTGGACAAGGTCAATCTGTTGGACAGTCGGGTGCGCATCCGCATGTATCTCAGCTAAAATCCTAATTTACAGGGGTCCAACCCCCTCCCCCCCCCCCCCCCTCTGGCCCTATAGGGTTAAAGCATTACATTTTTATACAACGTGCAAGACATGGCCCCATGGTTCGTTTCTGAGCATGAAGAGGTCGGTTCCCAGATTTTCCCATGGTGAGGTTGGGATCTCATGAGGCTCAATCAAGTGGCATGAAGAGGTCGGTTCCCAGTTTTACCCATGGCGAGGTTGGGATCTCATGAGGCTCAATCAAGTGGCATGAAGAGGTCGGTTCCCAGTTTTACCCATGGTGAGGTTGCGATCTCATGTGGCTCAATCAAGTGGCATGAAGAGGTCGGTTCACAGTTTAACCCATAGGGAGGTTGGGATCTCATGTGGTTCAATCAAGTGGCATGAAGAGGTCGGTTTACAGTTTTACCCATGATGAGGTTGGGATCTCATGTGGCTCAATCAAGTGGCATGAAGAGGTCGGTTCCCAGTTTTACCCATGGTGAGGTTGGGATCTCATGAGGCTCAATCAAATGGCATGAAGAGGTCGGTTCCCAGTTTTACCCATGGTGAGGTTGGGATCTCATGAGGCTCAATCATGTGGCATGCAGAGGTCGGTTCCCAGTTTTACCCATGGCGAGGTTGGGATCTCATGAGGCTCAATCAAGTGGCATGAAGAGGTCGGTTCCCAGTTTTACCCATGGTGAGGTTGCGATCTCATGTGGCTCAATCAAGTGGCATGAAGAGGTCGGTTCCCAGTTTTACCCATGGTGAGGTTGCGATCTCATGTGGCTCAATCAAGTGGCATGCAGAGGTCGGTTCCCAGTTTTACCCATGGTCAGGTTGCGATCTCATGAGGTTCAATCAAGTGGCATGAAGAGGTCGGTTCCCAGTTTTACCCATGGTGAGGTTGGGATCTCATGAGGTTTAATCAAGTGGCATGAAGAGGTCGGTTCCCAGTTTTACCCATGGTGAGGTTGGGATCTCATGAGGTTCAATCAAGTGGCATGAAGAGGTCGGTTCCCAGTTTTACCCATGGTGAGGTTGGGATCTCATGAGGTTTTATCAAGTGGCATGAAGAGGTCGGTTCCCAGTTTTACCCATTGCGAGGTTGGGATCTCCTGAGGCTCAATCAAGTGGCATGAAGATGTCGGTTCCCAGTTTTACCATGGTGAGGTTGGGATCTCATGAGGCTGAAGTGGATCTTTGCGTTGGCCAAGCTGGTCTTCCTGAAAAGTGTGACATGAGGACACCACACGGCTTACTTGGTCGTTTATTTTTGTCCAGAAGACAGAGTCACATGCTAAACGTCATGTTTTCTCAATGTCTAACTGGTCATGTCCAGTGTGAAGGTTGTTGAGAATGTACATTGCACTTGGATTCTGGTATCAGGACTTGTCGCCCTTTTAGATGGCAATGCATGAGAGTCCAAGTTCTTCCCTGTAGGACCAGTAGGGTCGTACTCGTAGATCACGAGGGAGATCTTTGATAGAGCCTGGCCAACCAGAGTAGATGACTCTTTGCAGCTCTGATAGTACTGGGTCCCTGGCCGTTCCTGCTGGAGCATGTCTTGTACATCCAAGGTGGACAAGGTCAATCTGTTGGACAGTCGGGTGCGCATCCGCATGTATCTCAGCTAAAATCCTAATTTACAGGGGTCCAACCCCCTCCCCACCCCCCCCCCTCTGGCCCTATAGGGTTAAAGCATTACATTTTTATACAACTAAATCTGAAACCTCCGTAAATCGAACAGCATGAATTTTATCCATCGGATCATTCATGTGGCCTGACCGTGAATTTTCTTTTCCCAAACTACATGTATGTATCCATATTACATGATTGTTTAGCACCCTCTACGATACTTTAACGATACGTACGCACGTACATGTATATATTAATTTTTTCCCAGGATTTGTCGAGCAGTGCAACAGCTCAGTTGGTAGGGCTGTGATTTTGGACCGCAAAGTTGTAGGTTTGAGTCACCATTTTGTACCGGAATTTTGTTCTTTTCCAATCTTTGGAGGATTTTTTTCAAAAAGGGAAATAAAGTCAGAATTTCAATATGTTCGAATTTATTTCTTTTTTTCTGATTTTATATTTTCTTCTCAAGTTTTTAGAGAAGTAAAGTCCAAAAACACCATAGCGTGCACCCCATGTGGATGTCATTTGGGGAAAACAAATTTGCGGGACCAGCTATCCGTACCCGGCCGGTCATGTACGGTGGTACCGTTGCATATTACATTGTGCAAGCATGCTCCACACTTAGTGTAATGCACTGACGCAGTGATTTTTCCATGTCAAACGTCAATATTTCACCTTTAATCCAGCCGGGAAAGGGTTCCGATCAGTGTTGACCTGGGTGTTTCTACCGTACAAACACTCCATTTACGACTGGTGAAAGAGTGTAAAACTACGCTCGCGATAATTTTTATGTGCCATTGTCATTGACTTTTTCGTCGACTTTTCTTTGAAATTATAATTTAAATAAAGTCACATATTGTGGAAAAATCGTAAAACAAATAAAATTTTGTGGGGCACAAGTTGTTAACAAATTGGAGATTTTGTTGGAAAATTCCAAAAGTCTTTTTTCTGATTAAAATCAGAAAAATATTCTCTGCAAGAGGCAAGTTTGACCATACATGTAGTTAACCATAGTTCGACTTATTCTGGTCAAAGGCACTAGTGGACGACTAGTCTAGTCCACTATTCAGGACCAACCTACTGCGGCTGGTCGTGCCATGATATTACTGGTTATCAATAGCAATTTTCATAGCATAGTGCAGAGGGGACCTACTATCAACAAAAATGGCGGAAAAATGAAAACTGTGAGAGCTGATAATTTCATTTTCATGTCATAGTTTTTCCGTGTACCTTTACGATTCTGTCACTTTTGTCGCCATTGTATAACTGCAATTTGTATTAAGTACACAATTACTACTATTTGTGTACATTTTAACAGAAACGTCAAATGTTGAAAAATTGTGCGACCGCCATTTTCTCATGGTCCTTGACATGACTTAGTTCAACTAGAGTCGTTGATACGTTCCCTACGTTATCTGCACTGCGAATGCACTAGGTACGGCACAAACCAACCACTAGTTAACTATTGGTCCTTGATCCAAGTTGCCCAAGGCTGGCTACAAATGCATACGCAACTTCATCTGCAGCATTCAGATATAACTTATTAACTTACCATCCTGGTTGGCATGGCAACAGTGAGTGATGATGTTTGTCTGTTGACTTTGGCTGTGGAATCGTCTTCTTGTATTATCTCTAGTAGTGGCAGACGTAACTCGTATTGTCTGGGACTAGACGAGTCAATTCTTCCTATACAAAAAAAGACACATTTTACAAAACAAAACCTACAGAGGTCTACAGATGTTGTTCAATGGTGAACATGTAGATTGGCCACATAAAGAGGTCTAGTTGGCATGCCTATCCAAGCAGTATATTTGCATTGTCCTCTAAAGATGGCCGCTCAGCATGAGGTCTATTGAAGTAGTGGCTTGGCTGTACAGTACTGGATTATTCAGTACGGCAAAACCAGACATGAGATATTAGTAAATTCTTGGGGTAACACCTTAACCTTATGACCAGTTCCAGTGCTTTGGCTACAGGGCTCGATTTACCCGGGTGCACGCATGCACCAGTGCATGTAGATTTTTGCTTGTGCACATAGCTTTTTACTGAGCATGCACGACGTGCATATACTTTTTTAGCCACCAAAATACTCATTTCATTCATATATTTACTATTTACAAATGAGTGAGAATAAGAATAAAGTTTGTTGAATACTTGACCAGATAGTGTACAAACGTGTTATTTCTTTTATATATCCATAAATTATTCCTCGCAGCAGATTCAGGTACGCGGTAAAATTTGGAGATCCCGACGTCCTGCAACCTCCTCCGATCATGCATGTGATTTTAATACCACGTGATACATGCTGCGGATAATTTGGTATCGCACTGACGCTCCTGGCATTCCTTATGTCCGGATCATAAGTGTGATTCCAAATTATTAGCTGCGTTTATCACGTGGTCTCGTTATTGACCAATCGGACGCCGCCTATCATATGTGCCACATGAAGCAGACGGGTAGCTCGGAGGGCTGCGATAATTTTGCACGCAAATGACCCTGGGTACTTGTGTCACTTGTCAGGTTAAAATCTAATTTCTACACGTTCGTATGGGTCTTCATCGGCAAATTTTTGTCGAAATGACACATACTGAACACGCGGGAAGGCAAATTTAGCTTTCTATGTGAGTACTCAACATATGTTCGATATTATGTATGGCGGTTCAATTTCGCCATGTTCGAAATGCCACAACAGCGTGGCGTTGTATACAACGCCAAGTTCACGGGTGTACTGTAGGTAGAAAGTTCGATAAATCAAAGAGAAAGAATGCCTTCAGAGAAGCAGACGGATGTAAGTTAATTATGGTACATGTGGGTTTTTCTTGGTGCATGTAGGTTTTTTGGTCTACAAAATTGCACCAGTGCATGCCACTTTTTTTTGGTAAATCGAGCCCTGTTTGGCTAACACCCTGCTCAACTGCTCAATTAAACAACACACAACAGGTGCTTGTCAATGTGCCACGCCTGCTACATGTAAGTCTAACCAAATCAATCCAACGGCCTGAGAGTCTGAGCTTGCTAGTCACCACAGTATGCATTATTGGATGGGACAAACTCCCATTGTCTCAGAATTGGTAGTTGAAACTTGAATGCTGTTCATGTTGGCCTGCTCAATACAGGGTGTATCAAAAATAAGGAAACCCAAATGTAAATGTAAATTATACAAAATCGAATAAATATTTTGAAATAAGTTAAAGATGATGTGAAACGCCAATGTGTCCTCTTTCCAATGATACCTTGATTGTGTGTCTGTGGTGAGTGTACAATGTATGGAAAGATTTCCATATACGAAGTTCACTCAACACCCTGTGTACAAACCCTATGAGATTGGACTGAAAAATTCTAAGTGTTTTCTAAGAAAATGCTTGTATTTTCTCACTGCTCAAATTGACTTTGATGACATGAAATTACTATCTGGGGGCTTGTTAATAGTCAATACAGAGGAAAATTAGTGAACTTCGTATATGGAAATCTTTCCCAATGTACCCTAGAATAAACAAGGTAACAGTATAACAGACTGACACACATACATAAAAAAAAGAAGTTAAAAACAAAAATAATTGTTCACCTACCAACCTGGATAATTGTTAGGATGTTACCGGAAACACACACATATTTTCAGCCTATTTCGAACCTACCATGATATGGGTCTTGGCAGACATCCATGGCTTGGCCGGTGTCAATTCTTGCTGTCCTCTTTGGAGGTTTGTGGCCATGAACTTCCTGTATGCATCTTCATTGGTCTCTGCAAGCTCATCCAGCATTGACCAAAAGCACTGTGCCTGCTTCATCAGGTCATGTTGGACGCCTGTCGCCATACTTTACTAAAATTGGAAAAGAAAGGAGGACAATTTTGAAAATGGCGTCTGCACGATATTCGCAATGGAGACCTTGCTGATAAATGGTAATTTTCACTTTCCATCCAGATTGTAAGTAAAGCTTAGTATCTCAATCTTCAAATCATAAATCTGTAATTGTATCTCAGGTGGGGTGATGTAGTAATTCTGTGGTCATTTTGAGGATAAAATCTGATATTTTTGTTGGCAAATGGTTGGGTTTTTAATCATTTGAAACGCCTTGTAAGTACGATCGCCAGATCATGTCCAAAATGTTAAAAATAATGCAGGGGCTACTGTTGCGGCAATCGTTACAGCATCGTCTGGCTCCCTGACCTAATAGTAAATGTCCTTCATACATGCGCACATCACATGACGATTAGGGTCTGTGGATCGAAAGTTCACCACAGGCATGCAAAATCATAGCGGGGTACCAATGAAATCAAAGACAAGTTCTTTTTGTGAAGTAGATGCAAAATGTTGATTGTTTAACGGCACCATGGTTTCAAGGGCGGATCCAGAACACAATTTTTTGGGGGGCCAAAAATTTTTTGGGTCCCCCCAATTAGTGGGTCAAAAAAATTACGGCGTGGGGTTCGGGGCCCGCTTAAATTTTTTGGATTCTAGATGCTCTGTGGTGCGATCTGAGGCAATTTCTGACCACTTTAACCAATGTTTTTTTGGGGAAAAGATGGTGGTGTACTCATTGCCTGCCTTTATTGCGGTGTCACATAAAAAAAAAATAAAAAAAATAGTTTCGTTTGGGGGGGGGGCCCATGGCCCCCTTTGGACCCCCCCCCCCAGGATCCGCCCTTGCATGGTTTAAGTTGTTTTGTACTGATCATATGTGTATGCTGCAACTAGGGTGGAAACAAAAGTTCCATCTTCTTTTTTACTATAAGGAAAATTCCATTATACATGCATGCTGGACATCATTAATTTTTCCAATAACATGCCCTAAAAAGTCAAATTTTGCAGGGAAAATATTAAAGTATTTACTGAAAAAACAGACTTTTTTCAGACCAGTCTCAAAGGGTTTGTGCACAGGGTGTCAAGTGATGTCCAGGTGGGGTATGGAAGTCTTTCCGCTTTGTTTATCCACAGACCATTGTTGTCATGTGATGTGCACACGCGCAGTTGTGACTCAGATGGGGCTTACATTATGTACTGAGACTTGGGTAATCGTCATCTTCAGGACACCTCTATTTTTAACAAGTTCCGGTTAAAGCTACAGTCCATCATTTGTAATTTGTGCATTTTGTTCGTTTGAAGCAACAAGAGAGTTGCTAAAATCTAATGAAGGATACTGAGCAATTAACCTGATGAAGTTTGAGCTAAGCTTCAGCTGTACATTCTCAATTTCAAATCAAAAGTTACTGAATCATGTTTTGAATTGCAGCTATACGCGACGTCGCGCACTGATCCGACGAATTACAACAACCGCGCGCGCGTGTGCGTCGTTCCAATACTTGTGCGCGCTGCGCTGAATAACAAAACAAACTACTAATTTAAATTTTCCTACGGTGCTTCTTAGATCACCGTTGGAAATGCCTTCCTTCGTTGATTACTTCAAAATGACAGCTTCCCAGAAAGAATAACTTCACAGGGAGTTTAGTTCCCTTACTATCTTTCAACCAAGTTTGTTTTTCAACAATTATTACGCCAGTTACTTTTCGGATGGCTGCAAATGATGGACTCTAGCTTTAAAATGACTGTTCAGCACCAAAGTGACTTTTGCAGGGCAGTCTTTTGTCTTCAGATTTACTCATATTTGTTGGAATTTTGAAACACACTTTCAAAGAAAATGTGACTACTTTCCCCATTTTTTGCATTCATAGACGAAGTGCACGTTGTACTTCTTACAACACGTGTGCATGCCAGACAGAATGAAAGCTTAGCCCGATGCTGATTGGCTGATAACAACATGTTAAAAAAAAAAAAAATTTTATCCAGCCAATCAGCATAATCAGCATCATTCCTTCATTGCATCGAGTTTCACTGTCGCCATCTTGGTTTTTGAGCCTGTTTTCTGGTTGTCTTCGTCATCGACTCCATAATTTCCCCAATAAATCAAAGACATCATGCCCTCTTTCCACAACATAATAAACAAAACATTCAAGAAGGTGTCATCCCTCATAGCTGTTCAAATGTCTAGCCCCATAAATGTGGCCAATTTACCGGACTACCTCCGTAAACAAAGTCCACACTTGGTACATGTACCTGACAATGTAAAACTTTGTCTAGTTTCTATTGTTCACATTTAGACTTTGTAGTTTATTAGTCCCATAAATGTGACGGTGTACTGGTCTACCTCCCTATTAACCAGAGTAGGAAGTCCAGTATTACTGTCACATTTATGGGACTAACCTTCACATGCAGCTAGCACGCACTACGCATGATGGGCACCGGAAGTTAGTTTGTGTGACGCCTTCTACATGTACGTCACAGGTCAAGCAAATCTATCCAATGAGAGCTCAAATGACGTCAGCCCTGACAAGCGTTCTGTTTGCAGGGAGGGGGGTGGGGGTACAAGCGAAGGTACTATGTTTTATTTTTAAGTCCCAGAAAATGTCACTGCGTATGTTCAATGCCTATCCGGCAAAATATCGTTTGCTTAAAGAAAGCCGGTGCCGGCTAAATATACTCCAAATGCCATATTTGAATGTCAATAAAAAAGACAGTCTGATTAAAATTCATGTTTTTATCCATGCCCAGCATGCATTGTAAATGCAGGGGCGGATCCAGGGGGGGGGGGAATTGTGGGGGACAACCACCTCCCAGCTAGCTCTGCCCCCCAAAAAAATTGTCATACAAATTCCTAAAAAATAAGTCAACCCCCCCCCCCCCCCCCCCCCCCCACTGTGACACCCGTATGGAGAACAATGGAGCATTCGCTCACTCGCCACTAGTGAAGCTCTGTCTACGTGGGAAGACTGGGCGCTCTGAGCAAACTTTCGTTGCGGAAAGTATGTTTGTTAAACTTACTTCCTTGTATCGCATCACAAAATACAGATTTTCCTCTTTCACAATATAACTTTTTCATGATTAAAGGCGAATAATTATGTGCACTTTTTAATTGAAAAACGGGTAACTCAGTGAAAATTTTGGGTTTCCTATGGAGTTCACGGCACAAATCCCCGATTTTTGAGGGTGCGGGTTTACTTCTTCGAACAGCACAAGTGTGAACCCGGTCGCACAAGTGTGAACCCGGGGGGGGGGGGGGGGCAACAGCCCCCCATAAAACCTTGTCGTCCCCCCCCCCATTCGCCCCCCCCCCCCCCCCACTGAGATTTTGAGTTTCTAAAAAATCATCATTGATCTACATGACGCCCCCCATGAAATGTCCCAGCCCCCCCCCCCCCCTCCCCCCCCCCCAGCGCCCCCCACTGAAAAAATTACTGGCTACGCTTCTGCTCGCACGGCTTCTGAAAGATAACACAATAAGCTTTCCATTCATGTAACAAACGTTTTGAGTGGTTGAGAAGAACAAGGGGCACTTTTCTTGTCAAATCAGACATCGCTTTGGTTCTGAGGATCGACCGGCTGCTTATGAGTCATGTATAGTCCGGTCTACGCAGTGGGTTGTGCAAGTCGCCGGGTAAATGCACTGTTGCGCGTGACCGCAGAGCATGCAGGGCTTTGATTTTCTGCACATATGGGTGGCAAAGTTCTCCATACGCAAAAAAAAATTATAACTTCAGAAGAATCTACAGTAGTTCAATCACTTCCACCTAGCTTTCTAAGGCCAAATGGTTAACTTTTCAGGCCAAAATTGGCAAACTTACTTTCACTGTTGTGACGTTTTTTCGAAAGTCCTCCACGTCGTGCCCCGCCAATTTACGAACGCGCAACGAACCACGTCAGATTGGTTTGTGAACAAATCCCTGGTCCCTGTACTACTGCAATGATTTCAGAAGCATTGGGAAGTGCGAACCAGTTATTTCTGCGGCGCCTTACTCACCAATGAAAGCTACCGGGCAAATTTTGTGCTGGGGTAGTTTCAGGGTTTTTAGCTTGGGGGAAAAGTCGTTTTTATTTTAATTCACAATGTTTGCATACCATCTTTTTCAATTCCCACAATTTTTATATCAAACAATATTGGAGACCTGTAGGCCTATCTCAGAAAAGATCGTCTTCAAATTCAATAGTTTGCTAAAAAGAAATCTTTTTTAATTCTCACAATTTTTATATAAAACAGTATTGGAGACTTGTATCCAAGAAAAGATCGTCTTCAAATTCCATAGTTTGCTAAAAAGAAATTTTATTTTGAACTGAGTTCCCTTATTTTTGTATTGATGGATGGCTCACCCCTTTTTCATTAAATTGTTATAGCCCTTGTGGAACGTATATTCAAATTTTTACAGGTGCAATTTTTTTTCATCAAGCGATAACTCCCCCCTCCCCGCAACGCCCATTTAGAAATATTTAGAGTGCCGCGACTTCTATATTCCCTATTTTTTAATAATATTCCTGTATTATATATTTAATATTTGATATTCCTCTATTTAATAAATGTAGCCATAGAGGGCGGGCTTTCGATTAGTGCGGCGAAATTAACTTGTCCACTGATAATAACCCCACCAGGATCCAGGAATTTTACCAGTATATTATTACCAGTATATTTTTTTGGGGGTGTCACAGTGGGGGGGGGGGGGGGGGGGTGCATTAATTTTAATTAGTTTCTATGACAAAAACAATTGACAGAGCTGGGGGGCGTTTTGACCTCCCCCCCCCCCCCCCCGAATCCATGCCTGCCCACCTCCGCCCAAAAAAAATGTAGACAGCTTAATTTCATTTTACAAAAACATTTTTTAGGGAATATCGAAGGGAAGTCAAACAAAAAGTGCGTTTTGTTCTTAAAGTAGAGTTGTTTCTTGGTAGTGGGGCCTACACAAGTATCATTAATTCATGAAAGGGGATGAATTGAAGAGGGGGGTGTTAATAGGTAAAGTTCTATTTTTTGGTGTTCATTGGGTGCTAGAAAAAACATTTTAAAAAGGCTTTTTGTTTTCAAATGAGTCACCGTGGTGTCACTAAGCCCACAACAGCAAAACACAACAGGTCCACAACAAAACAATGTAATCAAACAATGATTAATTCAAGACAACTTCAACTTATTTGAAGTTGTCTTGAATTAATCAAAGAAGCTATTGTCTTGCAGACCGAAGTGGGGCCACCAGAAATGCCTTGAAGATTAATCCACCATGGAACAAGTGAAGACGACTGTTTTAATGCGAAATTGTAGTCTATTCATCCCCGTTGCCACTTTATAATACAAAGAAAGAAAAGAGAGGAAACACTGCACCCCTCCCATAAAATGCAATCTAGCCCCGCCCCTCAACATAAGGAATTGGCAACAACTGGCCTGTCGGTTACCACTTTCTGAATCCCCCAACACTAAATGCTTCTGGATCCATCAGCAATTTAGCTGTGTAATCATATTTTTAATTGCATGAAGTAAATTTGTGATTGGGTTGATATATTGTTTAAGGAATTTCTTTTGCTATCCTCATTATGAAGCCTGCATGCCTGATTACAAAACCCAAGTGGTGACCCAGCTGTAGAATTCAGAGGCGGGAGCTTGGTCCATCACTGAGGGAGGAATGGAGGCATAACACAACAATCATCTAACCTCAAAGATTTCTCCTTGATTGACTCAAGTCATTGCATGCAATGATTTATTACATGATAATAATCATAAAAAGAACACAATGTCAAATAACAATCCCGGACGTCTTAAACTTTGCCCAAAATATCTGGAAAAACAAAACAAGAGCTCAGAAATGTTTCTGCACCAATAACAAATAATACGAATGACTTACAAATTCCAACATATCTCTACTCATAGTTAACCAATAAACTTACTTCTGCCAAATGGTGCAAATATCAGATATTTAATTTTTATTTTCAAGTTAAGACAAGATAAGTTTGAGGTAGCACCATGTGAATAAATCTCTTTTGTGAGTATGTGTGGTTCTGAAAAGAACCGGAGGGACTTAACGTTTCGAACAGTATGCTCTGCCCGTTGTCAGGAGAATGAGGGATTCCAACGATGATGATATAAGATGGGTGTGGTGAGGCGCGAGAAGGATGCAAATTAACTGGTGAAGCTCGAAACCGGTGAAGCTGAGAAGGATGCAAGTTGACTGATTTATTCACATGGTGCTACCGCAAACTTATTTTAGTATCTTTCACCATGCAAACCTTCAAATCTTATTTTCAAGTTAGATGAACAAATTGACTGTAGCAGGATGACCGTTCCGGATTACCGTATCGGAACAGGAATCCGGAGGTCACAGGGTCAAACCAGCTCCAGTCAATTTCTTTGTTCAACTTTCACGTTATTATAATGCACCGAGATAGTTCTCCTTTGTGGTTTATTTTTATGACTGAAACCAAACTATCCAGAAGTCAGCAGATTATCCTGACTTGGAGTCCGTGCCCGAGTGATGACCTTATCTCACAGAGTTGCACATTAATGATCACAAGATAAAAATCACAATGATGTAGTTTGTAAACCATGGCTTAAAGGCATAGGAACATTTGTATTTCATGCAATTTGTTCTTTTCCAATACATGTAATATCATCACTGTTTCACAGAAGAATACTCTAAACCTAACATGTTGAAGCTTTGGATATTACACTTTTCAAAAAAAGAGTGAAATATCCATGCACAAACTTTTGATCAATAAATGCGATTTCGTCCACAGAACTCTTATTTCAAAAATCAGTCAATTGACTTATCATTGGAAATCACCTACACTCCTTGATTTCTTCTTAATGACAGCAAGCCAGATGGAATAATTTCACAGGGTATTTAGTACCAGTACGATCTTCAATCCAAGTGAGCTTTTTGATTTCAATTCGGTAAGTTACTTTTGGGATAAATGCAAATGATCCCATCCCATATCCCTTTAAATGCGTAAATGAATGAGTAAAAAAATCCCCGTCTTTTAAAATTGCAATCAGTTCGGCTTCGCAAATACAGTGTTTAAATCTCATTTTAATCAAAATCTTCTTTCATGTGTCATGCCAGCAACAACAGTTAGACATTACTAACATTCAGTTTACATTTCCAATGTGAATAAATCAAAACGTTGATTCAAAGTATACTTTTTCTCTCCTACAGAACCGTTTTTACCAAATTGAATGGTTGCATTTGGGCATGTTATAAACCACTGCTATCACCTGGGCAACTACAAAATATCAAAACTGTTAGAAACAAAAATGTCAGTTTTTGTACAGAATATTGATCATTCTTGGAATAAACAAATCTAGTGTCAATCAATACTTTAAAGAGGCTTGCAATGAAAAAACAAGCAAATTGTCCACCTGTACCTATTCCAACATAATCAGAAACACAGAAACATTTTCGTGTATACAACAATTGCAATGATTGGTCCTGAATGGGCAAACATGACTGTCCTCTGACAAAAAATGCATCAATTGGCAATGCAACATTCTTCATGTATGTATTATACATGAATTGTTTGACAGTATGAACACTGGTTTAGTAACTCTCAATATGCACATAGGCCTATAGTTGAATAGTAAACAAACTCCACGTTATACTGTCCTTACACAACTGCACCACTTTAAAGGTATATTACATAAACAGTCAAGGTGAAAGATCTATACAAACGTTAGCAAACTGGAATCATAATTTTTGCCATTTTATGCATAATTTACATTAATTTACACTAACGATTTGATAATGAATGAAGCACAATCACTCAAAAGAAACGTCTGTATGGGCACGTGAACTTGTCAGGATTTTGTAATTTGTACAAAGCTGAGGCAAATGCTTTTTAGCAAAACTACCGTCTCTTTTTCAGGGTTTAATTTTTTTGTATCATTCTGTACACTAAATTTTGCACAGCACCGGTCTATGGAAGGGTGTTGTGCAGCCATATGCGTGTGGTCACATTAGTTTGTTTGAATGCCATATTACTACATTGATCGGACAACAGGGTAGGAGGAGGCCTTTGTCACAAAAGTTGAAGATATCTCACACAACTTTTACCTAAGATGATGCGATACAAGGTGTTTTCTCACAAGAAATGGAAAGGAGAGGTGGATTCTCCTGTTTAATTGACAATTAGATTGTAGATTTATACTCAGAGGTCACCCAAGATACAAGGTCAATTTAATATCACTTTCAAGTGACACCCAGAATGCTTAGTACAGTGCTATTATGTTTGAAGATTTCAATGAATCATTTTGTACAGGAATTGTTGATTGACTTTTCACATTGATTGATTGATTGATATATTTTTTTTAGGGGGGGGGTGGGGTAGAATGAAGAACTATGCTGGGTAGAATGAAGAACTATGCTTGGTGTATTTGTATTCATAATGTAAGAGGATTCCGAATAAATCTATTTGTATTGAAACCGTTCTGTTGACTTTTTATTCATTATCGAGCCCCTTATTGTCCTCTGAAAATAAAGGTTTTATTGTTATTGATTGTTTTTTTTTTTAAATTTGTTTTTAACTTATTGGGTTTTTTTTTCGGGGGGGGGGGTTGCAGAGTATTGACTTCACATAAAATGACCCATGATACATGCTACTTGTTTCAATTTAATGCAGCTCGTGAGCGTGGTGCATTCATAGGGAACAAAGTGAGAGTTATGACTTGGTGGGAGATTAATAGGCTTTGAAATATCCCTCTCTTGTTTCCTTCAGGTGAGGGAGGTCTTGACTGACAACTTGTCTGACGAGCTCAGCATCGAGGCCGATGTTACAAAGTGACAAGCGGCGTAACTTAGAGAGACCTCGGAGATGATGAGTGAGAGCCCTCACTGCATCCAAACTGAATGCATTGCCATCAAGGTTAAGCCATCCTAAACCATGCCCAGCAGGAAGGATGCCGATCAGCTCCTTCACATCATCATCTACCAACCTGCATGCACAGAGAAGCAAGACTGTAAGGGATGACAGTATGTGGCTGACATCTCCCATCCGTGCATGCAGGTCGGTGTCATACAGTGAGAGAACATCCAACCTGCATCCTTCCAGTGCCTTCAATAGATCAACAACCTCATCCGGTGATCGTTGGTGCATATCCAAACCAAGGCTGCCTACTTGTTCCTGCATGCAGAAAAGACTGTGTGATACACGCCCCACGTCAAACCATGACTTTGCCTCAATGTGAACCACAATGTCTAATTGAGCACGGCGCTGTCCATCTACCTCACCAAGTGTTTCCTCAAGGAGGCTAAGCTCCTCCTCCTTCTGCTCAGACAAGTAGTAGAAAACATATATCAGCCCAGCTGACTTCATGTTGTCACTCAGAAGAATTCCCTTGAGAAGGGTAAGCTCCTGCTTTATTACATGCATGAAAAACTCTGTACCTTCAAGTGGCGGAGTGACATGCTGTAAGTAATAGCTCAGTGATTTCAGGTCTTCGTTACTGTTGCAGTCTACCACAGTTGGTCTGACTAGTTTGGTTGCCAACTCTTCTGAACCAGACTCAATCAACAACCACCGAGCCAATCTCTGCAGATTCTTTTCTTCACCTTTCATCTTTTTTATGTGGCTCAGAATGAGACCAGCAGCCTTTCCTGATCTACCGCAACAAAATCTCAGCAAGTATTCCATTTCATGAACATTATGGGTTCCAATCCGCTTCAACTGGCGACAGAATTTTGTTTTGCCCCTAAAAAAACTGTCAAGCAATTGCACCAGGTGACATGCTGCGAAGTATTCTTGGATGGACTTGTGGGGGAAAGTGACCAACACCTTTACATCCGGACCAATTGTGAACATTTCACGTTGAACGAAACCCACACGACAACCCTCAGCTAAGCAAGACTGACAATCCTGAAATTCAGTTTCATTGAACATGAGTCTTTCCCCTCTAGAGTCTAGTAACCCTTGCAATGCAACACGCCCCAAGTTGTCAATGATGGACATCATGGTGCACATCATGTGCTGATCACCCATATCTTCATTGCGGCGAATGAAAAGAACCTCTGCAAACTTTGAAAATAGCTCGGTAATTTTCTCAGGCAATGATTTCTTTTGACTCTTCCAAACAAGGCACAGCATCTGGGAAATGATTGGAACTACAGCCATTTGCTGGAGATTTGCATTGACTTTCAGATGTGAAATCAATGCCTCTCCCATGTCATCATCAGGAAGGTTTAATTTGATGAACTTAGCTGTGTCTTGTGGTGTGAAGCCACATGCTTGAACTTGAGCGTAAGTTGGGTGACCTCCCAAAACATAATTCACCTTGTGTGGTCGGGTAGCTACCAACACAAAACTTTTTGTAAGGACTCTGTTGTGTAAGATATCCTGAACCCTGTACACGCCCTCCTCAGATTGCAAAACATGAGATGGAATTTCATCTAATCCATCCAACAGCAAAGCAATGCCTGATTCATGATTATCAATGAACCCTTTCACTATGTGTTTCGTCAGTTTGGTGTTACGTGCTAGAATTTGGTCAAATATGGCATCCAAGACACAGCTAGATTGCTGCATTTGCCTCAGCTTTATCCAAAGCACAAGATTGAATCTACCAAGAAGGGGTTTTGAACCAAGTGTGATGGAGGAGTTTGCAATTTTCACTAACAGGGTTGATTTACCCGTCCCGGCCCCACCAATAAGAAGAATCTTGATTTCCTCAACTACTTCTGGATTTAACAAATCATCCAAGGAATTGAGAGTAATTGTTTGATTAATATCTAACAATCTTTCTCCTTCTGGTAATGTCACCGACCTCTCTGATTTTGTTTTGCCTGGAATGTTCTTTTTGAGATTTAGAGGAATAAAGAATTCCTCAATACCCACTTGACGTGACTGCAGTGTAGGGTGTGCAGGAATAGTCGTTGCAGTTTGCTTGTAGTTGTCGATAATTTCCTGTTGCAAATCCTCAAAGGTAACCGGCCCCTGGAGTCCGGTGATTTCTAAAACAAATCATACAATTATAATGAGTAATTTACTAGAAAACAAATTATCATGATTCATTACAATTCTTTCAAGCTACAATTCAACCAAGCCAACCAATCTGCTTGTCCATTTTCCACCACCTATTTTTTTTTCTGCATTATTTTTTTTTTTTTACCTTTCTCCACATAAGCACTGAATTTGTTTCAGTTTCTAGTACTTTCCAGTAAAATGTACACTAGGATTGAAATTTACTTATCAAGATTTTTAAAATTTTATTTGGGGTCCCCGAGATCACAATATTCATACAAATACGCACGAATCAAGTGAACACAACTGTAATAAAGTCAACGTGGAAATTTGGATCACTTCATAAACTGGAATTTTAAATACTGCGCGTTGTTTTGTCATAAAAACATAAATACTGCACGTTGATTGGTCATATTTGTTCCGTTATTGTCAGGAGGAATTTCTTTTTAAGAGTGTGATTACGGCGAACACCCACTGAATCAACCCCCTCTCCCTCCAAAAAAAAGAGAGGAATGCAAGCAGAAGAAAACCACACATGCAATAATCTAAATTGCGATTACAAAACTAAATGCGTTTCTCATTCAATATTGTTTTTGTGTGATTATGGGTTTCCCCAAAATTTGGTTTGTAATAAGGCCAAAAAAAATAATAGTTCTGCTTCCGATTACATGGTCATGCCTCTCAAAAATAGGGTCGGTCGGTGCCAATTTTTTTTATGCAGATTAAAAAGGGTTATTCAATTATATGCAAAGTTTTAGCCTGAACTATTTCCATTGCACTACGAAAGCTATACACAAAAAGGCCACAAAACGTGAATAAAACCTACCTTAATTATTGTCAATATATTGACGTTCGATAATTCGTAAAAAAATAGTGGAAAATTCACGTCATTCGCATCATATGCACAACATTAGTCAAGATGGGAAGCTGGCCAAAACTCTGAAGTGTGTGATGAACTGTGCATGTGTGGCCCGCGGCCAACGGGTCGAAAATTTCGGGGAAACACGCTGCATTGTATCTCTCCAAATACGAGTAGTGCGATCTCAAAATGAATCTTGTACAGGGCAAATACATACACAGACAAGCTAGATCAATTCTGTGAATTAACTTGCAAAAATATTCTTTCTCCATCGGTGTTTTCTTGGTATTTTTACGATGTCGGATCCGACCATTTGACAGTGCACGTGCCCGCAATGCATAGCCATGCTAGCGCTATTGATCACATAGCCGTGCACAGACTAGTTACCGCATTTCTAAATTGGCCCCTGCGCGGCGTGGCGGGAACCAGTCGTCGCCACGTGATTATAGTCATCGTGACATCGAATTGCGAAGTAGTTAAAAATAATGGAGGTTTCTTTCGAAAAATAGCGAATGTAAGTAAGAAAACAAATAAGTACAAGCATTTTTTTGATGCAAAAGGGTTGTTGAGAGGTATTTTGTGAAGACAGACAAGACAAAAGGTATTTATTTTTATTTATTCAATCTTTTTTTTTTTTTTTTTTTTTTTTTGGAATTGCAGATAAAAATTTTAGGGTCACAGCCTAAAAATAGGGTCGGTTGGGTAACCGGAAGCAGAACTATTATTTTTTTTGACCTAAAGGATTTGATTACCTTAAACGGACAGTAAATTGTGTTAAAGGGAATATACATCATTTGCTTTTGCTGTAATTTTCAGAAATGGATGGAATTGGGGGGTTGGAAATATAAAGCAAATATAGTTACACTGACTTTTTGGAGCTTTTGGGTTCGAAAATGCTATAAAAACCAAGAAAAACGATCATTTTCCTGAAGTCTGGTTACCTGACTCCATATAAGAAGAAACAGAGCAGTTGGGGAATTGTAAGGTCAGGGAACCAGTCTAGCTGGCTCGTACCCATTCATAGGTTTGTAATCGATTGCAAACAAGTGCAATGGTCAATTGGGGCCAGTATTTGAAAAAAAAGCCAGTTTTTTCCAACGCTCATCGGCCGATCAGCGTTGGAAATTGATACAAAAATACCACTTTTCTTGAAAATGACGGCATACCAGGTGCCATAATTTTACAGGATGCTTTAGACTGTCATTTACCAACATCCTATTAAGGTATTTTGCAAAAACTTGGTAGTTTTATTTTTTGATGTTTGCAAATGTTGTATATTCCCTTTAAGGCAAACAAAAAGGATGCACGTCGCTCTAGCCATGCCCGTCGGCAAAATTTTAAAACAAAAGTTAAATAAAAGAAGATGTCTCAAAACCGCCAAACTCACTGGTTTGACTGGAATCCTGCTGCTGCACAATTTTAACGTGTCTTTAGATGGGGTTAAGATCGAGTAAAGCTTTATCTGGCATCTCTGAGTTCCCGTATATTCTGCACTAAATTAAGTTGTGCATCATTCGCAGACGGTGTTGTAATTTTGCAATTATGCGTCTGGAAGCCAGACTGAGGGAGCGATGGTCAGGTATCTGGAACCTGTAAAAAAAAATTTCAATGGTGCAATATGTAGGGGAGCAGAATAATGACCAGCCTGGCAGCACATGCATTATGTTGATGTCGCTGTATGGTCTGACGTTACCGTTTTCTCTGATTTTTCTCTTGACTATCCAAATTTCCCAAAGAATGTTTGTGTCAGTCTAGATGGTAAGTTGGTGCAGACTTTTCAAGCCTTATGGCCTTACTGAGGTCACCTCAAGCTCCACCCTAAAGGATATTTTTGAGAGTTTTAAGGGGATCAAAGCGTTTTCTGCAACATCAGCCGACATTTGAAGAAGAAAAAAGAAGGGGAAAAAAAAAACCTGCGTCGCTGCACCACTTTTGGGGCAAGCTCCATACCAGACACCGGAGACTTTTTTTTTTGGCCCAACAACAGTATTTCATTAATTTCAGGTACACCGTAGGTAAAGTAATACTGTTTTTAAAGGCTTCCTTAAGCACACCTAGTTATTTTTAATGGCCAGAAAAAAAATGGTGTTTTGCTTTGTCATTCAATCATATGTACCAAGGCTACGATTGAAACAATGATTGATGTGGTTCATTCTGATACCTACCTAACAGGTTTTCAACAATGTCCCTTCTGCCGATCTCCATCAGAGCTGTGCATAACACGTCCCTCTGATCCACGCTAGTGGATTGTTGGCACCTCCATTTGACCAGCATGTTGAAGATCTGGTTCTCTGTCTGGCCTGGGTTATCCATCACGATGCGCTCGATCTCTGCAGCGCTTAAACCGAGATGTGTAGCCAGCTTCCGCCATTCAGAGCCAAGCCTCTCAGAGATCTTGCGTAGAACAGGGTCAGTGATACCTACAAACAGACACAAATCAATTAATACAGTAAACAACGTTTCTGTACAAAATCTTCATGAGGTTTATTGCTTAGTTCAACAGCTGTTTATGGTAAACAAAGCTTGCGCTTTAATATGTTCAGCACAGCAACTTTGGACACTTATGCAATTGTCCCATTCAATCCCGAGAGCTCTCCTCTTCTCTGCCTTGCCAGTCAAATGAATAAACGTGTACGGGAACGCGAGGGGAGTTCTCGGAATTGAACGGGAAAATTCACTTTCATCCAGATAGTAAGTAAAATTCGCCATGGGGTGACAGGGGCTAGTCTGCAGTGTGGTCCCCCTTGTTTCAGGGACTCTGCTATGCTATATATTGTGCCTATAATAGCGTCAATGCAAAGGATGGGAGGGAAGGATGCTGTCAGGAAACCAATATCAGGGCCAGGGGAGTCATGACATGCAGGGTTTACAGACGAATGTTTGTGTCTCACCCGCTCCTGGCTGTAGTTGCGGCGGAGGTTGTTGCGTTGGTTCCTGCTGGGAAGGCTGTCTGCTGCCAGACTGAGTCGTTTGTTGATCATCTGGTAGTTGTTGGGTCAGAGCTGCTTGACTGTCTGCTACTGTGTTTACGTTAAGAGCAACCCACAAACCAAACATGAAGTTCCTAAGTATTTCTAAAGCATTCATGCTGACAATACATGTATTTTTTTAATTGTTTTAGCAATATTAGTGACCTTGACCTTTGACCTGTCGGCCCCAAAAGCAACAGGCCTCTTAAGACTATCAAAAACAAAGGACAAACCACAAACCAAATTTCAAACTCCTAAGTAATTATTCTCAAGTAATTGCGTTGACAAGATTTCTTTTGTTTTAGCAATAGTGACCTTGACCTTTGACCTGTCAACCCTAAAATTAATAGGCTTGTTAACCCTAACTCCCTAGGCCTTTTTGCTAGGATGTAGCCTCAATCCTGCAAAATCCTCCAATTGGCCTCATGGAAAAATAGCATATAGCCTCAATCCTGCAAATTCCTCCGTTGTTTCTTGAATATGGTCCATGGAGGGGTGACCACTGCCTGAAACCTGCAAAATCCTCCGGCTATGACTGTCAATAGGCTGAGGCAGAGGCAGTGACATCCTTGAGCAGTGCGGAGGATGTCAAGTATAATCAAGGACTAAATGTATGCATGGCTGAGCATTAACAACACAATTCGGCCCAAGACCTTGACACTGCGTACTCCGAAATCAGCAACGCACTTTGGCCATGTAACCTCAATCCTGCAAATTCCTCCAATTTGCAAAAAGGATTTTGGAGGATTCAGGGCGGTTAGGGTTAAGACTATTCAGAACAACCCACAAACCATAATTCAAATTCAGGACTGTCATAGAGCTCATTGCACAACTTATCAAGGTTGATACAAGATGGACAAAATGATTTTCAAAATGGCTGGCTGAGGTGATCCAACGACTGTTTCGCGAATGAAAAAATTCACACCCAAACAGCCATCGTAAATGCTGCTTTTATCCTCGTCCAATTATTCAAAGCGTTGTGCAGCTACGCCAAGTTTCGTAAGATTGATCGTAAGTTTATTGCGCAGCTGCGCAACAAATTTGTTGCGTAAGTCTTACACATGGCACAAGCTGCGCCTTTTTTTATGAAATCGACTGCTGCCCACTGTCATGGCACAACCAATAAAGGGTCTTTAGTTAAACCAAAATTCAAGATTATTTGAAATGCTAAAAAACGGACATTTTGGGAATAAGAAACATTCAATTTACATACCTACATTTGCATATTTCTTAAATTATGGCAGAGTTTTTGCTTACCGCCACTGAGTCCGATCTCATGAACGCCCGTTGCCTTGACGTCGCCCTCACTGAACAGCCTCTCAGCCTCCATATCAGACTTGGCTGTGGACTCGGCTAGATTCACCGCTGCAATGTAGCCTAGTGCAGGGGTGAGATTGTTGGAAAATGAAAAATCCACAAAAATAATCAGCAAATAAATGCACTGTGGATCTGCAAACATTTCAACTCTAAATACGTGTCCTGAATGACTTCAAATTAGCTTCAGATTCGCGTTCACATTCACATTTGTGATGCGATCAAGCTGAATGAGTCGTTTGTCAGCAATTATGATTTTAAGATAAAGCCCAAAAAAGTTCAGTCAGGGTGAAAATTTCAAAATTTTGACAGTGGGCAGCAGTCGATTTCATAAAAAATGGCGCAGCTTGTGCCATTGTAAAATCGGAAGTCTACATATGTCCTTTTACATGTCAACTTTTTCTTCCCGAGAAAATTTCAGGATAAAGTATTTAAAATGTGACATTTTTGCTAAGGAGTTAATGTCAAAAACCTGAAATAAGGCATGTTTATTGTTGTGTAATAAACACTTCAATTTTGAATCGTTTATTTCTCTGTTTGTTTTCTCCATTTTCTTGTTTCAAATATGCCTGTGTTCTTAGTCTCATAACTTCTGAACGGAAGGTCCTATTTACATGTGGTTTTCACCCAATATAAACTGAAATACAGCTCTATTCAAAAATGTAAAAAAAAAAACCTACAACATTCGATAAGGGCCGACAAATGACTCATTTAGTATGATCGCATCTCATGTTTGTGGTTTTGGCCTGAAGACTGCTGACCCACCTGCGACCATGTTCTCGTACTTCTCGTCAATATTGAGGATTTCTTGGTAAGTCGAAACGGCCGCCTCGTAATCCTTCAGTCCCTGCTGGGCCTTGCCAAGGTGCACCAATGCCTTGACGTTATTTGGTTCCAACTGCAAGGCAGTCCGGCAGTCCACCATTGCCTCTGTAAACTTTTCCAATTTGTTGTAAGCCTTGGGGAGGGGGAAATAAGTGAAAAGAGGGGATGCAAATTTGCCGCATAGTGATCAACGAAGCGTTGTGTGTCTCAACAGGATAACAATCGTCTGCCTTATTAGCAGTACTACAAAAACATACATGTAAGATGAGTTGGCCCCCCTCCCAAATTGATATGTTTTCCTTTTTTTTTTCCCCCCTTCTTTATATGAAAACTTTTCAGGAAATAAATTAAAACGTTGCGTATCTCTCTTACAAGCCTTCATCTTCACTTGCCTCTCTCCACCCAGGAGTACACATGTAAATGGTAAGGGTATTAGTTGGGGAGCAACCTACAATGGCCTGATCCAGGGGGAATAGAAATATTCTCAGTCATTTCATGAATACGGAGATCTTGGCTCGTAACAGACTTGACTTGTTTACCTGTGCCCTGTTGGTGTACAGCACCACGAAGTCTTTTAGATGTTCCAGGCCCTGCGTGTAGAGCTCAATGGCTCGTGTGTAATCGCTCTTCTTGAATGCTTGGTTCCCCTGATCTTTCAGAACCGTCGCCTCTGCTTTACGCTTCTTTGCGCGCTCGTTGGCGTCTGCTTCCTGGGCTTTCATGACATTATCTGAAAATAAAAATGATCGCACGTAACATAAAAGGACAGAGTTTTCTACAGTATAATCCCCCATTAACCCTAAGACCAAAACAAAGTCTGCCGTTTCTGGTATGGAGCTTGCCCCAAAAGTTGTCCGGCGACGCAGGTTTTTTAATTTTTTTTTGGGCCCCACTTTTTTTTTCTTCAAATGTCGGCTGATATGATGCAGATGACACTTCGATCCCCTTAAAACTTTCAAAAATATCTTTCAGAGTGGAGCTTGAGGTGACCTCAGTAAGGCCATAAGGCTTGAGAAGTCTGCACCCACTTACGATCTCAACCGACACGAACATTCTTCAGGAAATTTGGATAATCAAGACAAAAATCAGGGAAAATGGTAATGTCAGACCACACAGCGACATCGACATCGTACATGAGCTGTCAGGCTGGTCATTTGTCTGCTCCCTTACATATTGCGCTAATTAAAATGCATTGACAGATTCCCAGAGATACACGACCATCGCTCCCTCAGTCTGGCTTCCAGATGCACAATAACAAAATTGCAACACCGTGTGCAAATGGTGCCCGACTAAATTTAGTGCAAAATATATGGGTGCCCAGAGAGGCTACATACAGCTTATACTTGATCGTAACCATCTCTAAAACACGTTAAAATTGTGCAGCAGCAGGATTCCAGTCAAACCAGTGAGTTTGGCAGTTTTGAGACATCATCTTACATTTAAAAAAAACTTTTTAATTTTGCAGACGCGCACGGCTACGGCGACACACGTACAAACCAGAAACTGGAAACTTTTTTTTGGCCTAACCTCCCCAAATCCTCTCAGCAAAATGGAACATTTTGCAAAAAATTGAGGCTTTATGGCAGAAATGTGTGGCTGATTTTGCAGGATGCACTGGACCTTTTGTTGTTTATGCTCAGCCACACATATTTAGGCCTACATTATACATGTACTTATCCTCCGCACTGCTCCAGGATGTCACTGGCTCTGCCTCAACAACTTGACAGTGATTGCCGGAGGATTTTGCAGGATTGAGGTAGTGGTCACCCCTTCAAGGACAACATAAATAACAGAGCCTTTTGCAGGATTGAGGCTGTATGCAATTTTTACATGAAGGCAGTTGGAGGATTTTGCAGGACTGAAGTTGCACAGGGTTTTATGCCTTTCTTTCCTAGTGTATTCAATAATGGATGAGTACTAATACGTAAGTAAGTATAGTGAATTATGTTCTGTGAAGAGGCATACCAATCAGAAGAATGCAAAATATGGCTTAAGGACGGGGTGCAATGGGGGCATTCCTTCATACAAGGAGCAAGTGACCTGCATGACTGCACAGCCTTTGTGTGGTAGCAGGACTGCACAAAAACAGCAGCTGTGGAACTACCTGACTAGCCGTGTACCACAACATACCACAGCTGGCAACTGCATTCCAGTGAGGATAGTGTGACCTTATCTGTGTTTCAATTAGTCACTTATTGGTTGTGGTATTGTGCAGTACGGATGCTCCGAGTAATTCGCCATGTGGTGACAGGGGGCAGTACACCAGTGCGGTACCCCTTGTTTCAGGGACTCTGCTACGCTATATGCATTGCGCCTAATAGCGTCAATGCAAAGGATGGAGGGGAAGGATGCTGTCAGGGAACCGATGTCAGGGCCAGGGGAGTCATAACATGCAGGGTTTACAGACGATATGTTCAAATGTGTCTCACCGAGTCTTGGCTGTAGTTGTGGCGGTGGTTGTTGCGTTGGTTCCTGCTGGGAAGGCTGTCTGCTGCCGGACTGAGTCGTTTGTTGATCATCCCTCACTCCATCAGCCGGTAGTTGTTGGGATGGAGCTGTGCTTGGACCAGGGTTAATTTGTGCCTCACCCGGTCTTGGCTGTAGTTGTGGCGGTGGTTGTGGCATTGGTTCCTGCTGGGAAGGCTGTCTGCTGCCGGACTGAGTCGTTTGTTGATCATCCCTCACTCCATCAGCCGGTAGTTGTTGGGTCGCAGCTGTGCTTGGACCAGGGTTAGTTTGTGTCTCACCCGGTCTTGGCTGTAGTTGTGGCGGTGGTTGTGGCATTGGTTCCTGCTGGGAAGGCTGTCTGCTGCTGGACTGAGTCGTTTGTTGATCATCCCTCACTCCATCAGCCGGTAGTTGTTGGGTCGCAGCTGTGCTTGGACCAGGGTTAGTTTGTGTCTCACCCGGTCTTGGCTGTAGTTGCGGTGGTGGTTGTTGCGTTGGTTCCTGCTGGGAAGGCTGTCTGCTGCTGGACTGAGTCGTTTGTTGATCATCCCTCACTCCATCAGCCGGTAGTTGTTGGGTCGCAGCTGTGCTTGGACCAGGGTTAGTTTGTGTCTCACCCGGTCTTGGCTGTAGTTGCCGCGGTGGTTGTTGCGTTGGTTCCTGCTGGGAAGGTTGTTTGTTACCAGCCGGTACTTCTTGGGTCGGAGTTGCCTGTCTGTCTTGTGCTGTGCTTGGGCCAGGGCTAGTTTGTGTCTGCGGCGTTTGTGTCTCATTTCGTCTTTGGGCTCCCTCTTCCAGTGGTTCTGCCATTTAGCGCTGGTGATGTGGGCACAGTTTACTTGCAGACAGCTTCGGTAGTCCAACCCTGGTATAATCCTGTGAGTGCAAAGCACAATCACTGGTAAAATCACAAAATGGATGCTGTTGGTCAGTCAATCAGTCCATCAGTCCGTTGGTCGACCGGTTGGTCATTATATCAGACATGCAACTGGGAATTAAAAAAACGAGGGATTTCCAAACCACACAAGACTTGGTACAGTGTAATTTGTAATGGTATTCATGAAAGCAAAACACAAGGAAATCAGCGGATCCGAGGAAAAGTTGCATGCCTGCTATACAATGTACATGTCATTCAGTCAGTTGGTTGGTCTGTTGGTTGGTCAGTCAATCTGTCGTTCAGTCGATCCGTTCGTTGCTCTGTGGTTGGTCAGTAGGGCGTGGTTGATTGGTTGGTCAGTCAGTCCATCGGTCAAAAAGGGCGTGGAGGACTGAAGGCAAAGAAGGGAAGTGGGTTATAGCCGCTGGTAATGATCAACATGTAGATTGTGCTCTCTGCACATGGCCAGCAGTTTTGTTAACACCCCACCCATGAACAAAATCTTGCTACGTGACCAGCAAAACTTTCTGAAACCTTGACAATAAAAGTCCAAAGTAGTTTAAAAACTTAAAACTTGAAATTGGAGACCCACTTTATTTTAAAAATCACATCATTCAGTCACAAAGATTTTAAAAAAGCTGTACATTCCTGATCAGCAGAAAAAATAATATTGCAGTCATTAATAGACCTATTGACGTCATGCTTTGTTTACATGTGTGCTTTCTTATGGGAGCCAGGTGGGCACGAGAGCCACCATGCAAGCTCCCATAGGAAAGCACGTACATGTAAACAAAGCGTGACGTCATGTAGGTCTATTAATTCACTCACCTTTAACCCATGAAAGGCATTACTTCGGTAGCCGACTGTGGCAGTGAAGGAGTTCACACGTCCATTACTGTTTGGATATAAAGACATAACAGTTAACTTTGTGTAGGAAGGAACTTAAACACTATTTTTACAACCTGCATTGTGCTAAAAACCTCTAAAACAGCAGTGTTGAGGGAGGGGCATCCCTGGAAGGGAATTAGCCATGCCAACACATCAAACTTTGAACAACCACATGCACACCCGCCTCCCCACCCTCAAGTGTTGTAGGATTTATGCTTTTATCTCTTCCACAAACTAAATCTCAGGCATGCAAATGTAAATTCATTACACAAAAAAGGAAATTCCAAAATTTGTTTTTGAATTTTGAGAGGCATAATGACAATAAAAATGACAACGACAATAATGAGAATAAAAAAAGAGAGGAAATCAGCTGCTCCGAGAAAAAGTTGCATGCCTGAAATCTATTGCAATACTATGAAGCCCGGGAAGGGACAGGGTTGAAAATTTTTTTGGCATTTGCTAATTCATTCGCACGAATTACTAATTCGTTCGCACGAATTACGAATTCGTTCGCACGAATTAGTAATTCGTTCGAACGAATTACTAATTCGTTCGCACGAATTAGTAATTCGTTCGAACGAATTACTTATTCGTGCGAACGAATTACTGGAGTTTGCTAATTCGTTCCCACGAATTACGAATAAGTCCTAATTACAGAATAGAGTAACATCTTTTGAAGTACACTGCTTTCATTTCAGCAAGGTAGCCTTTTCAGTAATTTGAACTGTTCTCAGGGCTCTGACATGCACATTCATAGCCCTTACTGGTACACGTCTGTGAAGACAAAACTTGTTTATTGTGTCGAAGAGAAATTACCACTCCTCTAATTAAAGTACCTTGGCCTGTACATGTTACTCAACTCAATAACAGCAACAACAAAAACACACCTGTATTATAGCCATAGAGCATGTACAATCAGTTTATGAGAAATAAACTGAATACCCAGACTATATTGTTGATTGTACAATGGTATATTCACCAATAGTTTACCTACAGCGAGCCAGAGAGCTTAGAATCTATTCAAGTTCAGCATTCCTCGATCCAACGTCACTACCCCATTTATTGGGTTTGTATTCTCACAGACTCTCACAGACCTTGATGCAAATTCTGTCAACAATACCCAATGAAAAAGCTGCCACAAACAATCCCATATTTGGCGCGCTGCCCCGCTATGTATGGCTTATGGATAACATACACGTATACATGTGCCACACCCTGCAGGTAAAACTTGTATACACTCAACCAAAAAAGAAAGTCCCCCCCCCCCTCATACTTGTTTGTCTTTAACTCAATAACTACTAGGCACCTCTCACTCAAATAACGACTAATCAGTACAGAAAGTCCTTAGCAATCCAGCCATACTCTTAATTTGGCCCTATAACAGTGACAATGTGTACACATTTATACAACTTATGACAAATGATACCGAAACAAATTTGCACTTTTGTACACCTGCAAGTTGAGTGGGAACATTTTGTTTCTAACGCTCTTTCATCTCTTCCAACAAAAAAAATGTACTCTTGTAAAAATTGATTACTTAAAAAAAAAAGTCACCATTTCCTTTACTGCATTCTTTGCATGTTCTTCCAGGTTCAGTAAAGGAATGGGTAAAAATATAACCAACAAAACTGGAAATCATTTTTATGAAATTTTTATTGGAAGATTGCGTTGGAGGTGAAATGTTCACACTCAACTTGCTCGTACACAAAATTGCATAATTTTGTACACATTAACACTATATTTTGTACCAAATAAAGAGTATGGCTGGATTGCTAAGGAATTTCTGTACTGATTAGTCCGTTATTTGAGCAAAAGATGCTCAGTACATTGTAGTTTTAGAGTAAGACAAAAAAGTATTTTTTTGTGGGGGGGGGGGGGCTTTCTTTTTTGGTTGAGTGTATAATGGCGATATGGAACTACACTGTACATATATTGCAGGTGCTTTTCATTTTGTTTGGAGCACTCAACTATTGTGAAAAATACTGTATTAGGCAAACCACGGACCACAATGGTCCATGGGCAAACTCAAACATGTTTTTCTTTGGTAATGAGTGATTGGCTTACAGCATTAGCAGCCTACATGTACATGTACATCGCATGAAGTAATTTGCACACGGTTAGAGTCCATCACTAGTAATTTGCGCATTATGTTCGTTTGAAGCAACAAAATCTAAAGAAGGGTGCTGAACAACTAACCTGATGAAGTTTCAGCTCAGCTTCAGCTGTATATTTCAAGAAAAACAACATTCTGGGATCTCGATTTCCAATCAAAAGTTGCTAAATCATGTTTTGAATCGGGCCTGAATTCAGCGTCCGAAACAGTTCTCACTGAGCCGATTGCAGCTCTACGCGATGTCGCGCACAGATCAGATGAATAGCAACTGCGCACACTTGTGCATCGTGTCAACGCTTGCACGCGCTTCGCTGAATAAACGAACTAAAACAGAAATTTCCAACAGTGCTTCTTAAGACGTTGGAAAGGCCTTCTTTTGTTGATTTCTTTCAAATGAAAGTTTGCCAGAAAGATATTTCACAGGGAGTTTAGTCCCCTTACTATCTTTCAATCAGTATGTTTTTCACCAGTTACTTTTTGGATAGCTGCAAATGATGGACTCAGGCTTTAAAACACAACATGTATACTTTTTTTGTTAAATTATAACTTACAAGTAGAAAATCCACTATAATAAAAAAATTCCCACATCACAGTATTTGATAATTGTTAAATGACCGCATTTAATTTCACATTTTCACATAATTGTAGACAAGCTCAGTAGGCATCTCAAATAAACTTATAGAACGATCATCACACAATATTCACTGCAGATTAGGAAGCAATATATATGCAGCAGGATGTTATAATTACACAAACTGTTCTCTGTATGTTGTCCCTTAAACACTGCTCATGGTAAGTGATGTGGTCTGAATGTATTTTCATGCCTAGGCTTGGATTTAGCTTGGACTCAATCATGAAACTTTGACTTTAATAGCTTGACTTCTGGAAAAAAAGACTGGACTGGATTGGACTCCATCTGCTTGGACTCAACTCAGTGGACTACACTATAATACTGCTGACAGGAGTTCAACCCCATGTGACAACAAAAGTTTTAGAATTTGAATCGAAACTTCACGTTATCTTCTACAAGTTCCCGTACCAAACATGATCACACTTTAAACCTGAAACCCTTTGCCAATTTGTCACGGTGATTTCATGTAGGACACCAGCATACGACTAGCTATGATGTCATCTGAAGTGACTGGTAACCGGTACCAAATCCACTGGCGAATCAAATCCTCGTCCAATAGCTGATCGGTAAATTGTAAACTGCACTCCAAAGTTGTACCCCATTTCTGACCCTGCAACAGCAGTCCTACTAGCAACATGAATTGTCACTAAATGATTCCACACACAAAAAGAAAGAATGGCTACTCACCTACAGAAACTGTTCCCCTGTATACAGCACTACACACACACCTGTGGCTTGCCTCACAAACAATCAATGCTAAACTCTTCCAGAAACCAAATCTAAGATTGCAATACTAAAAAGGTGCAGTGCAGAATCAACAAGAACAGAATCCAAGTTACTCTCAAAGGCGAAGGCGCGCAAATGATAGAACCACTTCCGCCCAGCCCCTATTTATAGTCCCGATGACGTCATGCTGGGTAGTTACTCAGAAGAATTGGGCAATTGCCATGTGTTTGTGCTGTGCCACCCTGTAGTTTGATTGGCCTATTTCTCCTGCACACACTCACGGTCACACTGAACATACCACCCTATTGGTGCACACGTAGATATTTAAATTAGGCTGACCCCTAGGTTATTCTGACAATCTAAGCTTCCCCATAGAGCATGTACAATTGTACACTCAGTTTATGAGAAATAAACTGAATACCCAGACTATATATTGTTGATTGTACAATGGTACTGGGGGTATTCCCCAATAGTTTACCTACAGCGAGCCAGAGAGCTTAGAATCTATTCAAGTTCAGCATTCCTCGTTCCAACGTCCCTACCCCATTTCCACCATTGACTCTCACAGACCTTGATGCAAATTCTGTCAACAATACCCAATGAAAAAGCTGCCACAAACAATCCCATATTTGGTGCTGCCCCGCTGCTTACACGTATGCCTTACGGATAATATACACATACATGTGCCACACCCTGCAGGTAAAACTTGTATACACTCAACCAAAAAGAAAGTCCCCCCCCCCCTCAAGTTTGTTTGTCTTTAACTCAAGAACTACTAGGCACCTCTCGCTCAAATAACCACTAATCAATACAGAAAGTCCTTAGCAATCCAGCCATACTCTTAATTTGGCCCCAAAACAGTGATATAATGTGTACACATTTATACAACTTATGACAAATAATACCGAAACAAATTTGCACTTTTGTACACCTGCAAGTTGAGTGTAAACATTTTGTCTCAAACGCTCTTTCATCTCTTCCAACAAAAAATTCTTAAAATTGATTTCTTCACATTTTTTCACCATTTCCTTTACTGCATAAATGTACTTTGCATGTTCTTTGAGGTTCAGTAAAGGAAAGGGTAAAAACATTACCAACAAAACTTTTTGTTGGAAGATTGCGTAAGAGACGAAATGTTCACACTCAACTTGCGCGTACACTTTGTGTACGGACATTATCGCTATTTTGTGCCAAATAAAGAGTATGGCTGGATTGCTAAGGAATTTCTGGCAATAGTTTTAGAGTGAGACAAAAAGTATTGGGGGGATTTCTTTTCTGGTTGAGTGTATGTGTGGGATGGTGATATGGAACTATTGCCTGTGCTTTTCATTTCGTTTGGAGCACTCACCTGTTGTGAAAAGTACTGTATTAGGCAAACCATGGACCACAATGGTCCGTGGGCAAACTCAAACATGTTTTTCTTTGGTAGTGAGTGATTGGCTCACAGCATCAGCAGCCTACATGTACATCGCATGAATTAATTTGCACATGGTTAAAGATATAGTCCATCATTTGTAATTTGTGCATTCTGTTCATTTGAAGCAACAAAAGTGCTCAAAATCTAAAGAAGGGTGCTGAACAACTGACCTGATGAAGTTTCAGCTCAGCTTCAGCTGTATATTTCAAGAAAAACAACATTCTATGATCTCGATTTCCAATCAAACGCTGCTGAATCATGTTTTGAATTGGGCCTGAAATCAGCGTCCGAAACAGTTCTCACTGAGCCGATTGCAGCTACGCGATGTTGCGCACCGATCCGAAGAATTATAGCAACCATGCGCGTGTGCATTGTGTCAACGCTTGCACGCGCTTCGCTGAATAAACGAACTACTAGTTAACAGAAATTTCCAACGGTGCTTCTTAAGACGTTGGAAAGACCTTCTTTTGGTGATTTCTTTAAAATGACAGCTTGTCAGAAAGAATAATTTCACAAGGAGTTTAGTCCCCTTACTATCTTTCAATCAGTATGTTTTTCACCAGTTACTTTTTGGATGATGGACTCTGGCTTTAAAATAGAACATGTATACTTTTTTCGTTAAATTATAACTTACGGTACAAGTAGAAAATCCATTACAATAAAAAATTCCCACATCACAGTACATGTATTTGCTAATTGTTAAATGACCGCATTTAACTTCACATTTTCACATAATTGTAGACAAACTCAGTAGGCATCTCAAATAAACTTATAGAACCATCATCACACGATATTCACTGCAGATTATGAAGCAATATATATGCAGCAGGATGTTATAATTACACAAACTGTTCTCTGTATGTTGTCCCTTAAACACTGCTCATGGTAAGTGATTTGGTCTGAATGTGTTTTCATGCCTAGGCTTGGATTTAGCTTGGACTCAATTATGAAACTTGGACTTTAATAGCTTGACTTCTGGAAAAGAGACTGGACTCGATTGGACTCCATCTGCTTGGACTCAACTCGGTGGACTACACTATAATACTGCTGACAGGAGTTCAACCCCATGTGACAACAAAAGTTTTAGCATTTGAATCGAAACTTCACGTTATCTTCTACAAGTTGCCGTACCAAACACGATCACACTTTAAACCTGAAACCCTTTGCCAATTTGTCATGGTGACTACACGTAGGACACCAGCATACGACTAGCTACATGATGTCATCTGAAGTGTCAAATCAACTTGCGAACCAAATCCTCGTCCATTAGCTGATCGATAAATTGTAAACTGCACTCCAAAGTTGTACCCCATTTCTGACTCTGCAAACAGCAGTCCTACTAGCAACATGAATTGTCACTAAATGATTCCACACACAAAAAGAAAGAATGACTACTCACCTACAGAAACTCCTCCCCTGTATACAGCACTACACACACAACTGTGGCTGGCCTCACAAACAATCAATGCTAAACTCTTCCAGAAACCAAATCTAAGATTGCAATACTAAAAAGGTGCAGTGCAGAATCGACAAGAACAGAATCCAAGTTACTCTCAAAGGCGAAGGCGAGCAAATGATAAAACCACTTCCGCCCAGCCCCTATTTATAGTCCCGATGACGTCATGCTGGGTAGTTACTCAGAAGAACTAAGCAATTGCCATGCATTTGTGCTGTGCCACCCTGTAGTTTGATTGGCCTATTTCTCCTGCACACACTCACGGTCACACTGAACATACCACCCTATTGGTGCACACATAGATATTTAAATTAGGCTGACCCCTAGGTTATTCTGACAATCTAAGCTTCCCCATAGAGCACGTACAATTGTACACTCAGTTTATGAGAAATAAACTGAATACCCAGACTATATTGTTGATTGTACAAATTGGTACCGGGGGTATTCCCCAATAGTTTACCTACAGCGAGCCAGAGAGCTTAGAATCTATTCAAGTTCAGCATTCCTCGTTCCAACGTCACTGCCCCGTTTATTGGGTTTGTATTCTCAGGTCATCCACCATTGACTCTCACAGACCTTGATGCAAATTCTGCCAACAATACCCAATGAAAAAGCTGCCACAAACAATCCCATATTTGGTGCTGCCCCGCTGCTTACGGATTAGCACACCAGGTGAAAGGAATAATGGCGATATGGGACTATTGCTGGTGCTTTTCATTTCTGTTGGAGTACATGTACTCACCTCAGTGACAAAGTCTTTCTTAGACAAACTCAATCTGTTTGACTTTAATGAGTGATTGGCTGACAGCATACAGCACACATCCAATATGTCATTTCGTTCACATTTTGTGGGGATTACCAAACTATAGACTTTTGGAAACTGTGTTGTACAGGGTGTCCCAAAACAAATGACACCCTAACTTTGATTGCAACTTCAAAAATAACCAAGCTGGCTCTGTACGTTTTTTTTGCAAGCGGACATTATCACTAGCAAACAAAATTTGGGTGTCGGAGCAGGAGGGGGGTGGGGGGTTCGCATTTTTTTTTCATGAATTTCTATTGAAAAAAAAATGTTTGACAGAGCTGGGTTTTGTTTTTTTGACCCCCCCCCCCCCAAACCCCCCCCTCTGGATCCGCACCTGTGTAGGCTGGGAATTCTTAACTGTTGAAAACAGCCACTTGATTGATTTGGACTGAAAGGACTACTTGGCACAAAATGTATGTTTGCATAGGAGGGTTTACCAAAATTAACTATTTTTGACGTGACACAAGAGGGCGCCGTATAATGACGTCATCTTCACTTGCTTGTGTTTGGCATCCCTCACTGACCATTTGCTGAATTTGAATCTTTGAACAAAAGTACACTTTGAAAATGAAAAAGGTCTTCGCTGTCGGCGATTCCGTAAATTTGGGCATAAATGTCAGACACTTAAATGAGCTGCTGTTGGAAAAGTGAATGTGATACATCACTAATAATGTGACATCTAATGAGTAGAAAACAATTACATACCAAACTACGGTACCACCACCTTGACGACCATGTGGTCCGACGTATGATGGTTAAATTAAACAATTCAACAGGTTAATTAAACAGAATACCAGTGAAGGGTATGTACCCTAGTTAAACAAAGCCAAAGTATAACAGACTGACAGACACACACAAAAAAGAAAGTTAAAAACAAAAATAATTGTCCTACCTACCAACCTGGATAATTGTTAGGATGTTAGCGTAAACACACACATATTTTCAGCCTAAGTGAACCTACCATGATACGGGTCTTGACACACATCCATGGCTTGGCCGGTGTCAATTCTTGCTGTCCTCTTTGGAGGTTTGTGGCCATGAACTTCCTGTATGCATCTTCATCGGTCTCTGCAAGCTCATCCAGCATTGACCAAAAGCACTGTGCCTGCTTCATCAGGTCATGTTGGACGCCTGTCGCCATACTTTACTAAAATTGGAAAAGAAAGGAGAACAATTTTGAAAATGGAATCCACGCGATATTCCAAACGGAGCCCTCGCCGATAAACGGTAAATTTCACTTTTCATCCAGTTTGTAAGTATCATGATCTTCAAATCATAAATCTGTAATTGTATCTCAGGTGGCATAAAGTAATTCTGCGGCCGTTTTGAGGGTGAAATCTGATGTTTCTGTTGGAAAATGGTTGGGTTGTTAATTATTTGAAATGCCATGTAAGTACTATCGCCAGATTATGTCCAAATGTTGAAAATAATGCAGGGGCTACTGTTGCGGTAATTGCTATCGTTACAGCATCGTCTGGCTCCCTGACCTAATAGTATATGTCCTTCGCACAACTGCATGTGCGCACATCACATGACAAGGATTAGGGTCTGTGGATGGACAGTTCGCCACACCATGCAAAATCATAGCGGGTACCAACAAAATCAAAGAAAGTTCTTGTTTTGAAGTAGATACAAAATGTTGCTTGTTTCACAGCACCATGGTTTAAGATGGTTTGTATTGATCATGTGTATGCTGCAACTTTTGTGCAAAAAAAATTGTCCATCTTCTTTTTTACTACAATAGGAAATAATTCCATACATGGACATCACTAATATTTCCGATAAAATGCCCTAAAAAGTCCAATTTAGCAGGGAAATATTGAAGCATTTACTGAGAAACACTTGGAATTGTTCAGACCAGTCTCATAGGGTTTGTGCACAGGGTGTCAAGTGATGTCCAGGTGGGGTATGGAAGAATTTCTGCTTTGTTTATCCACAGACCATTGTTGTCATGTGATGTGCACACGCGCAGTTGTAACTCCGATGGGGCTAATATTGTGTACTGAGACTTGGGTAATCGTTATCTTCAGAACACCTCTATTTTTCACCGGTTCCGTTCCGTTCAAAACTGACTTTTGCATGACTATTCAGTACCAAAACAACTTTTGCGGGCCAGTCTTTTGTCTTCAGATTAACTCATGTTTATTGTAATTTTGAAACGCACTTTCAAAGAAAATGTGACTTTCCTATCTTTTTTTTGGCAATCAGAGACGCAAGCCAGACAGAATGAAAGCCTGATGCTGATTGGCTGATTTTATGACAAATTTTTCAAAAAATATTTTTTTTATAAGCCAATCAGCATGATCAGCATCGAGCCTTCATTGCATCAAGTTTTCACTGTCGCCATAAATTCGAGCCTGTTTTCTGGTTGTCGTCGTCATCTTTTCAA
Source organism: Patiria miniata (assembly GCF_015706575.1). NCBI lineage: Eukaryota > Metazoa > Echinodermata > Asteroidea > Valvatida > Asterinidae > Patiria > Patiria miniata. Next base: position 6,074,889 of record NW_024037064.1, on the reverse strand, counting down.
ATGACTCTTTTACCCCATAATTTCCCTCATAAATCGAAGACATGCCCACTTTCCACAATATAATAAACAAAATATTCAAGGTGTCCTCCCTTGAATGATTGAAAAAAAAGTGATGTACGTATTGAGTGTCATTTAGTCAGCTGTTTTGATGAGTCCTTTCTACCTTTAACCTTATATAGGAACAGGTTCCTAAAGATAACGATTACCAAGACTAGGCCTACTACAAAGTACATGTACTAGGCCTAGTACATGTACTAAAAATAAAAAGGCGAAGTTGGGCCCCATGTTACTCTGGCATGTCTGACGGAAAGAATGCAGCATTCAGCATTTGTGTTCCAAGTCAATGGAAAGTCAAGAAGATTTTCAAAGTATTTTCTAACCACATTGGAAACGCGATTCTCTGTCCCAGATTCATATCTTTTAGGAAAGAGTTCCATACTGGGCCATGACCTGAAAAGTACCAAATCTGATGAAGAAACACAATTTAAGGAGTGCAAAAATGCTTAAAATACTTTAACCACCAGTCACACTTGCCAACTGCACTTGCCACACTTGCCAACTGCGCACTGAAGCGCACACCCGACGACTGTTTGTCGGCCAACTTCGGCTGCCGTTCTACCTCTGCCGTGATGCGAGTGAAGACTCATGTAGTTAGTGCAGCAGTGGTGCATCAAACAGGCATCCGGTGCGCGCTTCAGCGCCATGCCGCGCCGCGCAGAGTCAGTTGCTGTGTCACGCGTAGCTGCTCTATTTTCTCGTCCACACATCTGACAGCAACACGAGGCCAGCGAAAGATGGCCATAAAAAAGGCTTCCAAAAATTCGTGATTTTCATGGCAAACCACAACCCATCCAAACAAACAAAGTTGTTTTCGGTAGTTAAAGGGAATATACAACATTTGCAAACAACGAAAAATAAAACTATCAAGTTTTTGCGAAATACCTTAACAGGATGTTGGTAAATGACAGTCTAAAGCATCCTGTAAAATTATGGCACCTGGTATACTGTCATTTTCAAGAAAAGTGGTATTTTTGTATCAATTTCCAACGCTGATCGGCCGATCAGCGTTGGAAACAACTGGCTTTTTATCAAATACTGGCCCCAATTGACCATTGCACTTGTTTGCAATCGATTACAAACCTATAAACGGGTACGAGCCAGCTAGACTGGTTCCCTGACCTTACAATTCCCCCAATGTATGTAAACTGCTCTGTTTCTTCTTATATGGAGTCAGGGAACCAGACTACAGGAAAATGATCGTTTTTCTTGGTTTTTATAGCATTTTCGAACCCAAAACCTCCAAAAAGTTAGTGTAACTATATTTGCTTTATATTTCCGACCCCCCAATTCCACCCATTTCTGAAAATTACAGCAAAAGCAAATGATGTATATTCCCTTTAAAGACCTACTTCATACATCCATCAAGGTATTTTTTCTCCAAAAAAGGATTTCGATGCATTTTGACGGTATTATTTCACGGACAAATCAACTAAAAATTAGGTCATGAAATTTTCGGTTTTTTTCAACGACGACGAAAGTCTCCCAAATGTTGTCAAAGGAAAGAATGAACCTTCATCTACAAAAAATCTCATGAACGTGATATATCGTCAATATTTTAAGAATTTGATGTACACCTACCCAACAACTTCCATTTTTCACAATGCGAAAAGATCGTCACCATTGTAAAGCATAGAGCGAGGAACCAAACACGGTTTGACCTTGTGACCCCATACGCCCACTGAATGGTAGAGTTCGAGTATGGCCTGCTTAATATTCATGTCATTCATTGCACATTCGCACGTGCTATTCGCAATGTTTTCAAGCCAACGTACGTCAGCGTACTTACTTTTGTTTACACGCGTACATGTGATTGCAAATCATGAAATCTCACAACGGTCTTCATTTTTAAATGGCGATTTGGACCAAACATTAGAACTCTCCTGCACGTGTTTCACATGAAAATGAAGCGTATACCTTCCTTTTGGCCCTCGCTTTTGTCATGTTTGTTGATAAAAATATGATTTTGTTCGACAGGCCCTGACATCACTTTATATTTGGCAAAAGCAGTTATTTTGGTATCAAATAAAGCACATGATTTGAACTTTTCACATATTTAGCCATCTTGGCCAAATAGTACATGTATCCAGGCACTTTTTGTGTTTTCTTTAGTCTCGCATAAATCTGGTAAAACCTCGCGTACGCTTTTGGGCCACGCATGCGCGACCTCAGGACAAGAAACTGAGGTCAAACAGGGCTGTGTGCGTGTGAGACACGGCCACTGACTGGCGCCATGCAGTTGGCAAGTGTGACTGGTGGTTCGCTGTGTGTGCATGGTAATCGACAGCGCTTTGCAGTTTGTTGGTGCACAAATCTAGCACCGGGCATCATCATGACCGCACGGCTGTCGGTTATGCCTCCTTTTTTCACTGCAATTGTAAGCTGAATCTTCATCGTGGATCGTTTTTTTCTTCAAAGACCTGTGAAGTGGTGAAGTGGGTAAGACCCAGTTGAAATAAGTGTGTTTAGGGGAACAAAATTGCACATTTTCGAATTTTTTTTGGACCTGCCAATGCTGCAGTCCAAGTGAAAAAACTTCCTTCAGCCCTAAATGACAACCCAATGATAAAATTTAGGGCTGGGTAACTCCAGCTAGGAAAACAACTGTGTTTGGACAAAAAAACCCAAAAATGCCGACCACCCTAGTGTAGGCCCCTACATGTATGTCACTTTTTAGTGTCATTAAGCCAGCTGTTTTGGTGAGTTCTTTAACCTTGGGTCCTACAAATAACGATTACCGAGACTAGTAGTACAAAATATAAAAAGGCGATGAGTTGGGCACCAAGTTACTCGGGCATATCGAGCGGAAAGAATGCGGCGATCACGAAGTGTAGGGCCCCTGTTTTGTTTTGATCAAATTATAGTCAAATTTTTTGTATTGTTCAAAAATCACCTTTACAATCAAAAGCAGACTTTCCTCAATTCTAATGACACCTGTTTTGCAATTTTGAACAGATTCTTGGGTTAGAAATCACAATTTTCCTGCGCGGTTTGTGCCTTGCAATTCAGCATGTCGTGCGTGCCCGCTCACGGTTCATCGAGCGGTGATCGCCATCTTTATTTTCGGGCTACGTGTTTTCGCGCCACGCTGTCATCGTCATTTTACCCCCGAATTTCCCTCAGAAAATCAAAACCCTGCCCTTTATCTATGACTAACTGTTTATTGAAAATGCCGCCAAAACTAGTTTGATACGTCCAATAATTTAAAAGTGGATTTTGTTCCCTTATAGGAACCGGGACCTACACTACACGATCGCCAAGAATGCAGTAGGCCTATTCAGCGTTTGTGTACAAAGTCTATGGAAAGTCAAGAAGATTTTCAAAGTATTTTCTAACCAAATTGGAAATGATTCTCAGTCCCAGATTCATGTCTTTTTAATATTTTTGCAATGACTGACCTTTATTGAGATGATATATGAAGAAAATGTGGCGTCAGGCTGCAACGTTCTTTCCCCAAACGTTCCCTTTCTTGCTGAACTTCAGGAGTTTCAACTTTCCGCAACTTTAGTTTTGTTTACTAATCGACCAAGTTTACAAGCGCCCTCTCTAGTTGGACGTAGAAATCTTACGTTCCGAGGGATCCCCTTCTGGGGGGGGGGGGGGGGGGGGGGGGGGGGGGGGGGGTTGAAAGAAAATTAAAGTAAACCGTTTGGCACATATAATGAATTTGTCTTTGTGCGAGAGACTACTGTTTTGTCAGGCGTGCCCTTTTTCAACAGAAACGTTTAGTTGACAAAAAAATGTGCAAAATATATGGGGTATAAGGCCTATGCCCTTACTTAGAAGTGAAACAAACGACTTTCAATAAAGTAAAAGGGGTAATTTCTTAGTTTTCAAATTCAAGAGGATTGTGTTGCTTATATGTTCCATGAAAACTGAATTGGATTGTATTTTTCGCATTATATTCAACGCTATTGTTTCGGTATTATTTGTATGTTTAGACGGTTTCTCATGAACACACTATTTATTTTAACATAGACAGCTTCCCTCAAATTTTAATAGACTTGTGTCACAAGGGCATTAAATCTCAACAGGAAACATCAGACACTATATTTAATACACTTAGAGCAGTAGAGTGGTGTCAGCGCCAAAAACCAATCCGAATTAATATAAAGGACATTTACACTTATAATTTTGCCGACTAAAATTTTATTTCAAAGGAGGGCGCGCTTCACAACCACCGGGATTTTGTCCTTGCCATTGTACAGAAACGACCATAATGGACCGTAACGCTAACTCCTGAATTATCTGATGCATTGAATTCAATTTCAGCCAGCAGATTGGTCATGACAAATAGAACAAACACACAGAACATTAAGACAACAAATTGTTGTTCTCTCCGTAAATATTATTTTTGTCAACACCGGGAAAACGCGCGTATCTGCAATCACGGTCTATAGCACACTTTTCCAATATTGTACAGAAACGACATCGACACAGGCCTTATGGACACGCCAACTCCTGAATTATCTGATGCATTGAATTCAAATTCAGCAAGCAGATTGTTCATGACAAATGCGAAAAGCACACAGAATATTTAGGCAACAAAATTGTTGTTCTCTCCGTAAATATTGTATTTGTCAACAGGCCAGGAAAAATGCGCGTATCTGCAATCACAGTCTATAGAACAAATCCGAAGTCAACTTTTTAATGGAGCCAAAACAACAATCGATATATGGACACAATTACTCAATCAAATGTATCTTGTGATAAACTGAAATGTGGGTAAATAATAAGTCGTGATGTCAAAAGGAAGGCCATTACTTTTCAATTTTCAGGGGAAATAATCTCATACTACATTTCGTACACTTCAAGACAGATATATCGTCACCACACATTTTGCTTACAAACATTTTATGTCAAAAGAGGTTAAAGTGTATGAAATTGGGCAAAACAATGATCTTTTCTCCAAATAACACAAACATTCCTTTGAAGGTAACAGGAGTATTAATCAATATTCCTCTTTCGAGTCATATGTAATTTGTCAGTTTCCATAAACTGGGATGCCAGTAACAATTTTAAAAAGATCTTTCTGAAGGTGATTTTCTTGAGAATCAATGTACCCAAAATAATTGCAGGTTTTAATTGCATCTTTTCCTTTACAGGTACATTTACAAGGCGTCCGGAAGCCTAACACCAGTACCGGTGCCCCAACACTAATTTTCAATCGTCATGAATCCTCCTATACACTTCCCGCGCTGACCCTCCCCCACCTTGGCTCGCAAATCCAGATAATCGACTTATTACTGTCAGTTGTTAAACCTCTTAGTCAGACGGCCCAGCGGTCTAAGCCACCTGCGGGATTCGAACCCGCGCCCAGGCGCTCCATAGGCGTTCGAATCCCGCCCAAGTTTTGACTTCAATAAAATATCTACCTCAACATTTTTAAGGGTTTCAAAACCCTTTATTGACCAATAGAAGGAGTGAACAAACTGAACATCACAGGCAAAATTTAAAATATTAAGCAGTGATTAAAACCAATTTTAGTGAGCAGAGAGATTTCGAGACGAGTGAGAGGTTTAACATTTGAGATCTACTGTTAAATTGCTCGAATTATTAGGGCCGTAATATTGTCAAAATTTCAAATATAATAAGAGAAAAACGAGAATGACATTATGGGGGTGCTGGTCCAATCCGACGATCATGTGGTCACAACTCAAAACAAATAATACATGTTTTATAGAATTGAAATTCGACATTAACTTCCTAAATCTCTTGAATAATTCTTTGAAATATCCGAATTAAGGGTAGCAAAACAATTAATCAAGTATAGAAATAGTTTATAAGTTCAATTTGTTGTGTGTTTATTAGGCTCCAGAATTTTTTTTTTTTTAAATGCTGTTGGGTTTCAAATGTGAGATGTCACCTTGGTGTCGCTAAGCCCACAACAGCAAAACACAACAGGTCCACAACAAAACAAAGTAATAAAACAATGATTAATTCAAGACAACTTTAACTTATGTGCAGTCGTCTTGAATTAATCAAGAAGCTGTCTTCTTGCAGACCGAAGTGGGGGCCACCAGAAATGCCTTTTGAGATAAATCCACCAGGGAACAAGTGAAGACGACTGTTTTTAATACGAAATTGTAGTCTATTCATCCCCGTTGCCACTTTATAATACAAAGAAAGAAAGGAAACACTGCGCCCCTCCCATAAATGCGATCTAGCTCCGCCCCTCCACATAAGGAATTGGCAACACCTGGCCTGTCGGCGACCCCTTTCTTCAATCCCCCAACAATAAATGCTTTTGGATCCATCAGTGCTTTAGCTGTCAACTCATTGTTTTTATTGCATGAAGTAAATTTGTGATTGGGTTGATATATTTTCTAAGGAATTTCTTTTGATACCCTCATTATGAAGCCTGCATGCATGGGCGTCGTGAGGGGGGGGGGGGGGGGGGGGCAAGGGGGCACTTCCCCCCTCCCTCCCTGGAAAACGGGGGAAAAAGGAAAAGGGGGGGGGTAAGGAAAAAGAGGTGCGAAGCCATATTGCTGTTAATTTGATGGGGGGGGGGGGTAGGGCAAATGCTCCCTTGCTCACGCTCGGAAAAGTGATAAATTGAGAATATAATGAAAAAGTTCAGGAATTTTGGGGAAAAATTTGTTTTGCCCCCCCCCCCCGGAAAAAATTCGTGTCGACGCCCATGCCTGCATGCCTGATTACAAAACCCAAGTGGTGACCCAGCTGTAGAATTCAGAGGCGGGAGATTGGTCCATCACTGAGGGAGGAATGGAGGCATAACACAACAATCATCTAACCTCAAAGATTTCTCCTGGATTGACTCAAGTCATTGTATGCAATGATTTATTACACGAAAATAATCTTACAAAGTACACAATGTCAAATAATAATCCCGGTCGTCTTAAACTTTGCCCAAAATATCCGGGAAAACAAAAGAAGAGATCAGAAATGTTTCTGCACCAATAACAAATAATACAAATGACTTACAAATTCCAACATATCTCTACTCATAGTTAACCAATAAACTTACTTCCCCCAACGGTGCAAATATCAGATATTAAATTTTTTTTCAAGTTAAGACAAGATAAGTTTGCAGTAGCACCATGTGAATAAATCTCTTTTTGTGAGTATATGTGTGGTTCTGAAAAGAACCGGAGGGACTCAACGTCTCGAACAGTATGCTCTGCCCGTCGTCAGAAGAATGAGGGATTCCAACGATGATGTGATGTTATAAGGATGGGTGCGGTGAGGCGTGAGAAGGATGCAAACTAGTGAAGCTCGAAACCGGTGAAGCTGAGAAGGATGCAAGTTGACTGATTTATTCACATGGTGCTACCACAAACTTATCTTTTCTTAGTATCTTTCCACCATGCAAACCTTCAAATCTTATTTTCAAGTTAAATAAACAAATTGACTGTAGCAGGATTACCGTACCGGAACAGGAATCCGGAAGTCACAGGGTCAAACCAGCTCCAGTCAATGTCTTTGTTCAACTAATGCACCAAGTCAGTTCTCCTTTGTGGTTTATTTTTATGACAAAAAACAAACAATCCAGAAGTCAGCAGGTTATCTTGACTTGTTGGAGTCCGTGCCCGAGTGATGACCTTATCTTACAGAGTTGCACATTAATGATCACAAGATAAAAATCACAATTATGTAGTTTGCAAACCGTGGCGTAAAGGCATATAGGAACATTTGTATTTCATGCAATTTGTTCGTTTCCAATACATGTAATATCATCACTGTTCCGCAGAAGAATACTCAAAACCTAACATGTTGAAGCTTTGGATATTACACTTTTCAAGAAAAGAGTGAAATATCCATGCACAAACTTTTGATCGATAAACGTGATTTCGTCCATAGAACACTTACATGTATTTCAAAAACCAGTCAATTGACTGATCATTGGCAATCACCTACATTTCTTGATTTCTTCTTAATGACAGCAAGCCAGATGGAATACTTTCATGAGGTGTTGAGTACCAGTACGATCTTTAATCCAAGTGAGCTTTTTGATTACAATTCGGTAGGTTAGTACTTTTGGGATAAATGCAAATGATCCCATCCCATATCCCTTTAAATGTGTAAACTAATGAGTACAAAAATCCCGTCTTTTCAAATTGCAATCAGTTCGGCTTTGCAGTTACAGTGTGTAAATCTCATTTTAATCGAAATCTTCTTTCATGTGTCATGCCAGCAACAACAGTTAAACACTATTTACATTCAGTTTACATTTCCAATGTGAATAAATCAAAATGTTGATTCAAAGTATTCCTTTTCTCTCCTGCAAAACTGCTTTTACCAAATTGAATGGTTGCATTTGGGCATGTTATAAACGACTGTTATCACCTGGGCAACTGCAAAATATCAAAACTGTTACAAACAAAAAATGTCACTTTTTGTACAGAATATTGATCATACTTGGAACAAACAAATCTAATGTCAATCAATACTTTGAAGAGGCTTGCAACGATAAAAACAAGCAAATTGTCCACTTGTACCTATTTCAACATAATCAGAAACACAGAAACATTTTTGCGTATACAATAATCTGAACGATTGGTCCTGAATGAGCAAACATGACTGTCCTTTGACAAAAAGGCGTCATTTGGCAATGCAACATTGTACATGTATATACAGGGTTAGTCAAAAAACTCCACATGTCGGGACCATTTTTAGTGAATTTCTGCATGTGGCACTTTCAAAATCTAGGATATGAAAGCCCAATTCATAAGCTTTCTTTTAGTACAAGAATCACTCAAATCACTGATGTACTTTTCAAGTTACGGATTTTAAACACTGCCACTGTTTCAAAGTCCTGTCAATGGATCACATGAAGGTAATTCTTTCAGCAAAATGAAAACAAATCACATATGGATGTATTGATTTTTTTTGGGGGGGGGGGGGGAGGGGGGGAGATTGGGGGTCAGTAAAATGAAGAACTATGCTGGGTATGATTCATAATGTAAGAGGATTTCAAATAAATCTATTAGGATTGAAACAGTTTTGTTGACTTTTTCATTCATTATCAAGCCCCCTATTGTCCTCTGAAAGTAACTTTTTAATTTTTATTGATAGTTGTTGTTTTTGATTTGATGTTACTTCTTCTGTTCTTTTTTTTTTGGGGGGGGGGGGTGGGGGGTTGCAGAGCATTGATGACCTCACATAAAATGACCAATGATACGTGCTACTTGTTTCGATTGAATGCGCCTCATGAGAGTTGTGCATTGATAGTAATTACTTGATGGGAGATTATGTTTCGAACAATCCCTGTTGTGTTTCCTTCAGGCGAGGGAGGTTGTGACAAACAACTTGTCTGACGAGCTCAGGATCAAGGCCGGTGTTACAAAGTCTCAACCCACATAAACTATAGAGACCTCGGAGATGATGGGTGAGAGCCCTCAATCCATCCAAACTGAATGCATTGAAATCAAGAAAAAGCACTCTTAAACCATGCCCATCAGGAAGGATGCTGATCAGGTCCTTCACATCATCATCGACCAACCTGCATCCATAGAATTTCAAGATTGTAAGGGATGACGGGATGTGGTTAATATCTTGCAATCGTGCATGCAGGTTGATGTCAAACAGTGAGAGCCAACTCAACCTGCATCCTTCCAGTGCCTTCAAAAGATCAACAACCTCATCCGGTGATCGTCTGACCATACAAAACTGAAGACTGTCCATTTGTTCCTGCATGCGGAAAAAGCTGCGCGATACACGCCCCACATCGCACCATGACTGCGGCACAATGTAAACCGCAATCACTAATACAACAACATCCACCACACCAAGGGTTTCCTCCAGGAGGCTAAGCTCCTCCTCCTTCTTAGACAAGTAGTAGTCAACATGTATGTTACTTGCTGACTTCACGCTGTCACTCAGAAGAATTTCCTTGAGAAGGGTAAGGTCATGATGTCTTACATTCTTCAGGGTAAAGGATGTACCTTCAAGTGGCGGAGTGACATTCTGTAAGTAGTTACTCAGTGTTTTCAGGTCTTCGCTACTCTCGCATTCTACTTCAGTTGGTCTGCCTCTGCCATGTTTGGTAGCCAACGCCTCTGCACCAGAATAAAAAAAAGTCCGGTATTTTCTAAAAGAAATCATAAAATCATTAATCAAAACCGAACAATCTGCCTGTCCATTTTTCGACCTATTATTTTTCTTCTGCAATCAGGTTTATTTAGTTTACCTATATTTTGCAACGTATGATCCATTGGTTGAAATTTCCAATTCCATGCAGTATAATGTACACTGACAAATTTTGCCTGGGATTAAAATTTACGTATCCACAATTCATGTTTAAATCAAGGGTCTAAATGCGACGGGTTTTCTTAGGAACACAATTTGTGCAACTTTCTATTCCCTTAAATGTATGAAATTATTTAAAATCCCTTTTTGGTTAATTTGATTGAAAGTGCACTTCTGATTCTTCAAACACAAAACAATTTTCCATGCTTTTCCGGACAACTGAGGGACAACTGTTGCTGTGATGTCATTTCAGGAAGACACTGTTTAGGGGTTTTCTGTTCAAAACATTTCTGCAAAAGGTTTGCTCACTGGCTTAATGCCATGTACTGACACAACAATGAATAGCCAAAGAAAATTTACGACCGCAAAATATCAACAATTCTAGCAATTTGTCGTGCTGAAATGCTAGACTCCTTCAGCTAAGAAGCAAGGCATGTTTGTTGTGACAGGCATGGGCGTCAATCCTTGGGGGGGGGGGGGGGGGAGGGGACAGGTTCCCCCCCCCTCTTTTTTTGAAGGATTGGGGACACAATATCAAATGCCCCCCCCCCCCCCATTTTTGAACTCATGTCTTATTTACAGGGCCCTATTATGCACTACAAAGTATCTTTTGCAAAGAAAATATTGGTTTCTACTAGCAAATTTGACACAAAATGCAATCAGATTGACTTCAAACTACGCACAAAGACTCCAAGGTTAGATTGGCCCTAGGCAAGTGATGTCATGATGACGTCATCAATGGTTTTATGGCACCTTAAAGGTGTCTATTTTACCATTTTTTATCTAGAGAACCGTAAGTCTGATGGGGTTGGAACTTGGTATACTGTACATGTATATGAACATATTTACAGGGAGTCATGTTAAAGACAAAAACTGGGTGACTTCATGATGACGTCATCTTGGGTCCTGATACGTATAAATCCTAAAGGTGCATATTTATAGTCCTATATCTGGAGAACTACAAGAACAGCTAAATAAGTCATGGAACTATGTTTAACATACATTGCATAATATGCTCAAACAGTACATCACCCTCCCTCTGCCCCCCCCCCCAAAAAAATATTCAAAATCAACAGTAACACTTGATTTAAGATATCAAACTACAGTAAACTCCGGCTAAACCGACATCGTACAAACCGTCATATCGCTTAAATCGGCCGTCTGAAAAAAGTCCCGATTGTCTCTAATGCATTTCCATTGACATTTTCATTTCTAAGCTGGCCATTGTAAGCCGCCATTTCGCCTATATCGGTGTGTTACTTTCAGTCCCATTTCCTCAAAACTACACAAATTCCTCTGTATAACCCGGCATCGTGCTCTGCGGTTTGCAAGAAGTGTCGAGTGAAAAGTCCCACACACTGCAATCTGACATCTGTTTATGGCACAGCCAGTAATTGATGCACGTGCGCGATCAAAAAGGGGTTTTCCCGATAGCACAATACCAGCACCCCCTCTCGACTGCACGCATGCTTTCTGTTCATTTTGGGGGTCCCCTTATTGAACCAGTACCATGCACACATTCAATTCGTGACTGTACACGAACGTCGTGCACAATGACCGGTCATGGACGTACAGTATGCAAGCTGATCGTACCACTCGCTTGCCGGCCGCGCTGTCCTTGCTTCGTACGTACGTACACATACTTTCTGTGATCAATACCACAGCCTGTTTGTGACTGATAAACATTGAGGATATATTTGCTGAAATCAACCATGGATGTAGAAATAAACCAGGGTAAATCAAAGCCTTTGAATTTTAGCCATGAATCTTGTTTGCATGATTCAGATACAGATGCGCATAGGACCTAATTCAATCCATTTTTTCACTCCGTGATTCAATTCGTGTATTTGTGTAAGACGGCAAAATGACGTCTTGCAGCAGAAGCCGACATCTGGGTAAGCCGTCACAAATTCTCTGGTCCCGAGAGTGCCGTCTTATTCAGCCGGAGTTTACTGTACTTTATCGTATGAATTGTATCAAACAAGATAATATTTACCTGTTCCCTCCGACGGCTTGTAGTAATTGAAAGTAACTTCCCCTGAAGCAACAACGTTAGGGTTGTTGTTACCGCTGATTGTTCCAATGCTTCCTATGCTGGCTCCACTTCTTTGTAGGTAATCTACAATCAAAGTCAAAGAATTAAAATATCCTTCAATTCAATTCAATTATCAGGGAATAACAGTGTGAGGACGTGGGTTTTCTCTCCGCGATAATGACCGTGTTGGGGGATGGCAGCTGTTAATGGACCGAGCCAAAATAAACAGTGAAAATGCTCTGAATTTGTGACTTTTCTTTTGGCAATATACCCAGACTTTTTGTGTTCATGTTCAGGGGCCATGGTTTAGTTTATGCATGGTACCCTGTCTCTTCAATATACATTGTTAATGTGCAATTACGAAATTGCAAAAGCGTCAGCAAATGGTGCCCGACTTAATTTAGTGCAAAATACATGGGAGCCCAGAGAGGCAACATAAAGCTTATACTCAATTGTAACCCCATCTAAAAACATTAAACTTGTGCAGCAGCAGGATTCCAGTCAAACCAGTGAGTTTGGCGGTTTTGAGATATCGGCTTACATTGAAAAATAACTTTTGAATTTTGTCGACGCGCATGGCTACACGCAGACCAGAAACCTGAGACTTTTTTTGGCCTTAAGTTAAAAGAGACATTTCGTTGAGGTAGTAAGAAATTTTCACACATATTGTAGGATTAAATTGACAGGGCCAAATCACTTCAACTTGGTGGGAAGGTAGATAATGCATACAGAAGTCATCATGATGACGTCATCACCTGATTTTTTATTAAGTTTTAAACCTATTACATTTTCTTCTACTACCAACATTTGACATAAATTGCATTCAGATTGACTTCAAACTACGCATAGTTAAAGAACCCAACCCTAGACAAGTGATGTCATGATGATGTCATCAATGGTCCTATGACGTCACCTTAAAGATTAATGGATTCCAAATGATAAGTCCAGTTAGAAATGAGATTTTTGTGTCTAACTTCGGTAGGGGGTTGCCCTTGGGTACAGGCAAGTTGGGATTAGTTTTGGGGTCAAAGGTCAAAGTCACCATGGTGAGTTAAAGGTCAATGGTTTCTGGATGATAACTTGACTCCAGCTGAGAGGTTTCAACAGCAACGCTGTTATTTTTCTTAGATATTTCAATTTCCATTATTATGTTTTTTTGGTTTTGAAATACCAAATATCCCCTTAACTTCACGTTGACTGCGACGTTTCTCAATGTATTGATCTGCAATAACAACACAAAAAAGTGTCATAACTTTTCAAGGATCTCATATTTCAGGGAAATAATTTTCGTTAAAGGCACAACCACTGTCGTAGTCTTTGTTCCAAGACGTCCTTAGCGGTGCAATTAATACTGCATGCACGTACCGGTTATCTTGGACTGTGCAGCGATTCACAGAAGTGGGCGCTACGCAAATACTAACAAGCCATGCAAAAGACTTTCTTTAACGTCTTTGCTAGCGGTTCGCTGACCCAAGTCAGGTTTGTAGTGATGTGCGGTACAAAGGCTGTACTGTCTCAGTATCCTGAATTAAGAACGTCTTGCTCAAAGACTACCACTGTCTGTGAACTTCTACACTCTCTAATAATCAAAGTGACCATTTTGCCAGGTATGACTGTTTGATAGGCTATAAATAATTATTGAGGAACATAAAAGCTCGGTTTTATTATGAAATCAAAAAAATAAACATAATGTACAGCAGACGACAAAACTAAATCACATGAAATCATGAAATCTCACGTTTCAATATTATTTCTTGTAATATCTTGTGTCGATATTTATTATCTGGTTTCAAGGCAAAACGGTTTGGGAAGATTTCCATTCCTTCTCTAACCCTATACGATTAGAGCCATGCCATGGATTCACTTCGGAAGGGGTGGGGGAGGATAAAACAAGTAAACAATATGGAAAGGCAATAATGTCCAATTCTGTGATCATACCGGTAGGAACATCACTCACATATTACAAAACCAAATGTCAACAGTAGAGCCACCAGAAAGCCGTCAATTCCTCCAACCGTTCCAGCGATTTTGTAAATATCATCCAGGTCATATCCACCACTTCCAGTTGCAGACTTTGTAGTTGTGCCGCTGCCAAACTCTGCCATTTCTGTTCTTGTCAACAACCTTTTAAAAATAAAGTCACAAGCGAAAATTGTAAGTGAGCTACATGCGAGATAGCGAGGTGTTTGTTATCTAGACACTACAATCTTATGAATGGATGTTTTTCTAATCAAAGGGCGGATCCGAGGAAGTGATTGGTGTCTCTCACTACCCTGTAATTGAAATGCTAATTCTTTACGTAATGGAAAAAATCTTCATTTTTAGTTTACATTCTTCTGTGCATAACTGTCATCACTCAATAGTGCAAATCTGAAATTCACTGATGCAGAGAGGTCCTTGATCTTATTATGAGGTGACTGCAGCAATGCCCCAGCCTCTCCTCTGGAAAATCAACCACTGAAATCACATACTCATTGCGACTTTTATCAAATGATCGAGCTGTTCATTTGCAACTATCCAAAAACTAACTGATGAAATTATTGTTGAAAAGCATAGGGCCTACTTGTTTTAAAGATAGTAATGACACTAAACTCACTGTGAATTTTTTCTTTTGACATGCTGTCATTTTAAAGAAAACAATTAAAAAATTTCATTTCCAAAGATGCAAACTTATTTCTGATAGTAGTTCGATTTTAATTCATGAATGGGCCCTATATCTAGAGAACAGTACTGCTAGCACTGAAACTTTGTAGATGTATGTCTATAGATGGGAATGCGTTATTGATGAAAATCTCTTTGTAATTTTTTCGTTAGGTCATAGATATGAAAAACTTGTGATGCCATCATGAAAATGTGAATTTTTAAAACAAACATCCAGGTAGTTCCGATTGTCATGAAACTTGTTGGAAGGTAGATAATGTTACTAGTATGCAAAATTCAAAATGACGTAAAGATGACGTCATCAACTGATCTTAATAAATGTTTAAACTTTTCTTAGCATTTAATACAAGAAATTATTAATAACAAAAGAAGCATTGCCAAAAAAAAAACCTCATAAAAATCTAATGCAGAGAAGCCCTATATCATATGTTCTGTTTTTAAACAGACATAGAAAGACCTCTTGTTTCTTTTTTGGAATTATTGTTCAGGTTTTGAAGAGCTATAACAGTACATCTTTAACTACATTGTATCTTCTAGGATATTGAAATAGACAAAATGTATTTTCAATATAAACCGGAGTCTGCCTACTCATATTACTGTATAGGTTTTGTTGGAACATTAGTACTACTAGATGTCCGTAGCTTTATATTTTGCAATTAATTGTTACTGCTACATTTGTAAGCTAGCCTTTAACCGCATTCAAAGTAACTGACAATATTTTCTTACCCCTTTTAAATTCCCAGTCAAATCACTAGAAGACAAAGTTTTCTACTTTGATGTAAAGAGCACAAACAGTTGAGACTTTTGATGGGGCGGATCTGGTAAAGATGGCGCTGTACAAACACAGCATCGTCATCAAGTCGCGTGACATGGTTTATATTTAGAACGTGGGATTTTTGTTTTGCTGCATACATGTACGTCACATGTACCGGCAGGCTTCTAGCCGGCCAGGCATACAATAGGATATTGGGCCGATACGCTTCGAAAAAAATCCGATACGCTTGAAGTTAACCGATATGCTATCAATATGCTTCACATTTTCTGTGACAAAAGAAAAAACTACCCAAGGTTTTCTCACTACTTGTGTATTAAGTGTACTGGTATAAAATAAGATCTGTTGCTGAAACGAATTATCAATTGTTACCTGAGGCAAATCATTTTTTTTAAACGAACAGTGAAAGCACATCCCACGAAAAGATACCGAGGTTCGCTACCGAGCGCTGGCGGTATACACTGTTGCACTGGCCGGCCGGCGGGCCGTACGTGAGCGAACTCTTTCGTTGAAATCTGATGTGATTGCGTGCCCCGGTCAACCATGCATCCAACACACGTGCTGTATGATCGGACCAAACCATTTTTGGTAATAAAGGGGTGTATTGTCTTGGGAACAATACTTATCAATATTTCCATTGAAGAAAAGAAAACCTGTGCTTTTTTTAGAGTCTGAAACATTTCTTTATACGACAGTCAGTTGTTCTACGTCACAATATATTATTTTTTCTGGAAATGTATTCAAGAAACGACGTAAAACGCAAACCTGGCACTAAATCATCCCTTACGAAATTAATGGATTCGCCCGTGCATCGTGCTAGCTGTTTTTTGAAGAAAGTACGATTGTACATTTGATGTTTTGACGTTACTACTCGTTAGTAATCACAACAATTTGATAAGTTTTGTTGTAAAAAAGGACTTTATTTATTCTTAGGACAAAATAAATCAGCATCTGTTGCCACAAAGCAAGATTTGTAGCACTCCAGTCAGACGCCACATGGTGGGTTGCATACTCTCTCAAGTGCTGCGGGAAAATGTTGTCATTCGCCGGCACAGGCTGCTGGGCCATGCGCTAACTTGCCGGCAGCAATTCCCAGTGTTTATTTCTCATCGTCAATGTTCATATTTCTCGCCAATCATGATCATCTTAGTCATGCTTTAAATTGTGTTTCTTCATGTTTCCACCACTTTTTGCAATTTTCCTGTAAGAGGGTACCATATATCATTATCAGTAATGGAAAACAATGAAAACTTGAGACCTACATTTTTCCTTATGAAAAAGGATCTTGTTTATAAACAGTTCTCTTATTAGGTGTTGGGCCTCAGCCCAACACCTATTGTTATTGTAAGAATTTACTATTATTCTTTTTATTCTTCAAGACACATTTCTTCTCCAGAACTGTTTGTTAACATGAAAACATATATGAACTTCAATTGTCAATACATGAATGCACAACCAACTGAAGATGTGCTTTTTTGCAATTACGTCATCATGACGTCATCATGGGTCACGTGACGTCACTTCAAAAAATAATAAATTTAATCTTTGAAATTCAATATAAAATCAACCGTGAGAGACCGCAACTTGAAGTTTGCGGGAATCGACATGATAATATATGATCTTCATTTTATCTTGTGCGCGTAAAATCACGTGACCCTTCCTTCCGGTCGAAACCGGAAGTGCCTAATAATTTGAAAGTGGAAAAAGATATGAACTTGCTTTCAACGGTGTTGATGTCTGCCTGGATTGACCTTTCAAAAAAAATAATTGGTGACGTCATGAAGAGTTGGAGCGCCCTCTAGCGGCAGGTTAAAAAACGCGAAAAACGCATTTTCACTTGATGTCTGTGGCGAAGTTTGCAGTAACGGCTTCAAAATTAATGTACATGATGACCATAATGACCACCTGTGCGCGAAAAAAAATTGATTACATGTACGTCATCAGACCGGAAGTTACAATAAAAAGACCTTTAAACCTTCAAAACTTGCTAAAAAATCAACCATGATAGATATAATCAAGATTTGGCTAACTATAGCACAGTTAAAATAGTTCTTGAACTTTCTGGTAATGACGTCACAATGACGTCATCAAGTATCATATTACAAGCAATCAAAGATTTCTAAATTTAATCTTTGAAAATCAATATAAAATCAACTGCTACAGATTTGATTTTGTTTTTTATAGCAATCGATACAATATTGCAGGGTCTTCATTTTTGGTATTAAGTGCAAAATCACTTGACCCTTCCTTCCGGTCGAAACCGGAAGTGCCTTATTATTTGAAATTGGCAGAAGATGCGAACTTGCTTTCAAAGATGTGAGTGTCTGTCTAGGCAGTACTGTACATGTACAAAAATTTACAGGTGACGTCATGGATTTAAACATGCATATTTTGAGTTGATGTGTGTGGCAAAGTCTGCGGTAATCCATGGCCCAACACCGTGTGGTTGTTCATACAACCTCTAGTTTATCACTGTTAATATCAGGGTTTGACTATAATGGCAAAGATTTCATGTAAAGGTAAACTTGGCGTAATGAATGCTTTTTGAAAGACATCTAATGCTGACTACCGTGTTGCATTTGTTTTACTTGTAATTGAATTTTTTTTTTTTTAAATAAAATCCAGGCCCACTTTCTGCAGCATGCTGTTACAGTGTTAGGGTTTTTTGCTCTTTTTCCGATCATAAAATATGTTTCCAAATGGCCTTAGATTGCACCACAGAACATCTAGAATGTGAAAAATTTTTGCATGGCAGACTCAATGTCTCCATTGTGTTTACAAAAAAAGTAAAAGTGGGGGCCTGGGAAAAAAGGCCGTCCATCCCTTGCCAGCAGTCACAAATGGCATATCTTACATGAATCATCTAAGCAGGGCCATCTGTGGTTCAATTAGAATGAAATCAAAGAAAATGTGCACTCGGTTTAAAACCTGTCTTCCCAGCCGGTTTTAAAAGTCACACGAATGGGTGGAATTTATTCTATTCACCGAGATGATAAAAGGGATTTTCATTGATTCGTCAATACAGTTCACACATGTACATGTATATAACTGTGGCTCACCTAATAAATCATGCTTTTATCTCTTCCACAAACTAAATCTCAGGCATGCAACTGTAAATTCACCACACAAAAAAGGAAATTCCAAAATTTGTTTTCGAATTTTGAGAGGCATAATGACATGAGAATAAAAAAAGAGAGGAAATCAGCATCTCCGAAAAAAAAGTTGCATGCCTGAAATCTATTGCAATACTGAAAATGTACAGTTCAGAATCGACAAGAACGGTTCCACTGTTACTATCAAATGAAAGAACCTCTTCCGCCCAGCCCCTATCTATAGTGAAAATGATGTCATGCTCGGAGAGATATTAAAGTAGAACTGGGCAATTGTCAGACCCCCTGTGGGTCGGTATACATGTATACCACGAAAATTGAAACTGCTTCACTGCCTTTTGAGCAACGGGGCAACATGCAACACAAACTACCATCTGAAAGTTGTCAAACATCCCGTTTTGCGTAAAACATTTTTTTTATCAAACAAGTCCTAATTACAGAATAGAGTAACATCTTTTGAAGTACATGTATACTGCTTTCATTTGAGCAGGGTAGCCTTTTCAGTAATTTGAACTGTTCTCAGGGCTCTGACATGCACATTCATAGCCCTTACTGGTACACGTCTGTGAAGACAAAACTTGTTTATTGTGTCCAAGAGAAATTACCACTCCTCTAAAATAAAGTACCTTGGCCTGTACATGTTACTCAACTCAATAACAGCAGAAACACCCACTCTATATTAGCGATAGTGCATGTTCAATTGGTATATGAGAAATAAACTGAATACCCAGACTATATTGTTGACAGTACAATGGTACTGGGGGTATTCCCCAATAGTTTACCTACAGCGAGCCAGAGAGCTTAGAATCTATTCAAGTTCAGCATTCCTCGTTGCAACGTCACTGCCCCGTTTATTGGGTTTGTATTCTCAGGTCATCCACCATTGACTCTCACACACCTTGATGCAAATTGTATCAACAATACCCAATGAAAAAGCTGCCACAAACAATCCCATATTTGGCGCACTGCCCTGCTACTCACATGTATGCCTTACGGATAATATACATGTACATGTACATGTGCCACACCCTGCAGGTAAAACTTGTACACACTCAACCAAAAAAGAAAGTCCCCCCCCTCAAGTTTGTTTGTCTTTAACTCAAGAACTACTAGGCACCTCTCATTCAAATAATGACTAATCAGTACATAAAGTCCTTAGCAATCCAGCCATACTCTTAATTTGGCCCTAAAACAGCGATAATGTGTACAAAATTATACAACTTATGACAAATGATACCGAAACAAATTTGCACTTTTGTACACCTGCAAGTTGAGTGTGAACATTTTGTCTCGAATGCTCTTTCATCTCTTCCAACAAAAAATTCTTAAAACAAATTTCTTAACATTTTTTCACCATTTCCTTTACTGCATAAATGTACTTTGCATGTTCTTTGAGGTTCAGTAAAGGAAAGGGTAAAAACATAACCAACAAAACTTTTTGTTGGAAGATTGCGTTAGAGACGAAATGTTCACACTCAACTTGCTCGTACACTTTGTGTACGGACATTATCGCTATTTGTGCCAAATAAAGAGTATGGCTGGATTGCTAAGGAATTTCTGTACTTGTCATTATTTGAGCAAAAGATGCGCAACAGTTTTAGAGTGAGACAAAAAGTATTGGGGGATTTCTTTTCTGGTTGAGTGTATGTGTGTGATGGCGATATGGAACTATTGGAACAATATGGAACTATGGAACTATATGAAAAGCACAGCTTTTCATTTCCTTTGGAGCACTCACCTGTTGTGAAAAATACTGTATTAGGCAAACCATGGACCACAATGGTCCGTGGGCAAACTCAAACATGTTTTTCTTTGGTAATGAGTGATTGGCTCACAGCATCAGCAGCCTACATGTACATGTACATCGCATGAATTAATTTGCACACGGTTAACAATGGTTAAAGATATAGTCCATCATTTGTAATTTGCGCATTCTGTTCATTTGAAGCAACAAAAGTGCTCAAAATCTAAAGAAGGGTGCGGAACAACTGACCTGATGAAGTTTCAGCTCAGCTTCAGCTGTATATTTCGAGAAAAACAACATTCTATGATCTCGATTTCGAATCAAAAGTTGCTAAATCATGTTTTGAATCAGGCCTGAATTCAGCGCCGAAACAGTTCTCACTGAGCCGATTGCAGCTACACGATGTTGCGCACCGATCAGATGAATTATAGCAACCACGCACGCATGTGCATCATGTCAACGCTTGCACACGCTTTGCTGAATAAACGAACTACTAGTTAACGGAAATTTCCAACGGTACTTCTTAAGACATTGTAAAGGCCTTCTTTTGTTGATTTCTTTAAAATGACAGCTTGCCAGAAAGAATAATTTCACAGGGAGTTTAGTCCCCTTACTATCTTTCAACCAGTATGTTTTTCAACAATAATTACGCCAGTTACTTTTTGAATAGCTGCAAATGATGGACTCTGGCTTTAAAATAGAACATGTATACTTTTTTCGTTAAATTATAACTTACAAGTAGAAAATCCATTACAATAAAAACTTCCTACATTACAGCATAGAGCAAGGACAGATTCAACAAAATGTTGAATGACCTATTTAACTTCACATTTTCACATAATTGTAGACAAGCTCGGTAGGCATCTCAAATAAACTTGAACAAATTTATATAGAACCATCATCACCAGTATTCTGCAGATTATCAAGAAACTATATAGAACCATCATCACACGATATTCACTGCAGATTATGAAGAAACTATGCAGCAGGACGTTATAATTACACGAAATGTTCTCTGTACAGTGGCGTACATGTGTAGCACGGTCGTTTTTATTGGGGTTTTTTTTTTAAATTTCTTTAAAAGGGCACTTGCACATCTGTGCTGAAAATGTAGACACGCTTTTTTTCCCCAAACACTTGGCCTCCGTAAAATCAAAGGGGGGGGGGGGGCTGGTACCATCTGTCTATGGGGGCGCTCTTCAAAACCGACGATTGTGCACACTAATAAACACTATATGGTGCTTTTCAGGGCGATACATGAACGTAAATTCACCAAAACAGGCACCCAGAATGGCCGATGGGACCAAAAAGGGCACAACTTCTTTTTAAAAAGGGCAATTGTTCAGAAAAAAAGGGCACTTGTTTAAAAATGGGCACTCTTTACAAAATATTTGGGGGGGGGGGGGTAAGCGCTGTTTAAAAAAGGCATTTGAATGGAAAAGGGCAGTCTTTAGAAAATATTGGGGGGGGGGCGGTAAAAAAAACCCTTACCCCCCTGCTGGCTATGCCTATGCTGTATACATGTTGTCCCTTGAACACTGCTCATAGTATGTGATGTGGTCTGAATGTGTTTTCATGCCTAGGCTTGGATTTAGCTTGGACTCAATCATAAAACTTTGACTTTAATAGCTTGACTTCTGGAAAAGAGACTAGACTGGAATTGGACTCGATCTGCTTGGACGCAACTCCGGTGGACTCGACTCGACTGGCCAAATAAAGAGTATGGCTGGATTGCTAAGGAATTTCTGTACTTGTCACTATTTGAGCAAAAGATGCGCAATAGTTTTAGAGTGGACAAAAAGTATTGGGGGGATTTCTTTTCTGGTTGAGTGTATGTGTATAATGGCGATATGGAACTATTGCCTGTGCTTTTCATTTCGTTTGGAGCACTCACCTGTTGTGAAAAGTACTGTATTAGGCAAACCATGGACCACAATGGTCCGTGGGCAAACTCAACATGTTTTTCTTTGGTAGTGAGTGATTGGCTCACAGCATCAGCAGCCTACATGTACATCGCATGAATTAATTTGCACATGGTTAAAGATATAGTCCATCATTTGTAATTTGCGCATTCTGTTCATTTGAAGCAACAAAAGTGCTCAAAATTTAAAGAAGGGTGCTGAACAATTGACCTGATGAAGTTTCAGCTCAGCTTCAGTTGTATATTTCAAGAAAACAACATTCTAGGATCTCGATTTCGAATCAAAAGTTGCTAAATCATGTTTTGAATTGGGCCTGAATTCAGCGTCCGAAACAGTTCTCACTGAGCCGATTGCAGCTAAGCGATGTTGCGCACCGATCCGACGAATTATAGCAACCATGCGCGTGTGCATTGTGTCAACGCTTGCACGCGCTTCGCTGAATAAACGAACTACTAGTTAACAGAAATTTCCAAAGGTGCTTCTTAAGACGTTGGAAAGGCCTTCTTTTGGTGATTTCTTTAAAATGACAGCTTGCCAGAAAGAATAATTTCACAAGGAGTTTAGTCCCCTTACTATCTTTCAATCGGTATGTTTTTCACCAGTTACTTTTTGGATGATGGACTCTGGCTTTAAAATAGAACATGTATACTTTTTTCGTTAAATTATAACTTACGGTACAAGTAGAAAATCCATTACAATAAAAAATTCCCACATCACAGTACATGTATTTGCTAATTGTTAAACGCATTTAACTTCACATTTTCACATAATTGTAGACAAGCTCAGTAGGCATCTATATATATAAGAGAGAGTTTAACTCGGCCTCCGAGACGATGTTTGCTCATGAAAGGATCCGAGACCGCGGGCTCCCGCGGCACCAAAATCGCTCCACGTCCGTGGAAAAATGCGGAGTGTGTCTTCCGCCGGGTCGGACACTTCGGGTCGTCCTTATTTTCCCGTACGGACCGACGATCCGTTTAGTCGATTTTTCGTGACTGCGTTTTGCGCAGGAATTTGCCGTCGTGTGCACTTTCACGTTGACTGCCTGGCCGCCCCCTGTGCTGGCTTTTTCTGCGTGTCTAGACTGTGCGAGGTCAGCGAGGTCAACATAGGGTTGCGTTTACGTGTTCTACTCGGCCGTTTTGCAAAAGAGTTCACCAAACGTTAGTATGGGGTGACCTTGGTAAAATATTTTTTGTCCATGGTGCGTGGCCACCAAGTGTCCCTATTCTTTCATATGCTTCGCTTGCCGCCCCTGTGCCGAGTGCAACAAATACTCAGAAGGACTATATATTAGTATGCCTAGCGCGGTCTGACCAATCGAAAGTCTACACTGCGTGGTACTTCCCGGCTATGCGTAAAACCGTCACTGGCAACGCGTACTGCAGCCTGCTCCACACCCTGGAAACAAGGTTGAGTCTACGGTGCTCGCTATTTGAAGCACAAGCATGTGATGTCGCGTGATAGAGTGCTGTTGCTTCCATAATGTGTTTACAGCTCCATGCTTCCACCACCAAGGCTGAGCGTTGTGAGTTCGTTGCCCGCCACGTATAATTCAGTGCAAGGGCGGATCCAGAACACAATTTTGGGGGGGGGCCAAATAAAATTTTGGTCCCCCAAAAAGTGGGTCTAAAAAAATACGGCGTGGGGTTCGGGGCCCGCTTAAGGGCCCCGAAAAATTTTTGGATTCTAGATGCTCTGTGGTGCGATCTGAGGCAATTTCTGACCCATTTAACCAATTTATTTTTGAGGAAAAGATGGTGGTGTACTCATTGCCTGCCTTTATTGCGATGTCACATTAAAAAAAAAAAAAAATTGGTTTCGTTTTGGGGGGGGCCATGGCCCCCTTTGGCCCCCCCCTGGATCCGCCCTTGATTCAGTGTCGTGTTATAATTTCGGGGGCCTGTTTGGGGTCAACGAAGGATCGATGCATTCACAAAAAAATCAACGAAAAAGTGTCCGACCTGGCGGAAGACACCCACATTTTTCCACGGACGTGGAGCCATTTTGGTGAAGACCGCGGTCTCGGATCCTTTCAGGAGCAAACATTTCTCGGAGGCCGAGTAAAACTTGCTCTTGATGGTTGAACTTCAATAAAAGTTAAATCGACTTTTTCCTCGCAGACGGTCTTGCAAATTGTAAGAAGTTCAAGTTTACGTTTGTTGAAGAGTCCAATACTGAAACTTAATTATGACCTTCGTCCATGATTCAGACCATTTGTAATTTTATGGTAACACTTAACATTTAACATTTTCATTTCAAATAACACCTTTACATTTTATTGTATTCGCATGTGTACTACGGTAACCTTTTCACTGCGTTTTCCAAATGCGACTGCCTCACAAAATGCCAATTTAACAGACCAACGGGAACATTTACAAACAGTTGCCATGGTACATAATTATCATGTGCGTAAATCCATGGGGGACAGGGGGAACCCCCCCCCCCCCTCCCCATTTTAAAGCGGGGGACATTGTTTGGTTCCGCCCCCCCCACTTTTTCTTCCCCGAATAAAAATTGTAGCCTACAACAATGATTCTATTGCTCAGAATACATGTAGCTGATTCAATTACTCCAAACTCAAAACTTTAAAAGATGATCTTTTGCTAAAATTGGTTTTAGTGGTCAGAAATTGCCTCAGATCACACCACAGAAATAGCTTTTCTATAACTGCATGTCTCCTTAACTATATCCCCATTTACATTTAACTCATCCTCAACACTACGCCCTACCCGATCTATGATCGGGTAAATCAGCTTGTCTCAAATAAACTTATAGAACCATCATCACACGATATTCACTGCAGATTATGAAGCAATATGCAGCAGGATGTTATAATTACACGAACTGTTCTCTGTATGTTGTCCCTTAAACACTGCTCATGGTAAGTGATGTGGTCTGAATGTGTTTTCATGCCTAGGCTTGGATTTAGCTTGGACTCAATCATGAAACTTGGACTTTAATAGCTTGACTTCTGGAAAAGAGACTGGACTCGATTGGACTCCATCTGCTTGGACTCAACTCGGAGGACTACACTATAATACTGCTGACAGGAGTTCAACCCCATGTGACAACCAAAGTTTTAGCATTTGAATCGAAACTTCACATTATCTTCTACAAGTTGCCGTACCAAACACGATCACACTTTAAACCTGAAACCCTTTGCCAATTTGTCATGGTGACTACACGTAGGACACCAGCATACGACTAGCTACATGATGTCATCTGAAGTGTCAAATCAACTTGCGAACCAAATCCTCGTCCATTAGCTGATCGATAAATTGCAAACTGCACTCCAAAGTTGTACCCCATTTCTGACTCTGCAAACAGCAGTCCTACTAGCAACATGAAGTGTCACTAAATGATTCCACACACAAAAGAAAGAATGGCTACTCACCTACAGAAACTCCTCCCCTGTATACAGCACTACACACACAACTGTGGCTGGCCTCACAAACAATCAATGCTAAACTCTTCCAGAAACCAAATCTAAGATTGCAGTACTGAAAAGGTGCAGTGCAGAATCGACAAGAACAGAATCCAAGTTACTCTCAAAGGCGAAGGCGCACAAATGATAGAACCACTTCCGCCCAGCCCCTATTTATAGTCCCGATGACGTCATGCTGGGTAGTTACTCAGAAGAATTAAGCAATTGCCATGCATTTGTGCTGTGCCACCCTGTAGTTTGATTGGCCTATTTCTCCTGCACACACTCACGGTCACACTGAACATACCACCCTATTGGTGCACACATAGATATTTAAATTAGGCTGACCCCTAGGTTATTCTGACAATCTAAGCTTCCCCATAGAGCACGTACAATTGTACACTCAGTTTATGAGAAATAAACTGAATACCCAGACTATATTGTTGATTGTACAAATTGGTACCGGGGGTATTCCCCAATAGTTAACCTACAGCGAGCCAGAGAGCTTAGAATCTATTCAAGTTCAGCATTCCTCATTCCAACGTCACTGCCCCGTTTTTTGGGTTTGTATTCTCAGGTCATCCACCATTGACTCTCACAGACCTTGAGGCAAATTCTGTCAACAACACCGAATGAAAAAGCTGCCACAAACAATCCCATATTTGGTGCTGCCCCGCTGCTTACGGATTAGCACACCAGGTGAAAGGAATAATGGCGATATGGGACTATTGCTGGTGCATTTCATTTCTGTTGGAGTACATGTACTCACCTCAGTGACAAAGTCTTTCTTAGACAAACTCAATCTGTTTGACTTTAATGAGTGATTGGCTGACAGCATACAGCACACATCCAATATGTAATTTCGTTCACATTTTGTGGGGATTACCAAACTATAGACTTTTGGAAACTGTGTTGTACAGGGTGTCCCAAAACAATTGACACCCTAACTTTGATTGCAACTTCAAAAATAACCAAGCTGGCTCTGTACGTTTTTTTTGCAAGCGGACATTATCACTAGCAAACAAAATTTGGGTGTTGGAGCAGGAGGGGGGGGGTTTCGCTTTTTTTTCTCATGAATATCTATTGAAAAAAAAATGTTTGACAGAGCTGGGGTTTTTTTTTGGACCCCCCAAACCCCCCTCTGGATCCGCACCCGTGTAGGCTGGGAATTCTTAACTGTTGAAAACAGCCACTTGATTGATTTGGACTGGAAGGACTACTTGGCACAAAATGTATGTTTGCATAGGAGGGTTTACCAAAATTAACTTTTTTTGACGTGACACAAGAGGGCGCCGTGTAATGACGTCATCTTCACTTGCTTGTGTTTGGCATCCCTCACTGACCATTTGCTGAATTTGAATCTTTGAAACAAAAGTACATTTTGAAAATGAACAAAGGTCTTCGCTGTGGGCGATTCCGTAAATTTGGGCATAAATGTCAGACACTTTAATGAGCTGCTGTTGGAAAAGTGAATGTGATAGATCACTAATAATGTGACATCTAATGAGTAGAAAACAATTACATACCAAACTACGGTACCACCACCTTGACGACCATGTGGTCCGACGTATGATGGTTAAATTAAACAATTCAACAGGTTAATTAAACAGAATACCAGTGAAGGGTATGTACCCTAGTTAAACAAAGTCAAAGTATAACAGACTGACAGACACACATAAAAAAGAAAGTTAAAAACAAAAATAATTGTCCTACCTACCAATCTGGATAATTGTTAGGATGTTACCGTAAACACACACATATTTTCAGCCTAAGTGAACCTACCATGATACGGGTCTTGACACACATCTATGGCTTGGCCGGTGTCAATTCTTGCTGTCCTCTTTGGAGGTTTGTGGCCATGAACTTCCTGTATGCATCTTCATCGGTCTCTGCAAGCTCATCCAGCATTGACCAAAAGCACTGTGCCTGCTTCATCAGGTCATGTTGGATGCCTGTCGCCATAGTTTACTGAAATTGGAAAAGAAAGGAGCAAAATTTTGAAAATGGCGTCCACGCGATATTCGCAACGGAGCCCTCACCAATAAACGGTAAATTTCACTTCTAATCCAGATTGTAAGTAAAGCTTAGTATCTCGATCTTAAAATCATAAATCTGTAATTGTATCTCAGGAGGCGTATATAGTAATTCTGAGGCTGTTTTGAGGGTGAAATTTGATGTTTTTGTTGGTAAATGTTTGGTTGTTAATTATTTGTAACGCCATGTAAGTACTATCGCCAGATCATGTCCAAATGTTGAAAATAATGGAGGGGCTACTGTTGCGGCATTTGCTTTTGTTACAGCATTGTCTGGCTCCCTGACCTAATAGTAAATGTCCTTCGTACAACTGCATGTGAGCACATCACATCACATGACAACGATTAGGGTCTGTGGATGAACAGTTAACCACACGCATGCAAAATCATAGCGGGGTACCAACAAAATCAAAGAAAGTGTTCTTGTTTTGAAGTAGATACAAAATGTTGATTGTTTAACAGCACCATGGTTTAAGATGGTTTGTATTCATCATGTGTATGCTGCAACTTTTGTGCAAACAAAATTTTCCATCTTCTTTTTTACTACAATAGCTAGGAAAGAATTCCATACATGGACACATGACATCACTAATTTTCCGATAACATGTCCTAAACAGTTTGCAGGGAAAACATTGAAGCATTTACTGAGAAAACACTTGGAATTTTGCAGACCAGTCTCATAGGGTTTGTGCACAGGGTGTCAAGTGATGTCCAGGTGGGGTATGGAAGTCTTTCTGCTTTGTTTATCCACAGACCATTGTTGTCATGTGATGTGCACACACGCAGTGGTACATGTAACTCCGATGGGGCTTACACTGTCGTTATCTTCAGAACACCTCTATTTTTTACCGGTTCCGTTCCGTTCAAAACTGACTTTTGCATGACTGTTCAGTACCAAAACAACTTTTGCGGGCCAGTCTTTTGTCTTCAGATTAACTCATGTTTGTTGTAATTTTGAAACGCACTTTCAAAGAAAATGTGACTTTCCTATCTTTTTTTTGGCAATCAGAGACGCAAGCCAGACAGAATTAAAGCCTGATGCTGATTGGCTGATGATATTTTTTTTATAAGCCAATCAGCATGATCAGCATCGAGCCTTCATTGCATCAAGTTTTCACTGTCGCCATAAATTCGAGCCTGTTTTCTGGTTGTCGTCGACGTCTTTTCAAATGACTCTTTTACCCCATAATTTCCCTCATAAATCGAAGACATGCCCACTTTCCACAATATAATAAACAAAATATTCAAGAAGGTGTCCTCCCTTGAATGATTGAAAAAAATGAGTGATGTACGTATTGAGTGTCATTTAGTCAGCTGTTTTGATGAGTCCTTTCTGCCTTTAACCTTATATAGGAACGGGTTCCTAAAGATAACGATTACCGAGACTAGGCCTACTACATGTACTAGGCCTAGTACATGTACTAAAAATAAAAAGGCGAAGTTGGGTACCAAGTTACTCTGGCATGTCGGACGGAAACAATGCAGCATTCAGCATTTGTGTTCAAAGTCAATGGAAAGTCAAGAAGATTTTCAAAGTATTTTCTAACCACATTGGAAACGCGATTCTCTGTCCCAGATTCATATCTTTTAGGAAAGAGTTCCATACTGGGCCATGACCTGAAAAGTACCAAATCTGATGAAGAAACACAATTTAAGGAGTGCAAAAATTCTCAAAATACTTTAACCACCAGTCACACTTGCCAACTGCACTTGCCACACTTGCCAACTGCGCGCTGAAGCGCGCACCCGACGACTGTTTGTCGGCCAACTTCGGCTGCCGTTCTACCTCTGCCGTGATGCAAGTGAAGCCTCATAGTTAGTGCAGCAGTGGTGCATCAAACAGGCATCCCGTGCGCGCTTCAGCGCCATGCCGCGCCGCGCCCAGTCAGTTGCTGTGTCACGCGTAGCTGCTCTATTTTCTCGTCCACACAACTGACAGCAACGCGAGGCCAGCGAAAGATGGCCGTAAAAAAGGCTTCCGAAAATTCGTGATTCTCATGGCAAACCACAACCCATCCAAACAAACAAAGTTGTTTAA
The DNA here is from genome assembly GCF_015706575.1 of Patiria miniata. Taxonomy (NCBI): domain Eukaryota; kingdom Metazoa; phylum Echinodermata; class Asteroidea; order Valvatida; family Asterinidae; genus Patiria; species Patiria miniata. The sequence goes on along the minus strand of NW_024037064.1, from coordinate 6,044,878 downwards.
GGTAGTTAAAAACCTACTTCATACACCCATCAAGGTATTTTTTTTTCTCAAAAAAAGGATTTTGATGCATTTTGACAGTATTATTTCACGGACAAATCAACTAAAAATTAGATCATGAAATTTTCGGTTTTTTTCAACAACGACGAAAGTCTCCCAAATGTCAAAGGAAAGAATGAACCTTCATCCACAAAAAATCTCGTGAACGTGATTTCGTCAATATTTTAAGAATTTGATGTACACCTAATGTTTCCAACAACTTCCATTTTTCACAATGCGAAATATCGTCGCCATTAATTGTTAAGCATAGAGCGAGGAACCCAAACACAGTGTGACCTTGTGACCTCATACGCCCACTGATTGGTCGAGTTCGAGTATGGCCTGCTTAATATTGTAGCGCAAATTGGTAAACACTTTCATGACTTACTTCTCACGCGGCGATTCTCTTTAGTTCTGGCAGCTGGTCTTCATTGGGCGATAGAAATTAGAGATTGGGCGTTTTTAGCTGCGCACATAAAATGTACATAGCGTGCAAGCATGAGTGCTTGGCGGTACAGGGTACCAGCGAAAGTGCTGTTGCGCGTTGGGCTCTTTTAGTGTGCGGCGCAGAATTGGGCGCATTGGCATTGCACTGCATGCACAAACCGCATAGTTGGGCGCTTACTGAAGCCAAATTTATAGCGCGTATTTTAAAGTTGCTAAGGAGCTTGGTTACGCGTACGCCGTAGGCGCGGCGCACTTCACTTGCCATTTTGCTGTCACTTTGAGCGGACGTGCGCTGATCTCCACAACTAATATTGTGAGTAGAAAATAGTGTTATTTATATCGTGACACTTTTCCCAGCTATTTAATTTAGGGCAAGTCTAGCTTGGGGTAATTCAGCGCACAGTTATCCAAAGTCCGCATATTTTAGGTGAAATTTAGGAGAGAATATAAGCCAGAAATCTTGTGAATAATTTATTTGGAAACCATTTGGAGGTCTGATCACCTCCGGAGGTAACTGGAGGTGACTGGAGGTAACTGTGCTTGGAGGTACATGTACCTCCGATTCATTTGGTGCGAATTAAATGATGCATTGAGTAGTACAAGTTATATCTTGTTTCCGATTGTCAATTACTTGCTTGTCCAATAGGGTTTGCCTGCAAGTGGGGATATATTTTCCCCAAACGGACGCACCCCCCGGGTTGTTGAGAACCCGCCGCCCATATAGAATCCCCACCGCGTGCGGAGCCGCTCCCGCGCGCAACTCAATAAAATAATTTGTGGGAGGGAAGAACGCCACAAATGGTGTCAGAAGTGGGATTCTTGTAGGGAAAAATTTAGTATTGGTAGGCAAGTAGTTGTATTTTTGTGTGTGTGTTTGCTTACCTCTTCCGAGTGTGAGCGCCTCACTGATTTGTGTACCTCCGCCGGAGGTGCTATATAGAGTGTGTGTTATTTGAGAATTATTTTGCAGTTGTGTGTACAAATAAAAGGGGCTTGGGATATTATGGCGGACCACAGGACCTCCAGAGAGGTCATATCAGGTTCGGGTACAGTCACCTCCGGAGGTGAGAGTGGTGTACCTCCCCATGGAACCGCCCCTAATTTCATATCAATGAGATTAGAGGAGCTGGAAAAAGAAATTCAGCTGCAGGAAGAGCAGCTCCGATACACACTTAGAAGCATGGCGTTGGATAAGAAAGTCCAGCCGAACAAAGTAGATAAACCGATTATAAATCGGAATAATGTTGAAATGCCTGGATTGCACCTCCCGGAGGTGCAGGATGATCCAGAGGTGAAATTCAAAGATTTAATGGGGGAGTTGAAGCTCCAAACGTCGGGGTATGCGACTGGGATCAGTCCTACGGTGCCCCTAACAACAAATACAGTCATGCAATGTAGTAGCAAAGACAGACAAAGTGAGGATCAAAACAGCCGTGTGGCTATAAGAGGTCCTCAGGTTAAAGGTTATGGAGGGCCTGTGACCTCCACACCTCGTCCCGTAGTCTCAGAGCCTGTACGGACAGGACAGAGAGATGAAATTGGATTGCATCCAATGACCGGACGTGGTGGTCGGCCGAATATAATGCCGGATAGATTTGACGGAAAAAGTCCCTGGAAAGACTACCGTCAGCACTTTGAAGCATGTGCAACAGCGAACGGCTGGAGCAATGCACAATCGGCTGTGTTTTTAGCAGCTAGCTTAAAAGGAGCAGCACTGAAAGTGCTAGGGCGTTGTAACCGAGAAAGCGGACAACTCCAGTATAAAGAATTGATAGATCAACTCGAAGCGCAATTCGGGCCGGGACAAATGGCCGAAAATTTCTTAATGGAATTGCGAACGCGCAGACAGGGTCAGAAAGAATCCCTGAGAGAGTTGGGGCAGGCAATAATGGAGCTAGTGGCCCTAGCCTACCCCGAGTTCGATGAAAGTGGACGGGACCGTCTAGCACGGGTCCACTTTGCTGATGCCATTGAACACCAGTCAATCAGAGAGGGCATATTTAGGGCGAGGCCCCAAACCCTTGACGAATCAATCAGAGCTGCATTGGCAACAGAAAACTTTGAGCGAATGGAAGCTGAGAGAGATCCATCGCCAAGAAAACCCAAATACTGTAGAGCGAGTGAAAACAAGGGAAACCCACAGTTGGGACCAGCTAAACAAGCATTTCGCTCAGATAAGGATAAATTCCAGACAGTGAGTGAGGCGCCCCAACCGATGGGAATACCTCATAGTGAGGTACACATTGGAGGCGCTACACAATCAGAGGTGTTGACTTGTTACAATTGCGGAGGATGGGGGCATTTTGCAAGAAAGTGTCCCTCCCCGAGAAATCGTTCGGGAAACGCCGGGCGGTCTACCACGGGACCCATGGAAAGACCGCTATTCCAGAAAATGGGTCAACCAGTTGTCCCCCAGAGAGGACAGAATCCAAACCAGAGTTAGAAAAACGGGAAACAAACTCGGTTCCCCTAGAGGAACCCAAAGAAGGGTTATTTGTACGAGGGGTGTTAAGATCTATCAGTGTACAATTTCTGGTAGATACAGGGTCGACAGACACGATTATATCGAAGTCTGTTTACTCCCAGATCCCTATGGAAAAACGACCCAAATTAAACACAAGCCATATTCAAGTTCGTCAGGCTGGAGGTAGCCTTATGGGCAACATAATGGGTACAGTTGAAGTTGACATTGAGGTTGGCCACACAGTTGCTCTTGTTAAGGCAATAGTGGCCGATTTGCCGATCCCAGGAATTCTGGGCATGGATTATCTTCTCCCGACCGGAGGAGTATTAGATCTTAATGATTTATCCTTACACATCCATGGTGAAAAGATCCGTTGTACAGATCGAGTTGGGTCCTCGTTCTGTTATCGGGTAGTGGTGGACACAACCACTACTATACCACCTGGGCATGAAGCTATAGTGCTGGGGCATGTAAAGTCCAACCAAGAGTGGATTGCCAAACTTGGAATAATAGAGCCAATAGCCAATGGTGGAGAGCTTGCCCAAAGAGGCTTGGTGTTAGCTAGAACACTTGTAAGGACTGACCAAGACACAGTTGGACTAAGGGTATTAAACCCAAGTAGAAACAAACGGGTACTCCGCTGTGGGACTACAGCTGGAGTCCTCACAGAAGTGAAGGAAAGTGACATTGAAACTGAGTGCAAGCAGGACTCTACCATGGGAGTGCACGTCCCACTACATCTCAGAGAACTCTACGACAGAAGCGTTGAGAATTTAGAGCCTCGTTATCACGACGAGGTCAAGAGACTCCTAATTGAGTTTGGTGATGTGTTCTCCAAGGGTGAATCCGATCAAGGTCAGACCAACCTGGTGAAACACACCATCGATACGGGCACTGCCCGACCTATGAAGCAGCGGTTGCGAAGACAACCTGAATGCAATCAACAAGAAATATCCCGACAGGTTGAAGGTCTTGTAGAAAGAGGAATCATAGAACCATCTGAAAGCCCTTGGGCTTCGAATGTGGTTCTTGTTGCTAAGAAAGATGGCACAAAAAGATTTTGTGTGGATTATCGAGGGCTAAACTCAGTTACAATAAAAGATGCATATCCTGTTCCAAGGATAGATGACTCCCTAGACGCCCTGTCCGGAGCGAAATGGTTCTCCACATTAGACCTATCCTCCGGATATTGGCAGGTTGAGCTTGATGACGAAGCGAAACAAAAGACTGCATTTGTGGTCAGAGGAGGCTTGTTCAATTGGAAAGTAATGCCCTTTGGGCTCAGCAACGCCCCGGCCACATTTGAACGGTTAATGGAAAGAGTAGTCGCAGGGTTGCAGTGGCAGACACTGCTTGTGTACCTCGATGATGTGATTGTGTATGGGAAAACGGTCACCGAGGAATTGGATCGCCTGAAAGAAGTGTTCAGTCGCTTCAGAAAGGCAAACCTGAAACTAAAGCCAGCAAAATGCTTCCTGTTTCAGAAAACAGTGAGGTATTTAGGTCATGTAGTATCGGAGAGTGGCATCGCCACTGATCCAGACAAAACCAAGTCCATTCGAGACTGGCCAACGCCTGGTAACGTCAAAGAGGTTAGAAGTTTTGTGGGACTGGCCTCTTATTACCGGCGCTTCATCAGAAATTTTGCAGACATAGCAAAGCCCCTGCACAAACTTACCGAGAAGTCTCGGGATTTCATATGGGACTCAGATTGTGAGAGGTCATTTGAGACCCTCAAGAAGTGTCTGCAAGAGGCACCAATATTAGCCTACCCCAAGCCAGAGGGCCAGTATATACTGGACACTGATGCTAGTGGGGATGGAATTGGGGCTGTGCTCTCACAAACTCAAGAAGGGAGTGAAAGGGTGATTGCATATGCTAGCAGAACCCTATCTAAACCCGAGCGGAATTATTGTGTGACGCGGCGAGAACTACTCGCAGTGATCTTCTTCTTACGACAGTTCAAGCAGTATTTGTACGGACGGAAGATAATCATCCGAACCGATCATGCCTCCTTGAGATGGCTTATCAACTTTCGCAACCCAGAAGGTCAGTTGGCTAGGTGGTTGGAAGTCATTGGCGAGTACGATTATACAATTGTACATCGACCAGGCTTGAAACATTCCAATGCAGACGGCCTATCTAGGCAACCATGTAGACAATGCGGAAGGACTCTAGAGAATGAGTCAGAAACGGCAGTACACGAGAGTGTGGTTCGAATAACAAAGGTACAGCCAGAAATAACCAATGAAGCCATAACGCAGGCCCAACTAGAGGATTCCTCCACTTCTTGGGTAATCCAGGCCAAAAGAGATTCAACAGAAAGGCCAGAATGGAACACCGTTTCTGGGAAGTCAATTTCCATCAAGACCTATTGGCGCCATTGGGATCAGTTACACATCAACAATGATGTACTATACACCAGGTGGGAGTCTGATGATGGCAAGGAACTGAAATGGAAAATTGTACTTCCTGAGTCGCTACGAAAAGCGGTGACGGAAGAACTGCATGCAGGAAAAACAAGTGGACACCTTGGGTTTAAGCGAACACTGGCCAGAGTAAAGTGTCGCTACTACTGGTGTGGCATGCGCGCAGATGTCCGTTCCTTCCTCAGGAAGTGTGAACGATGCGCAAAGAGGAAATCACCACCTAAGCGGAACAAAGCACCGTTACAGCAGGTTCCAGTTGGCTATCCAATGGAAAGAGTAGCACTGGACATAATCGGCCCGCTACCAATCACCGACGATGGGAATCGTTGGATACTGGTAGTGGGCGATTATTTTACAAAGTGGATCGAAGCATATCCACTTGTGGACACAACAGCACAAACAGTTGCCAAGGTCCTTGTCACCCAGTTTATTTGCCGATATGGGGTCCCTGCAGAACTTCACTCTGATCAGGGAAGAAACTTTGAAGCAAACGTGTTTGGTGAAGTGTGCCGTACACTCGGTATACACAAAACACGAACCACACCCTATAATCCAAAATCCGATGGACTGATAGAGAGGTTCAATCGAACCCTCATCAACATGGTTGCAACCATGATAGAGCCTCACAGGCAGCAAAAGGATTGGGATTTGCAGTTGCCATATGCAACATTTGCATATCGATCCACTCCGCAGGAAAGCACAGGAGAGACACCCAACATGATGATGTTGGGCAGGGAAACGGCTTTGCCGATTGATCTGTTGACTGTTCACCTCGAGCACCCTGCGAGTGGCGACTTGGATTATGCAGAAGAGTTACGAACAAGACTAACGAGTGCTCACGATCGGGCTCGTGAGCATCTTAAATCCAGTACGAGAAGACAGAAGCGAGGCTACGACCGAAATGTGTCTGGCAAACCGCTGAACAAAGGAGATTTTGTTTGGGTTTATAACCCAGCTAAGAGGAAGGGAGTCTGTCCAAAACTAGAAAGTCGTTGGCAGGGCCCGTATCTGATAGTTGATAAACTTTCGGATGTAGTGTTCCGACTCCAAAAGAGTAAAAGGGCACGGACAAAAGTAGTGCACTTTGACCGGCTGAAACTGTATGAGGGCAAAACCCTTGAAAATTGGACTGAACCCAGGCACGAAAGCCTAATAAGTGAGCATGAAGAAATCAGTAATGAGCGGATGGAAATCCCTCCCCAAGACAGATCTATTGAGTGTGTAGATAATGAGTCAGGAAATGAGAGTGAGGCCATGGAAGAGCCGGTTGAAGCCGCTTCCATGGAGGTAATTAACAATGTCAATGAGGGAACTCAGGAATGTGAATCTGAAGAAAACATTGCGGCATTGAATGAGTGGGTGAGGACCCCTCCAAAATCTTCTATGAAACCCTCCGATTTGATGAGCGGTGTACCTCCTGTAAAACGACGGCAGTTGCCAGTAAGAAATCGTAGAGTACCCAAGAGGTACAGGGATTGTTAGAGGGTGATGAATGTTACTAAACCCTCTCTTCTTCTTGTTTCTTATTTCAGACTATGCCATTACCAATGACCACTCCAGACGATCTGGACGAGAGCAGGTTGCTGAGGTGCAACAAGTGCCCGAAAGTATTCTTGCAGAGACGAAGTCTCTACCGGCATCTGCAAGATTGCCATGGCCCACCCAGATACCTCGACTGCCAGAGGTGTGAATTCCAGTCTAAACGGCGGGACAACCTTCGCAGACACTACAGAAGGGTACATCCGAAACACATGGATGACCTCCATTTTTCAAGCAGCCCTCAGGGGCAGCTACCACACAGTCACCGTTGGATGGAGCGGAGGGATATCGCAAAAGTGTCCTACAGCCCCAGGGCAAGACCTGCAGCAACGGCGAGCTGTCCCCCGGAGACAGTAAATGCTCCAGCTAAATATCCAGCTACAGTTCCACCCACACCACGAGAAGCGGTGCATGTGGCACCTCCTCAGCCTACACCATGCAGTGTCTGGAATGAGATGGACATTCCAGTAGCTGAGGAGGTGGTGATCTCGCCAGCCGCATCACTATCCTTACTACCAGCAACCGCTGAGGAGCCGCTGCCCACCCACAACAAGACACCTAGCCCGGTTTCGGCACCAGTGAGCGGGAAACCCCTAGCCTGGCTGAAAAGCCAAATTCAACAGCAAAATCTGCCTACAGCCTCGGCCTCGTCAAGTGAGTCAAGCGAGGACTCAGACGAAGAAGAGGAGGTCACCAAGAAGAAATCATCCCTGCTCAATATTGCCATCGACAACGGCCTGACCAAGGTGACAGAGGTCGTCACCAAGACGAATTTCCGCAACGGCGACAAGGTTTCCGAGGTGACGCGGACCAGGGTGTATGAAGCCGGCAGCAAGTAGATCCAAAGTCTTCAAGTTCGTCTATCTGGACTTAACTTTTAACTTCAATTAATTGTTCCTCGTCGCGTTGCGGATCAGGACTCTAGTGCCACCTGTTAATCAACAAGAGAGTCTAAGTGTTTTTATTTTATTCTGAAATATTAAGTGTTGCGGATAAGGACTCTATCGTCCCAGTTAATGTTTTACTGTTAATTCAGATAATTGTTGACGAATTCATTGTTCAAGTGTTTTTGTTGAGGATCAACAGACTCTGGTCATCGGTGAAATTAGCTATAGAGTCAATGTTTTTAAGGAAATGTCTTGAAAGAATTAGAATTGCTGAATTGTTTAATCACAAAATAATTGCTGCCTTTATCCCTCACCTTTTTAACCAATTTGCTTGTTAGAGTTTCAGCCTAAGTGAACGGGGACCGTTCAGGCTTCGAGTGGGGCTATGTAGCGCAAATTGGTAAACACTTTCATGACTTACTTCTCACGCGGCGATTCTCTTTAGTTCTGGCAGCTGGTCTTCATTGGGCGATAGAAATTAGAGATTGGGCGTTTTTAGCTGCGCACATAAAATGTACATAGCGTGCAAGCATGAGTGCTTGGCGGTACAGGGTACCAGCGAAAGTGCTGTTGCGCGTTGGGCTCTTTTAGTGTGCGGCGCAGAATTGGGCGCATTGGCATTGCACTGCATGCACAAACCGCATAGTTGGGCGCTTACTGAAGCCAAATTTATAGCGCGTATTTTAAAGTTGCTAAGGAGCTTGGTTACGCGTACGCCGTAGGCGCGGCGCACTTCACTTGCCATTTTGCTGTCACTTTGAGCGGACGTGCGCTGATCTCCACAACTAATATTGTGAGTAGAAAATAGTGTTATTTATATCGTGACACTTTTCCCAGCTATTTAATTTAGGGCAAGTCTAGCTTGGGGTAATTCAGCGCACAGTTATCCAAAGTCCGCATATTTTAGGTGAAATTTAGGAGAGAATATAAGCCAGAAATCTTGTGAATAATTTATTTGGAAACCATTTGGAGGTCTGATCACCTCCGGAGGTAACTGGAGGTGACTGGAGGTAACTGTGCTTGGAGGTACATGTACCTCCGATTCATTTGGTGCGAATTAAATGATGCATTGAGTAGTACAAGTTATATCTTGTTTCCGATTGTCAATTACTTGCTTGTCCAATAGGGTTTGCCTGCAAGTGGGGATATATTTTCCCCAAACGGACGCACCCCCCGGGTTGTTGAGAACCCGCCGCCCATATAGAATCCCCACCGCGTGCGGAGCCGCTCCCGCACGCAACTCAATAAAATATTTTGTGGGAGGAAAAACGCCACAATATTCATAAGTCATTCATTGCACGTTCGCACGTGCTATTCGCAATGTTTTCAAGCCAACGTACGTCAGCGTACTTACTTTCGTTTACACGCGTACATGTGATTGCAAATCATGCAATCTCGCAACGGTCTTCATTTTTTTTAACCAGCGATTTGGACCAAACATTAGAAGTCTCCTGCACGTGTTTCACATGAAAATGAAGCGTATACCTTCCTCTATGAATCTTTGAGCGTGTTTTAAAGAATCCAATGTACACCTAAAAACTATCGGCCCTCGCTTTTGTCATGTTTATTGATAAAAAATATGATTTTGTTCGACAGGCCCTGACAACACTTTATATTTGGCAAAAGCAGTTATTTTTGGTATCAAAATAAAGCACACGATTTGAACTTTTCACATATTTAGCCATCTTGGCCAAACAGTACATGTATCCAGGCACTTTTTGTGTTTTCTTTAGTCTCGCATAAATCTTGTAAAACCTCGCGTACGCTTTTGGGCCACGCATGCACGACCTCGGGACAAGAAACTGAGGTCAAACAGGGCTGTGTGCGTGTGAGACACGGCCACTGACTGGCGCCATGCAGTTGGCAAGTGTGACTGGTGGTTCGGTGTGTGAAGTGAAAAACTTCCTCCAGCCCTAATGACAACCCAATGATAAAATTTAGGGCTGGGTAACTCCAGCTAGGAAAACGACTGTGTTTGGAAAAAAAACACCAAAAAGGCCGACCACCCTAGTGTAGGCCCCTACTTGTATGTCACTTTTGAGTGTCATTGAGTCAGCTGTTTTGGTGAGTTCTTTAACCATGGGTCCTACAGATAACGATTACCGAGACTAGTAGTACAAAAAAAAAAAAGGCGATGAGTTGGGCACCAAGTTACTCCGGCATATCGAGCAGAAAGAATGCGGCGATCACGAAGTGTAGGGCCCCTGTTTTGTTTTGATCAAATTAGAGTCAAATTTTTTTTGTATTGTTCAAAAATCACCTTTACAATCAAAAGCAGACTTTCCTCAATTCTAATGACACCCGTTTTGCAATTCTTTGGTTAGAAATCACGATTTTCCTGCGCGGTTTGTGCCTTGCGATTCAGTGCGTGCCCGCTCACGGTTCATCGAGCGGTGATCGCCATCTTTATTTTCGGGCCACGTGTTGTTGCGCAGCGCTGTCATCGTCATTTTACCCCCGAAATTCCCTCAAAAAAAATCAAAACCCTGCCCTCTATCTATGACAGTATACCTGTTTATTGAAAATGTCGCCAAAACTAGTTTGGTAGGATGGGTTGCCATATTATCGCGGTACTTACCACTAACCTTGCCGAATTGTCCTGTCTTTTGTGTAGTATAACTCTTCCTTTTCAAATTGATATAAAAAATTCCAACGGTGGTGTGGTTTATTCCGTGTACGATTGCCTGTGAAAATAGACATGCTCGGAGTGTACGAACGGAGGTGGACTCCCTATTATCGCGGTATGCGGGAAGTGGTTTTTATAATGATCTCAACTTTTTTATTCATAGTTAATGTTTGACCAAAACACACCCTGAATAAAGTCTGATATTTTCCCTGTAAGTTCAAGTTGATTAAAGACTATTATATCTGCAGGATGATTTCTAAGACCCTGCCCTTCCCCCGAAAGGAGAACACAACTCACTGAGGCAAGTCTACTGATTGGCGATTGGGGGCGCCATTCACTTTACACGGTGTGCTGTTTTATTTTTGTTAACGCGCTGTGCTTATTTTGATCCCGTAAAAGTTTTTACGATTTCGCGGTGCAAATATCGTCCTTCGACTTCATTTTACATTTGCAGCTGAAGAATCGGAACCAGGCAATGGAACTTTCATAGACAGAGCACCATTAAAGATTTATGTTAACATATAGACGGTACCTTTTAGTTTTGGAAAACGTTATAATTTATTAAAAATCGTTAAAAGTCCCGAAAGACACAACATTTTTTAATCGTCCTTTTTATACAACTTGGCAAAAAGTATGACTGGTGAACTGGAAAAAAATTGCCACTTGACATGCTTGAAGGAGCTTTGGCAACGCAAAAAGAGAAATTTCCCATTCCGCGATAATAGGGATGCCGCGATAATAGGGAGTCCGACTACACGTCCAATAATTTAAAAGTGGATTTTGTTCCCTTATAGGAACCGGAACCTACACTACACGATCGCCAAGAATGCAGTAGGCCTATTCAGCGTTTGTGTACAAAGTCTATGGAAAGTCAAGAAGATTTTCAAAGTATTTTCTAACCACATTGGAAATGATTCTCAGTCCCAGATTCATGTCTTGTTAACATTTTTGCAATGACTGACCTTTATTGAGATGATTTTCTGAAGAAAATGTGGCTTCAGGTTGCAACGTTCTTTCCCCAAACGTTCCCTTTCTTGCTGAACTTCAGGAGTTCCAACTTTTCGCAACTTTTGTTTACTAATCGACCAAGTTGACAAGCGCCCTCTCTAGTTGGACGTGAAAATCTTACGTTCCGATGGCGTCCTTCTCGGGGGGGGGGGGGGGGGGGGGGGTTGAAAGAAAATTAAAGTAAACCGTTTGGCACATATAATGAATTTGTCTTTGTGCGAGAGACTACTATTTTGTCAGGCGCGCCTTTTTTCAACAGAAATGTTTAGTTGACAAAAAATGTGCAAATATATGGGGTAAGGCCTATGCCCTTACTTAGAAGTGAAACAAACGACTTTCAATAAAGTAAAACGGGTAATTTCTTAGTTTTCAAATTCAAGAGGATTGTGTTGCTTATGTTCAATGAAAACTGAATTGGATTGTATTTTTCGCATATATATTCAACGCTATTGTTTCGGTCTTATTATTTGTATTGTTAGACGGTTTCTCATGAACACACTATTTATTTTAACCATATAGACAGCTTCCCTCAAATTTTAATAGACTTGTGTCACAAGGGCATTAAATCTCAACAGGAAACATCAGACACTATATTTAATACACTTAGAGCAGTAGAGTGGTGTCAGCGCCAAAAACCAATCCGAATTAATATAAAGGACATTTACACTTATAATTTTGCCGACTAAAATTTTATTTCAAAGGAGTCCGCGCTTCACAACCACCGGGATTTTGTCCTTGCCATTGTGCAGAAACGACCATAATGGACCGTAACGCTAACTCCTGAATTATCTGATGCATTGAATTCAATTTCAGCCAACAGATTGATCATGACAAATAGAACAAACACACAGAACATTTAGACAACAAATTGTTGTTCTCTCCGTAAATATTATTTTTGTCAACACCGGGTAAACGCGCGTATCTGCAATCACGGTCTATAGCACACTTTGCCGATATTGTACAGAAACGACATCGACACAAACCTAATGGACACGCCAACTTGAATTATCTGATGCATTGAATTCAATTTCAGCAAGCAAATTGTTCATGACAAATGCGAAAAGCACACAGAATATTTAGGCAACAAAATTGTTGTTCTCTCCGTAAATATTGTATTTGTCAACAGGCAACGCGCGTATCTGCAATCACAGTCTATAGAACAAATCACAGTGAAGAGTAGCAAAACAATCAAATATATAAATAGTTTATCAGTTCAATTTGTTTTGTGTTCATTGGGTGCCAGAAAAAATATTTAAAGTTGTTGTTTGTTTTCAAATGCAAGAGACACCTTGGTGTCGCTAAGCCCACAACAGCAAAACACAACAGGTCCACAACAAAACAATGTAATCAAACAATGATTAATTCAACTTATTTGAAGTTGTCTTATTAATCAAAGAAGCTGTCTTCTTGCAGACCGAAGTTGGGGCCACCAGAAATGCCTTTTAAGATAAATCCACCGGGGAACAAGTGAAGACGACTGTTTTAATGCGAAATTGTAGTCTATTCATCCCCGTTGCCACTTTATAATACAAAGAAAGAAAAGAAAGGAAACACTGCACCCCTCCCATAAAATGCAATCTAGCCCCGCCCCTCCACATAAGGAATTGGCAACAACTGGCCTGTCGGTTACCACTTTCTTAATCCCCCAACAATAAATGCTTCTGGATCCATCAGCGATTTAGCTGTGTAATCATATTTTTAATTGCATGAAGTAAATTTGTGATTGGGTTGATATATTTTTTAGGAATTTCTTTTGCTATCCTCATTATGAAGCCTGCATGCCTGATTACAAAACCCAAGTGGTGACCCAGCTGTAGAATTCAGAGGCGGGAGATTGGTCCATCACTGAGGGAGGAATGGAGCAATAACACAACAATCATCTAACCTCAAAGATTTCTCCTTGATTGACTTAAGTCATTGCATGGAATGATTTATTACACGATAATAATCATACAAAGTACACAATGTCAAATATAATCCCTGACGTCTTAAACTTTCCCCCAAATTTCTGGAACAAAGGAAAAGAAGAGATCAGAAATGTTTCTGCACCAATAACAAATAATACAAATAACACACAAATTTCAACAAAAATTTCTTTCACAGTTAACCATATCAAAGCCAAATCAACTTACTTCCGCCAAACGGTGCAAATATCAGATTTTTAATTTTTATTTGAAAATTAAACAAGGAAATTGACTGTAGCAGTATTACCATTCCAGATTACCGTATCGGAACAGGAATCCAGAGGTCACCAGGTCAAACCAGCTCCAGTCAATGTCTTTGTTCAACTTTCAAGTTATACATGTATTATGATGCACCGAGACAGTTCTCCTTTGCGGTTTATTTTTATTACAACATGTAACTTAAGTTGCACGAAAAGATCCAGGTCAACTTTCAATGTCTATTTGATAATAACGAAATAACGTTTGGGAAAAACAGAGGCACAGTAACTGAGGACATTTCAATAACCAGTGTTTGTGTAACGGGAGCACAGTCACTGGTTGGAGAAGCGTCAGGAACTATGACAATGTTCTACATAAAGGATGAAGGTTTTATTTCGCTCCATTTTAGTAAACGTGAAACAGAAACCAAACTTTCCAGAAGTCAGCAGATTATCTTGACTTGGAGTTCGTACCCGAGTGATGACCTTATCTTACAGAGTTGCACATTAATGATCACAAGATAAAAATCACATGTAGTTTGTAAACCATGGCTTAAAGGCATATAGGAACATTTGTATTTCATGTGTTTTGTTTGTTTCCAATACATTGTGATATCATCACTGTTCCACAGAAGAATACTCAAAATGTTGAGGCTTTGGATATTACACTTTTCAAGAAAAGAGTGAAATATCCATGCACAAACTTTTCATCAATAAAAGCGATTTTGTCCATAGAACTCCTTTATATCCGAACACCAGTCAATTGACTGATCATTGGAAATCACCTACATTTCTTGATTTCTGCTTAATGACAGCAAGCCAGATGGAATAATTTCACAGGGTGTTTAGTACCAGTGCGATCTTTAATCCAAGTGAGCTTTTTTACTACAATTCGGTAGGTTACTATTGGGATAATTACAAATGATCCCATCCATCCCTTTAAATGTGTAAATTAATTTAAAATTGCAATCAGTTCGGCTTTGAAGTTACAATGTGTAAATCTCATTTTAATCAAAATATTCTTTCATATGTCATGCCAGCAACAACAGTTAGACATTATTTACATTAGTTTACATTTCGATATATCAAAACGTTGATTCAAAGTATACCTTTTCTCTCCTGCAGAACTACTATCACCAAAATGAACGGTTGCATTTGGGCATGTTATAAACCACTGCTATCACCTAGGCAACTGCAAAAAATCAAAACTGTTAGAAACAAAAATGTCAGTTTTTGTACAGAATATTGATCATACTTGGAATAAACAAATCTAGTGTCGACCAATACTTTGAAGAGGCTTGCAATGATAAAAACAAGCAAATTGTTCGACTTGTACCTATTCCAACATAATCAGAAACACAGAAACATGTGCGCGTATACAACAATTGCAACGATTGGTCCTGAATGAGCAAACATGACTGTCCTCTGACAAAAATGCATCATTTGGCAATGCAACATTCTACATGTATATATTATACATGAATTGTTTGACAGTATGAACACTGGTTTAGTAATTCTCAATATGGACATAGGCCTACACATGTAGTTGAATAGTAAACAAAATCCATGTTATACTGTCCTTACACAACTGGACCACTTTAAAGGTATATTACATAAAAAGTAAAGGTTAAAGATCTATACAGAAGTAAGCAAACTGGAATCATAATTTTTGCCATTGTACGCGTAATTTACATTAATTTACACAAACTATTTGATAAAGAATGAAGCACAAACACTCAAAAGAAAAGTCTGTTTGAAAGGAATGAAGTTGTGAGAATTTTCCGAATTTGTACATAAGGCAAACGCAAAACAATTCAAAAGTACCCGAGGTTTGGAGTATTATTCTCTATACTAAATTTTGCACAGCACTGGTCTATGGAAGGGTGTCATGCAGCCATTTGCGTGTGGTCAAATTAGTTGTTTGAATGCCATATTACTACATTGATCGGATAAACAGGGTAGGAGGCCTTTGTCACAAAAGTTGAAGACATCTCACACATCTTTTACCTAAGATGATGCGATACAAGATAATTTTCTCAAAAGAAATGGAAAGGAGAGGTGGATTCTCCTGTTTAATTGACGATTAGATTGTAGATTTATAATAGTACTCAGAGGTCACCCAAGATACAAGGTCAATTTAATATCACTTTCAAGTGACACCCAGAATGCTTAGTACAGTGCTATTATGTTTGAAGATTTCAATGAATCATTTTGTACAGGAATTGTTGATTGACTTTTCACACTGATTGATTGATTAACTGATGGATTGAATTTTTGGGGGATGGAGGTTCAGTAGAATGAAGAACTATGCTTGGTATATTTGTATTCATAATGTAAGAGGATTCCGAAAACATCTATTTGTATTGAAACTGTTTTGTTGACTTTTTCATTCATTATCGAGCCCCTTATTGTCCTCTGAAAATAAAGTTGTTGTTGTTATTGATTGTTGTTGTTGTTGTTGTTTTTTAAGTGATTCTTTGGGGGGGGGGGGGAGAAGGTTGCAGAGCATTGACTTCACATAAAATGACCCATGATACGTGCTACTTGTTTCAATTTAATGCAGCTCGTGAGCGTGGTGCATTCATAGGGACCAAGGTGAGAGTTATGACTTGGTGGGAGAATATTTAGGCTTCGAATTCTCCTTCTTCTATTTCCTTCAGGTGAGGGAGGTCTTGACTGACAACTTGCCTGACGAGCTCAGGAGGGAGGCTGATGTTACAAAGCCACAACAAATGTAACTTAGGGAGACCTCGGAGATGATGAGTGAGAGCCCTCACTACATCCAAACTGAATGCATTGTCACTAAGGCTAAGCGATTCTAAACCATGCCCAGCAGGAAGGATGCTGATCAGGTCCTTCACGTCATCATCTACCAACCTGCATGCATCGAGCTGCAAGACTGTAAGGGATGACGAGATGTGGCTAACATCTCCCACCCGTGCATGCAGGTTGGTGCCATACATTGTGAGCCAATCCAACCTGCACCCTTCCAGTGCCTTCAATAGATTGACAACCTCATCCGGTGATCGTTGGTCTATATCCACACTAAGTTTGCCTATTTGTTTCTGCATGCGGAAAAAGCTGTGTGATACACGCCCCACATCAAACCATGACTTTGTCTTAACCACAATGCCTAATTGAGCACGGTCCTGTTCATCCACCACACCAAGTGTTTCCTCAAGGAGGCTAAGCCCCTCCTCCTCCTGCTCAGACAAGTGGTAGTCAACATATATCAGCCCAGCTGACTCCATGCTGTCACTCAGAAGAATTCCCCTGAGAAGGGTAAGCTCCTGCTTTCTTACATCCAAGTAAAAATGTGTACCTTCAAGTGGCGGAGTGACATGCTGTAAGTAGTAGCTCAGTGATTTCAGGTCTTCGTTATTCTTGCAGTTTACCCTAGTTGGTCTGACTAGTTTGGTAGCCAACTCTTCTGAACTGGACTCCCACAACAGTAACCGAGCAAATCTCTGCAGTTCCTCCTCGTCACCTTGCATCTCTCGTATGTGATCCAGAGTGAGACCAGCAGCCTGCATGGATCTACTGCAATAAAATCTCAGCAGGTATTCCATCGCAAGAACATTGCCTTCTCCAATCTGCTTCAACCAATCACGGAATTTGTTTTCGAAATCTAGTTCCTTCTGCAGGTTATCTGCTGTACCCGGCCCCTGGAATCCGGTGATTTCTAAAAGAAATCATAGAATAAGTAAGAGTAAACTGTTTATTAAGTATACATAAACATTCGATTCATAAAAATTCTCTCAAGCTGCAATTCATCAAAAACAAACAATTTGCACGTCCATTTTTGGACATTTTTCTACTGAAAAGGGTTTTCTGTTCGAATCAGGCCCCCATTATTTGGTCAATTGGTCAATACAAAAAATTGAGAAAGGTTTGCTCATTGGCTTATACTGCCATTTACTGACACAACAAAGCCAAAGAAAATTTACAACTGTAAAATATCAAAAAATTCTAGCAATTTGTCATGCTGAAATAACTATAATATTGAGGTTTCTGACCAGAACAACATCCCAGTTTTGCTAAAAAATATGGAAATTTGGATTAGCATAAACACACAAAAGGCACCAAAATACCCCTGAAAATAGCCAAAAAGAATTTTATAGTTAAATGGGACACAAAGGTGCATTTTCAAGGACTACATTGAAACAAATTACATTACATGTGCCCTTTAATTTGGCATCCCTGAGATCACAAAACAGTGAAATCTCAATAATCAGTCAAACTCTGATAACTCAAAACAACTGTTAAGTCAAACAAAGAATCCATTGCCTTCATTAGTATAACAATGATATACAACCCTGCTTAACTCAAAACTCTGCCAAGTCAAATTTTGAAACTGTTCCTTTGAAGTTTGACTTGCCAAGATTTCACTATATTGATCAACCCAGCTGCACAAGGTTGACCTTGCGCGCAACAGCCAGTCTCTATTTACTCTATGATGACGTCCACGCAGAAATTTTGATCACGCCACAAACGGGGTGATGAAAGGACGAACTGCTGCTGGCGGTACATCACACAGCAGAAAGCAAAATGTTTGATAATGATGTACTGTGCAGTGTTGCAAGGTCACTTTCAAGTCTCGTGTATTATCACGAGCAGTTTCTTTTTCAGGGTGTGGACCCACTTATTAGTCCTCATTGTCTGTAAATTCCTGGGCATATTTAAGGATGCATAGCGACCTACCTTTCTCAACACCACACCCCCCACCCAACCCCTAAAAAGAGGGCAAAGCAAGCTGAATAATACCAAACATGACCAGACTTAGATTTGTTTATCGAAGACTTGATTCTACAGTAAAACGTAGGCTAAGTAAGTTGCGTATGAAATGAGTTAACACGCATTTGTCTTTGAATATAGTAATGGAAATTATTTTTGAAGCCATTTTTTCCCCCCATCTCCTTTCAAACTTTGCTGGTTTATAACAAAGGAATTGTGAACATTGAACAGAAAGTTATTCATGTTAATGTGGGCATCTGGGGATTTCCTTTGATCTTTATATGCACATTTCATTTTGACCCACACGTGCTGAATTACAAAGCATTTTCTCGACCAAACTCGTCAGTCGGAAGTCACTTACATTGTATACATTTGTATACATTGCACTTGCAAAGTCTGCGCGTTTTCGGAGACAGTTCCCGGACACAATCTCCATGTTTGACTCCTGCAGGTCAGAAGCAAGGCCTATATGCCGTGATAGGGCAAAATCACTGAAACTTGGTGGGCCCCGATTGTCATCTGAAATTTTTAAAGTCCTATATATCTGGAGAACTACAACAGCTAAGTCATGGAACTATGTTCAACACATATTCTAAAACCGTAAACCACCCTCCCCCTGCCCCACCCCCCCCCCCCAATACATTAACACTTGATTTAAGATATCAAACTACTTCATTGCATCAAGCAAGATTATATTTACCGCGTTCCTCCGACAGCTTGTTGTAAGTGATAATAACTGCACTTGGACCAACAATGACAGGGCTCTGGCTACCGCTGATCGTGCCGGTGTTTCCTATGCTGGCTCCACTTATTCGTGGGTAATCTACAATCAGAAGCAAGAATTACAATATCTATTATATAAGATGGAATTTTTGCGACGGGGTGATATAAATCAAATTAGGTTTTGCCCTTCACTGACATTTAAACACTGTATACTCAGTGTGTTACCTCCGGAGTGAAAGTTGGAAAAAATCACTCGGGTGGGACTGGAACCCACAACCTCCTGCTTTCTAGTGCAGATGTCTTACCACTCGACCACCGAGCTAACGGGATCGGTTGGCTGGTTCGAATCTGATTAACATAGCAGCGGGTACCGCATAAACTATGCCGTTAGCTCGGTGGTCGAGTGGTAAGACATCTGCACTAGAAAGCAGGAGGTCGTGGGTTCGAGTCCCACCCGAGTGATTTTTTCCAACTTAAATTAAATGCACTGTGGATCTGCAAACATTTTAACTCATTTGAATACGTGTCCTGAATGACTTCAAATTAGCTTCAGATTCGCGTTCACATTCACATGTGTGATGCGATCAAACTAAATGAGTCGTTTGTCGGCAATTATGATTTTAAGATACAGCCCAAAATAGTTCAGTGACTTTTTTGTAAAATCGGAAGGCTACATATGTCCTCTTTCATGTCAACTTTTTTTCCCCAGAAAATATAACGATAAAGTATTCAAAACGTGACATTTTTGCTAAGGAGTAACGAGTTTATGTCAATAACCTGAAATAAAGCACGTTTATTGTTGTGTAATAAACACTTCAATTTTGAATCGTTGATTTCTCTGTTGAGTCTCTGTTTTCTTGTTTCAAATCTGCCTGTGTTCCAAGTCCCATAACTTCTGAACGGAAGGTCGTATTCACATGGGGTTTTCACCAAATATAAACTGAAATATAGCTCTATTCAAAAACCACAACATTTGATAAGGGCCGACAAATGACTCATTTAGCATGATCGCATCACATGTTTGTGCATTTGGCCTGAAGACTGCTGACCCACCTGCCACCATTTTCTCGTATTTCTCGTCAATCTTGAGGATTTCTTGGTAAGTCGTAACAGCCGCCTCGTAATCCTTCAGTCCCTGCTGGGCCTTGCCAAGGTGCGCTAATGCCTTGACGTTGTTTGGTTCCAACTGCAAGGCAGTCCGGCAGTCCTCCATTGCCTCTGAAAACTTTTCCAATTCGTTGTAAGCCTGGGGGGGGGGGGAATAAGTGAAAAGAGGGGATTCAAATTTGCCACATAGTGAACAACGAGGCGTTGTGTGTCTCAACAGGATAACAGGTGTGTCGCCTGGAATTAATTGTCTGCCTTATGTGCAATACTACCAAAACATACATGTAAGATGAGTTGGCCAACCTCCCAAAATGATATGTTTTACTTTCTTTTTTCCCCTTCTTTATAAGAAAACTTTTCAGGAAATAACTGAAAACGTTGCATATCTCTCTCACAAGCCATCAGCAATGTGCAAATAGTGCACAGTACTATATACTTAATCCCTTTCCCCTTTTCAGAAAATCGAGCCCTCTTGACCCCCCCACCCCCCCCCCCCCAAAAAAAATGATAATGCCCCCCCCCCCTTGAGAATGGCAGCATGTGCAGTCTACAATAATGGTTGTTTACTTCATGAACCCTGCATATAAATACAACACGTTGCAAATTATCTCATATACACCACAATGCCTATATAACGTGTGGGTGAAGGGTACATGTGCCTCGCAACAGAGTACTGCAGCTTTTCAATATCATGTCTGGCACGAGCGAGTTAAAACCTTTCCAAACAATTGTTGACTGCTGTGATGTGGGATATGTCATGTTTAGCACCCTCTGCTTTACCTGCAGGTGCTATGCCCCCATCAGGTGTCATATCCCACATCACAGCAGTCAACAATTGTTCATTTGTTTACTTTTGGGGAAGTGTGGCATAGTGGTTAGGGTTATAGTGACTCATGATCAGAGGGTCAGGAATCCAAATCCAGCTGCTGGTCATATGGTGTGTCCTTGGGCAAGCCACTTCACCTCCACTTGCCTCTCTCCACCCAGGAGTACACATGTAAATGCGTAAGAGTATTAGTTGGGGAGCAACCTACAATGGACTGATCCAGGGGGAATAGAAATATTCTCAGTCATTTCATGAATACGGAGATCTTGGCTCGTAACAGACTTGCCTTGTTTACCTGTGCTCTGTTGGTGTACAACACCACAAAGTCTTTCAGACATTCCAGGCCCTGCGTGTAGAGCTGAACAGCTATTGTGTAATTGCCCTTATGAAATGCTTGGTTCCCCTGATCTTTCAGCACCGTCGCCTCTGCTTTACGCTTCTTGCGTTTCCCTGCGCGCTCCAGGGCCCTCATGACATTATCTGAAAATAAAGTTGATCACAGGTTACATACAGTCATCCCCCGTTAACCCTAAGGCCAAAAAAAAAGTCTCCGGTTTCTGGTATGGAGCTTGCCCCAAAAGTTGTCCGGCGACGCAGGTTTTTTTTTTGTTTGGGCCCCACTTTTTTTTTCTTCAAATGTCAGCTGCTATGTTGCAGATGACACTTCGATCCCCTAAAAACACTCAAAAATATCCTTCAGAGTGGAGCTTGAGGTGACCTCAGTAAGGCCATAAGGCTTGAGAAGTCTGACCCACTTACGATCTCGACCGACACGAACATTCTTCAGGAAATTTTGATAGTCAAGACAAAAATCAGGGAAAACGGTAATGTCAGACCATACAGCGACATCGACATCTTGCATGAGCTGCCAGGCTGGTCATTAGTCTGCTCCCTTACATATTGCGCTAATTAAAATGCATTTACAGATTCCCTGAGATACACGAACATCGCTCCCTCACTCTGGCTTCCAGACGCACAATAACAAAATTACAACACTGTGTGCAAATGGTGCCCGACTAAATTTAGTGCAAAATACAAATCAACAAATTGACAGTGATTGCCGGAGGATTTTGCAGGATTGAGGCAGTGGTCACCCCTTCAAGGACCACATAAACAACAGAGCATTTTGCAGGAATGAGGCTGTGTGCAATTTTTACATGAAGGCAGTTGGAGGATTTTGCAGGACTGAGGTTGCACAGGGTTTTATGCCTTTCTTTCCTAATGTATTCAATAATGGATAAGTACTAATACGTAAGTAAGTATAGTGAATTATGTTCTGTGGAGAGGCACCAATCAGAAGAATGCAAAATATGGCTCAATAGGTCACTTAATAGAGCACTGGAACGGTGATTCAGAGGTTCTCTGTTCAAATCTCATTTTAGTGAATTTCTTTACCAATCTGCTTAAACAAAATTCAAAGATAAAAAAAAGAGATATAACTTTTTCGTCAACGTTGCTGGGCAGAGAGCACCAAACAAAATAATAAAATTAAAAACTCATTCTGATTGTGATTGATTGCTCTGTCTCAGATCAAAATTAGAAATATGCTGACTCATCAGGGGATGGGTAGCAGGAATGTCTTCATAACTGCTGGTGAATATGTCCCTTCTAAAATGGGGGGAAAAAATGAAAACAGGTTGGTCTCCAACCCAACCACTGCCAGCTTTAAATTCTTTTTATTACTGCAAGCTGGAATGAATGCCTCCAAGCGAGACAGGACCGTTACAATCTGGAAACTTTGACAAATCCACTGTCTGAAAAAAGGCTGTGTCACTCACCTGAAGCGTGGGGAGGCTCAACATCCAATTTTCTTTCTGAAACAAAATAATATGAACTTTTTTATGCATTTGCCTTTACAGTGTAAATACCACTGCACTGTGAAAAGAGGTACTGACAAATTGAAAAAGGACACAGGACATAATAATTCATTTACTTCAGTTTACATCTTTCTAGAGTGATTTTTTTTATATACCTGCTTTCACCAGCATAAAAAAAATGGTAATTTAACAAGGTCAGGAAATGTTTGATAGCTGCTGTCTATTAATAGTTTTGACCGTGAGTGTGCCGCACAAGTGGGTCGTATTTTACTGGAAACCTCTCAGCTTAAGGTGCTGCCATTGTCCAGAATGGATAAATAAAATGTGTTTACATTTTCGATTTATGTGTTCCTTTTTGCCATTTATTTTTCTAAAGAGAAATAATTGATACACAACACAGAGTTCAATGAAATATATAATCTGATTAAAATTTATCATAACTAAATGTTTTGAAAACACTAGTGCACGATTTCGGGAACAAGAGATAAACCTAAAGTTAATAATAATAACCTGGTTATAATGCACCTAGTCAGTTTCCCTTCGTGGTTCATTTGAACATTTGTAACAAAAAGCCGTATCCTCTCTGAGTGATCCTCGTTTGCATTTTCCAGGTCGGAGGACCTTTTCTTTTTTATTTCTCTCAGTACTGAGGCCCTCGGTTTCAGTGCCAATTTGAAATTTGCAGAGCCACATCGGAAGTTGAACATCGGTCTAAACTTCAACGGGGTGGATCTTTATTTCTTTTAGGTGGCAAGGATTAAAGCGTTAACTGTTAGAAGGATTGGAATAGTGTGACCTTATCGGTGTTTTAATTAGTTACTATGCTCCGAGTAATTCACCATGGGGTGAGGGGGGCAGGTCACCAGTGCAGTTCCCCTTGTTTCAGGGACTCTGCTACACTATATATTGTGCCTAATAGCGTCAATGCAAAGGATGGAGGGGAAGGATGCTGTCAGGGAACCGATATCAGGGCCAGGGGAGTCATAACATGCAGGGTTTACAGAAAAATGTATGTGTCTCACCCGGTCTTGGCTGTAGTTGTGGCAGTGGTTGTTGTGTTGGTTCCTGCTGGGAAGGCTGACTGCTGCCAGACTGAGTCGTTTGTTGATCATCCCTCACTCCATCAGCCGGTAGTTGGTGGGTTGCAGCTGCCTGACTGGCTGGTGCTGTGCTTGGACCAGGGTTAGTTTGTGTCTCACCCGGTCTTGGCTGTAGTTGTGGCAGTGGTTGTTGTGTTGGTTCCTGCTGGGAAGGCTGTCTGCTGCCGGACTGAGTCGTTTGTGGATCATATCTCGCTCCATCAGCAGGTAGTTGTTGGGTTGCAGCTGCCTGACTGGCTGGTGCTGTGCTTGGACCAGGGTTAGTTTGTGTCTCATTTCGTCTTCGGGCTCTCTTAGCAGGTGGTTCTGCCATTTAGCGCTGGTGATGTACGTGGGCACAGTTTAGTTACAGACAGCTTAATTCGGTAGTTCAACCCGGCATAATCCTGTGAGTGCGAAGTACAATCAGGTAAAATCAGATAATGGATGCTGTTGGTCGGTCGGTCAGTCGGTCGGTCAATCGGTTGGTCACTATGTCAGTTGGTCGATCGGTCGATCTGTCATTCAGTCGATTGGTTGGTCCGTGTTCTTATTGCAGTGCTCAGTTAAATATTACAAGCTACATGTATATAAGACAACAGGAAAAAGCAGCACTTAAATGTTTTCAATTGGCCAATTGTTACTCAATAAATATTGTTCTGATTCGAAAGACTTTATGCACTGGCAAGGGCATCAATCGCTTCTCAAAAGTGGGTGGGGGGGGGGGGGAGGACAAACCGGAAAATCTGAGGCAATTACTTGATGTTAACAAATTCTCTTTAGCAAAAGATTTTCATTTTCGAGTTTGAAGTAATTAAATCAGCTATTCTGAGCTATAGAATCAAATGCAGGCCTACAAGTTTTATTCAGGGACGAAAAAAGTGATGGGGTGGGGCAAATGATTTGATACCCCCACTTTAAAAAGTGGGGGGGGGGGGATGGGGGGGGGGGGACATAACCGTGACTGCACATGACTGCGCAGTAAATGTTCAAACAAGTCAGAAGTTAAACGTGTCCATGAACACAAGGGGAGCTCCTGGAATTGAACGGGAAATTTCACTTTTCATCCGCATCGTAAGTTAACCACGTACCTCGATCTTATCCATCGATATGTACTTGTATCTCAGGTTGTGTAGGGCCTATCTACATGTAGTTATTTTGTGACCATTGGCACAACTGCAGAATACCCCACTACTCATCTATCCCACCTTGTAGCCGGGTACGAGGATACAAAGTCACGCTTGACTGCTCATCCACAATACGCGTGCACTGCGTATCCCCGTTTCCGCGTAGCCACTCCAGGTGACCTACATGTATATGTACATGTATGTGCTTTGGACTGTTTTTCAACTTTCCCATTCACTTTACGCAGTAAGTACTGGAGGATATTTTTTTTTAAAGGGAGGATTTTTTTTAAAGGGAAAATAGCGCCCTCTTGCGCCCCTCCAAACTCAATCCCACTCCATATCCGCGTAAAAAATATACTTTAAAGAAAATTTAAAAATAAAAATATACCAAAATTTGGGGGAAAATATATGGCGGCTATTTACGATTTATGCAAATTATGCACCCTTCCCATTAGGTGTCACTTTTTCTAAGTATCTTCTCTAGGGCTATAAGAATCAATCTGCCAAGTTTGGTGCTTTGGACCAGTTGTTCAAGATTTTGTCAAAAATTGGAAAATCCCTGCAGATTTGGGAGATTCTACTCACAAAATTGGACTGTCTTTGCTCAGATCGACTCCGAATTGACACAGAATAAGATCACATTTGCATTGACAAGTACCGTTAGCATGAGGTCATCATGGGCCATGTGATGTCATCGTCGATGTGCGTTTTTCATCATGAATGTACAGCTGTGTTTGTCTATAGATAGGAATGTGTTATAGATGAAAATCAAGATGACGTTATACATGTAGTGCCGTCATCACATGATTTTATATATGATTTCTTCAAATTTTGAAGATTATCACCATATCTCCCCAACACAAAATGCTAAATTCAAAATTCTTTTGGTAATAGGTTTGTTCGGTCCCCCCCCCCCCAAAAAAATCTCATGAAAAAATTGTAATGCGGAGAAACCTACATGTATATGTTCCATTTGTAAACAGACATAGAAAGACCTCTGGTTTCTTTTTTGAAATTCTTGTTCAAATTTTGAAGAGTTATTCAGTACATCTTTAATTATCTTCTGAAATATTGAAATGGACAAAATGTATTATAGATCACTGTAGTCTGCCCACTCTTATTACCGCATGTAGTTTTTTTTTTTAAACATTACTGAACTCTTTCGCTACGGAATTTAATTTACCGATTTTTCCCCGTTTGGACGTAATAAACCGCTGGAAATTCTGCTGTGTGTTGATGTGGACGCCACCATCTTACAATGTCTCTCTGTAAACAAACTGCTCACAATAATGTGCAGCAGACCCGGCGAGACGGAGAGCCGCTGGCAGCGGCTCAAACTAGGGTCAGAGGTTATACGATATATATTATGTAAATAAGGCACACGTCATGGGGATACCCTGTTTATTCACAGCGACGTCACCGAGCTGCTTCCAGCGGCTTGCCGTAAGACATGTACAATTTTTGTGTGCCGCTGTCAGCGGCTCCCGTAGCTAAAGAGTTAATGTATACATGTACACTTCACATTTTGCAGTCTGAAATAAACTGTGATTCCTATGTTTGTACGCTAGCCTTTAACCTCATTCAAAATAACTGACATTATTTCCTTACCTCTTTTAAATTCCCAATCAAATCACCTGAAGACAAAGTTTTCTACTTTCATGTAAAGGGCACAAACAGTTGAGGCTTTTGATGGGGCGGATCTGGTAAAGATGGCGCTGGACAAACACAGCATCGTCATCAAGTCGCGTGACATGGTTTATATACAGAACTTTGAGATTTTTGTTTTGCTGCATACATGTACGTCACACGTACCGGTACAGTCTGTTTATCTATTTATCTGTGTACATACAGTATTTACTTGACTCTTGAGTTTTAGTTTGGAGCTCAGAGACAGGAAGCTCCATGCACTGATGCCATCTACAGGTGTACATTGTTATATTTCAATCGCACACACCTCAGCATCTGTGTACATATTTACTTCACACTTGAGTTTTGGACCTTAAGATACCGTATTAGGTTCATGCATTTTATCTACATGTACAAAATGCACTTTGTTAAATTTCAATGGCATACACCTAAGCATCCATTTAATTCCACTGCTCTGACTGCTGTATTTTTAACCCTCAAATTAATGCCCTATAATATTGTAAAAAATCTTGCTTGAACCCTACACATGAACTGCAGTTTTTTAGGGTTCGTCATAAATTCAAATGAAATGGAAGTCCGACTTCCTACTGATAAAACTGAACAAATTGTGAAGTTATGCTGTTCCTTAGTTTAATACTCAAACATGGCTGACTGCACAGTTTGTCGCTCAAGTAATTTGGAAACTGGTTTCTTGCTTTCCAGGAGAACAATTGGGCCCCTTGTCTTACAGGAACCTTGAAATCAGTATAAGATGCAGTAGTTTAGGAAAACGGAGGAATTTTCACACAAAAAGGTCATTGATAAAAGAAGCAACAACTGAATTGCAGTGGTGGGTTTCCAATTTGCCCTCTGCGTCTCATTTTATTTTGCCGCAAAGTGATCTGAGCAACTTGCAAATTTATAGAAATGGATGCATCCATTAGTGGATGGAGAACCTATGTAATTGCCTCGCAATTAATCTTAAACCTAATGGAAGATGGACCAGTTGTGAATGAAACCAAATTTCAGATCAATTACCTTGAGCTGTTGGCTGTTTTCTTATGGCCTTTGTTCATTTGTATTGCATATGGACAGTAAAACCATATACCACTGCAGTATAAATCATATGGATGGATGTCATTCATCGGAACTAAATCAATTGACTACAGAGAATACAGCTGTGGTGTGTAGAACATGACATGGTTAATTTCACGTCATATTCCGTGATACAAAACCATTGCTCTCTTACTCTGCCATAAAGGGTTGTATTCCTTTCTGCCCGTACAGATTCCCACTTTGCTTTTGAGGGGGAAACTATAGGGTACCATCAAAGTCTCTCAGCAATTATGCGAGTACGTGAATGCCTACGGTCACCCTGATGCCAAGCTGTGAAGAAAACATTTCAAATACAAGTTCAGAACTGTGTACATGTAACTAATGAACCACGATATTGTCATTTCTCTTCAATCAGAAATTTAGTATCGTGGTTTGTCAGTTACACGATTTAGATCTTGTATTTGGAATGTCTTCCTCAGTCTGCAATCAGGGTATTGATAGACATACATGTACAAGTGTACATATTTAAAGCGACTTACAGTTCTCTTACCTTCTTGAGCAAAATGGAGGGAGGGGCAGAGGGCTACACTCTAAAGTATGCAAAAACTCCCAGTACAAATCAATGTTATAGTACAACTCAATGTTTGCGAGCAGACTTCATAAGTGAAGGCATGCAAAGGTCGAACGCGACGTCGTCAATCTGATGAAACCCTCGAATGCAAAATCTTATATATGACGGCTTCGGTATCGACATTTGCATATTATTTCTTTGCACGTGATCTCTTTGCCTACAAATGCACTCAGTATCCACCAATGAAACCGACAAATATTTTTAGGTCGTCGTTAAATAATGTCGACGGTTATCATCTACCTGTTGTGTGACATCCAGGGGCCCTGGTCTCCTAATGGAGGGCGCATTCCCTCACTCCCTGGATATTGCATCAGTCAACAATTACTTGACTCAATTAAGGAATCCATTCAGCACACGAACGGCACGTGAGCTCATTCCCAGGGATGTTGGATCATTCCACACTCTTTGGTGGATGACACATCAGCTTGATTCCCAGGGACTGTGTCATGTGACATGGTTCCATTGGCAGGTCACATGGCTAGTTGTACCCCAACCGGAATGCACGTACGCTTAAAAAGCAGGGACCCAGTAAAGCCTTCCAACAGGATGGTGATAGGATATGATTACGGGATCGTATGTCAGCATTACACTTGTTCGAAGTTTCATTCAAGAGGATTTTATCTCTTTGGGTCTTTTTTGTTACTATTCAGTCACTTTGCTGTATCAATGTAACAAAAAGACATAACAGGCTCCACATTTACATACTGTCATTAGCTGCTCAGGGGATTGTATGAATTTATACACTGCTCTCTTTTTGATATTTGATATGTACATGTAACTTTTGAACCAGTCCAATGGATACCTGTACTACGGGCAAGTTATTGCATCTTGACTAAGCTTGCCAAGTTGGGTTGGACCTGAAAGTCTCAATTGAGGACATTATACGTACTCCGTGTAAGGCCAACACCTCAAGTTAGAACAGCTACAACTTTGTCATTGAGTATTTGGGGGAGTATTTGGGGGTTAACGCATCCAAGATCCCGGCAAGACTAGACCCCATAGTGTGCCTAAAAACACAATCAGCAATGACATTTGAACCGTCTGCATCATCAATCATCCTGCATCTCTTTATAGGCCGCCGTTGTCTGTAGTCTGTAATCTAATATGAACTGATATCAGCCCCTAGGAAACCCAAATAAACACACATAACAAACAAATCCCTACAAATCATACTTTGAACCAGCCAGACAAAAGTAAACGAAGAAAACACTTCAAATTATCCATGGACACTCTTCCAAAAAAGCGCATAAGCCTAGCCGCATGAAGCCTCAAAACTACAACAATTGAGGACATTTGAACCATCTATTTGCAGTGATATCAGCCAAACCCAAAATAAACACACATAACAAACAAATCCCTACAAATCACACTTTGAACCAGCCAGACGAAAGTAACCAAACAAAACACTTCAAATTATCCATGGACACTCTTCCAAAAAAGGCACTAGCCTAGCTGCATGAAGCCTCAAAACTATACAACTTAAACACTTTATGTTTGCAAGATTTCATAAAGAAATAAGGTGCAGCATTTCCAGGGCAGCCATGGGATTGGTTCCTAATCCATTTACAGTCAAAATACGATGAGTCCTGCGTCAGGGGTATGCCTATAAACAAAGAATTTGACTTTCAATCCAGAAACCATCACAGCAGTCTTTGAATAGGAAAAGTTAACTTGACAAAGTTCAAAAGCTGAACAGGAAAAAAAAAAATAACAACAATAAGATATCATCACACAGTAATTCAGAACATTACGAATTCCTACTGAGACCATTGTAAAAACAACAGCATGCTTCATTAAATGGACAACGGGTGACCAAGAAGAACACTGTCATTAGCTACTCAGGGGATTGTAAGAGTTGTAAGAAATAAACTGCCTTCTATTTGATATCTACACCTGAACCAATCCAATTGTTATACCAATACCTGTACCACGTACATTGTGTACAAGATATTGCATCAAGACTACATGTATAAGCTTGTCCAGTTGGGTTGGACCTAGAAGTCTCAATTGAAGACATGTACTCAGTGCAAGGCCAGCACATCGAGTTAAAACAGCTATGACTTCTTCAAGGAGTATTTGGAGGTATTAAAACATATTCATAAATACCTCAGACAGTTTAGCTATTCCTATTGGTCGAGAGCCCGTCACGTGGCCGGTCTTAAACGGATGATAAAGACATGGCTAGCTGGTCTTAAACACTTTTCCAGTGTCACAATAAAATGTGGACTCCTAAACATCCAGTGCCTCTTACCGTTTCATTGGTTGAACGTTCACAATCCTCACGTAGGCATGCGCAACACCACATGCGAGTCAGAATTTTATAGTTCTAAATTCAAAACGCAACGCCCCAGGTGCGTTCTGCGTGACATCGCGCAGAACATGTTACGCGCGCGTCAATCTCCATAAAAGGGTTGTTTACATCTTACTCGCCAGCTGAACACTCCATTATTTTGCTAGAGGGATGTTTCAAAAAGCATGAAGTGAACTTGTTGAACAAAATCGGGATTTTTTGAACGAATTATTTGATATTTTTTTACGGATAAGGTATTTATGAATGGGAATAAATATGTGCTCGGTCGGTATTTATCACTCTGTTTAATACCGCTTAGAGTCTGGGTGCTGATAATTACCCTCGCCTCCGGCTCGGGTAATTATCAGCACCCAGACTCTAAGCGGTATTAAACAGAGTGATAAAAACCTCTCGAGCACACATTTATTCCCTTATCAAAGATCCAAGATCCCATAGCGTGCCAAAAACCACTCAGCAATGACATTTGAACCGTCTGCAATATCAATCATCCTGCATCTCTTTATAGGCCACCGTTGTCTGTAGTCTGTAATCTATACGAACTGATATCAGCCCCTATGAAACCCAAAATAAACACACATTAATAACCAAACAAATCCCTACAATTCATACAAGAACCAGTGAGACGAAACTAAGATAACAAAACACTTCAAATTATCCATGGACACTCTTAAAAGCAAGCCAACCTATCCAAAATCCAAGACCCCACAGCGTACCAAGCAATGAATTTTAACTGTCTGCATATTATCAATCAGTCTAAATAGGCCGCCATTGTCTGTAGTCTGTAATCTAAAGGAAGTAATATTAGCCCCTACTATGACAACCAAAATAAACAAAACAAAACACTTCAAATTATCCATGGACACTCTTAAAGGCAAGCCAACCTATCCAAGATCCAAGACCCCATGCAAAGCAATGGATTTTAACCGTCTGCATATTATCAATCAGTCTAAATAGGCCGCCATTGTCTGTAATCTAAAAGAACTAATATTAGCCCCTACTATGACAACCAAAATAAACAAAACAAAACACTTCAAATTATCCATGGACACCCTTTAAAAAAGTGCATAAGCATATAGCCGCATGAAGCCTCAAAATTACAACTTAAACAGTTCATTTTTGAAATGTTTCTGTAAAGAAATAAGGTGAAGCATTTCCAGGGCAGCCGTGGATAAGTTCCTAATCCATTTACAGTCAAAATACCACTGTATAGCATTCATATCACTCACAGCCTATCCACTAACCATACATGTACACATGTTTGTGTAAGGTCACAATACTGGCAACCAAAAGCTGGACATTAGATCTGAAGAAAGATGAAAACTGCATGCTGTTACATGTAGTTAGCTCTTAAATTGTTGGGAGAAACATCCCTTTAAGTGCAAAACAACACTGAAAAGATAATAGGCCAAATATTTTTCACTGCAAGGCAGATTATAACAGTTTTGTGAGCAGTCTTTTTTTTTTGCGATTGTGTAGTTACACACGTTTTATTGAACTTACCAAACTATTAAGCGACATTTAAAGGCAACAAAGGATTCATGGATAAAGGACAGTTTTATTTTTTGTGGGAAATTTTGGGAATGTCATGAAATGAAATATATGCATTCTAAAATTGCACTTTCCAACGAAAGATACTTTTCACATTTCAAAATATATTATTGTTAGATTTAAGAGAAGTCAGTTTCAGATAAAGAAGTTGTTTATGATGAAAATAACTCTCTTGATTCTAACAACTTGACCGAAACTAAAGAGGGGGGCGCATCACAATGGCCTTGGTCGCAATCTCTGAAGTTTAAAAATTACTGATCTCTTAAAGCAATGGCCTGCAGTGGTACTAGGAAGTCATGTGATCTTTTTCTTGGATGCGTAAAGACCAAATGAAAGATATAAGTTACCTCAGGAAAGTGCAGTTCCCAGTTTTATCCATGGTAAGGTTGGGATTTCATGAGGCTCAATCAAGTGGCCTGAAGAGGTCGGTTCCCAGTTTTACCATGGTGAGGTTGGAATCGCATGAGGATCAATCAAATAGCATGAAGAAGTCGGTTCCCAGTTTTATCCATGGTGAGGTTGGGATCTCCTGAGGCTAAATCAAGTGGCATGAAGAGGTTGGTTCCCAGTTTTACCCATGGTGAGGTTGGAATCGCATGAGGCTCAATCAAGTGGCATGAAGAGGTTGGTTCCCAGTTTTACCCATGGTGAGGTTATGATCTCATGAGGCTCCATCAAGTGGCATGAAGAGGTTGGTTCCCAGTTTTACCCATGGTGAGGTTGGGATCTCATGAGGCTCCATCAAGTGGCATGAAGAGGTCGGTTCCCAGTTTTACCCATGGTGAGGTTGTGATTTCATGTGGCTCAAGTGGATCTTTGCGTTGGCCAGGCTGGTGTTCCTGACAAGTGTGACATGACGACACCACACGGCTTATTTGGTCATTTATTTTTGACCAGCAGACAGAATTACGTGACAAACGTCATGTTTTCTCAATGTCTAACTGGTTATGGCCAGTGAGAAGGTCTTTGAGAATACCATTGCGCATGCATTCTGGTATCAGGACTTGTCGCCTAGCTTTTACATGACGATGCATGAGAGTCCGAGTTCTTCCCTGTAGGACCAGTAGGGTCATACATGTAGGTCACGAGGGAGATCTGTGATAGAGTCTGGCCAACCAGAGTACATGACTCTTTGTAGCTCTGATAGTACTGGGTCCCTGGCCGTTCCTGCTGGAGCATGTCTTGTCTGGCACATCTTAAGTGGACAAGGTCAATCTGTTGGACAGTTGGGTGCCCATCCACGTGTATCTCAGCTACAGTTTCATCTAGTGGTACGTCATTGACCTTGGAGGGGTTTGGCAATCATGCATCATAGCACCAGGTTTGTAGGCATCATCAAAGTTGTATCCTTCTAAATTGATGAGAAGATGCTGCAAACGGGGTGGTGCGCTGGCTAGGGGTTTGTTATTTCACTGTCGTAATGACATAACAAAAGTTCCACTAGAGTCATTGGCACTTTTATCTTTAGTACATAATCACGAACCAACCACTAGTTAACATTGATCCTTGATCCAACTTGCCCAAGGCTGGCTACAATGCATGTGCAACTTCATCTGTAGTACGGTGGCCCTGGAACGACATTTTAATATGAACCTTGTAACTTCTTAATATTGACGTTGTACCTTGGCAATATGCACGTTGCACGTAGCTTAATATCGCATTGTGGAAGTTGTTCCTTCTTAATGTGAATGTTCCAACTTGTTAATGTTCACGTTCGATCTTGTCAGTGTACACCATTGATCATGCTTGATGTCAACGTTGCACCTTGCTTCTTTGCAATATGAACCATGTACCTTCGCATTGTGAACGTTTGACCTTGCATCTTGTTATTTGTTGAACCGTCCTCCTTTGCAATGTGAATCATGCATTCTAAAAAGTACGAAGTCCTTGCCAAGCCCTATAGTTAGACAACAAGTTATGATAAAGTTTCAATCTTACGGCTGTTTAATGTCACTTAACCTGGGCGTTTACCTTGTAGTGATTTTTATCATGACTCAAGGCTCTCTGTTTTATTTCACTCATCTTTTATAATTCATGTTCAGGCTAACCATAACCCAAGGTTCGGCATACATGTAAAAACATGCATCTTGAAGCAAATTTTTCATTGTTTCAAATAACCTGATCTAATCATTTCAACCGTTTACTATACACAAATTTATACCGGTTCGCTTTCTGAATGTAATGATTTCTTTCTTCCTGTACTTTCATCTTTGCCATATCCCAATAATTTTTTACTTGCCAACAGGGCTCCTTACCAAATAGTATGAGGATCCCCGCTGTTTTGACGAGCATTTGGTTTTCGGGCTACTGCTAAGTCGAACCCTACATACCCCCCTCCCCCCGGATATCCGCGCCTGACCGCAACATGAAGAATATTCACAATTGGCTGACGACCAGTCATGTATGCATGAACTCCAAGCCAACAACTTCGTATAGGGTGCCCCGGCAACACGTGATTCGTGCTAAACGTAACGGTGCGGTCGTGATGCGGCGCTCTCTCGCAGTGGCGGGTTATATTGCTGCAGCGGGTAATCGCGCAATCAACCATAAAAACGTCTAGCCCCTAGACAAGCTCGAGTATGTTGCGGGTGTATGCACTGAATAAACAATTACATAATTGACCAAAGCCACCTGTGCCCCGCGCGCTATCGCTTTTACAATGATTGACGGAAATGGGACCGTTGTTTAAATCCCCGATATTTCCCTGAAGTAATAAATATCAATGTATGCCCTTACTCTTGTTGTCCGATGCTTTATAAGACGTGGCTATTATTTTGTAATGGTACCACCGCATATAAATGATGTTCCTTTCAATTACATCTTTAGATCATACTCTTATACTAATTAAATATGTGGATCTCGACGGAAATCTCTCGTAACTATGAGTTTTATGTCTGATATGACATCACACTTTTGCTAATGAATATGGAGATTCACATTTGCACAAAAGCAAAAAAGGCACCAAAATACCCTTGAAAACAGCAAAATGAAAATAAGGTTAAAATGGGACACAAAAGTGCATTTTCAAGAAGTGCATTAAAAAAAATTACATTGCATGGGCCCTTCAACGTATCCAAGATGCAAGACCCCATTAGGTGCCAATAACCACTCAGCAATGACGTTTGAACCGTCTGCATTGTCAATCATCCTGCATCTCTTTATACATGTAGGCCACCGTTGTCTGTAGTCTGTAATCTATACGAACTAATATCAGCCCCTATGAGACTCAAAATAAACACACATAACAAACAAATCCCTACAAATCATACTTTAAAGCAGCCAGAGGAAAGTAAACAAACAAAACACTTCAAATTATCCATGGACACTCTTCCAAAAAGCGCACTAGCTTAGCCACATGAAGTCTGAAAACTACAACAATTGAGGACATTATACATGTAGTGCAAGGCTAGCACCTCAAGTTGAAACAGCTACAACTTCTTCAAGGAGTATTTGGAGGTAAAGGCATCCAAGATCCAAGACACCATGGCGTGCCAAAAACCACCCAGCAATGACATTTGAACCATCTACTTGAAGTGATATCAAACCCCATATAAACACACATAACAAACAAATCCCTGCAAATCATACTTGGAACCAGCCAGACACGATTAGCAAACAAAACGCTTCAAATTATCCCTGGACACTCTTCAAAAAAGTGCATAAGCCTAGCTGCATGAAGCCTCAAAACAACAACTTAAACAGTTTATTTTTGAAATGCTTCCGTAAAGAAATAAGGTAAAGCATTTCCAGGGCAGCCGTGGGATAAGTTCCTAATCCATTTACAGTCCAAATACCACTGTGTTATAGCATTCAAATCACTCACGGCCTATCCGCTAACCATACATGTATGTGTAAGGACACAATACTGGCCACCAAAAGTGCGACATTAGAGATCTGAAAAAACAACATTGAAAAGATGATAGGCTAACTATTTTTCACTGCAAGGCAGATTATAATGGTATTGTAAGCAGTCTTTTTTTGCGATTGCGTTACATTAGCTTTATTGAACTTACCAAACTAGTCAGCAATATTTAAAACCAACAAAGGAGTCGCGGATAGAGGACGATTTTATTTTTTTGTCGGAAATTTTGGGAATGTCATGAACTGAAATACATGTGCATTCGGAAAATCGCATTTTCCAACGCCGGAAACATAGGGCCTACTGTTCAAATTTCAACATTAATTATTGTGAGATTTAAGAGAAGTCAGTTTTAGATACAGAAGTTCTTTTTGGTTAAAAAAAAACTAACTTGACCAAAACTAACGACAGTTGCGGATCGCAATCGCCTTGGTAGGCCCCCTATCATGTCGCAATCTCTGAAGTTTAAGAATTCAAAAAGCAATGGCCTGTGGTGGTACTAGGAAGTCATCTGATCTTTTCCTTGGATGCGTAAAGACCAAATTAAAGATATCAGTCACCTCAGGAAAGTGCAAGACATGGCCCGATGGTTCGTTTCCGAGCATGAAGAGGTTGGTTCCCAGCAGTGCTGGAGGACTCGAGTCCGGACTCGAGTCCCGATTTTCAAGGACTCAGACTCGGATAATGGGGACTCAGACTCGGACACGACAATCTTGAGGACTCGGCCCGAGTCTGGACAAAAAACCACATATTTTACCTATAACTTTACTGCAATTTCATTTTAAGAAGACACAGTTTTTAGTTTTCAAGATAACGTTACGTACGTGTCGAGAGTCACTCCAACTTGAATGCACCGTCTCGCCTACGTACGTAGTAAGCCCTACGTGACATGAACTGGTACGGTCCATATTGTGTGATACGGATACTGTGCTTGGTGTATGCACGGACGTCCGCGAGTGCCCATTTGGTTTCCTGATGAAAGACTCCCTAACGACGCCATGGAACCAGACTAATGAGACTGTGCCTAACTGGCACGTTCACTGGCCTGGTGGCTTGCATGACATGATTAATGTTAAATTTCTATATTGTACAGCACTTTTTTTAATTTGTGCACCCTGCAAACATTCTCACATATACATTTATCTGCTAAAATATTGCGTGCGCTAGAATTTAAATGAAAATCTTTTGCGAAACGATGAGTGAATTAGCTACAGTTTGAGGTTTGGGCGCACGCAGCACGCATGCGCACATACTGAGCAGTCTATCCGATCATCCCGCAGATCGTTGGCAACAAGGGTTCAACTTCTTGTCAACTGTCGAGGCTTCTGACTTACCATGTACCACTCCATACCGCAGATCATGTCGGCACTTTCCCGAGTGATCAAGTACAAATTTACCAATCACAAGAAGTATTCGTGCCACAAAAAGGGCAAGAAGAGACATTCTGCACACTGTAACTTTTGCAAAGCCACGATTTCTGAAATTAGTGATCATTGAACTTCCTCAAACTTCATCCGTCATCTGCAGCGTGTACACAAATCCTGGTATAAGCCTGAGGAATTTCGTAAATGATGGGACAGATCAGTTGCGGGGGTGGGGGGGGGGGGGACACCGAACAGGAATTCGCGGACGTCCGTGCCTACACCGAGCACAGTACCCGTATCACACAGTATGGACCGTACGTACCAGTCCGAGTCCGAGTCCTTGAAAATGGGGACTCGAGTCCTCCAGCACTGCTTACCATGTACCACTCCATACCAAAGATCATGTCGGCGCTTTCCCAAGTGATCAAGTATGGATTTACCAATCACAAGAAGTATTCGTGCCACAAAACGGGCAAGAAGAGACATTCTGCAAACAGTAACTTTTGCAAAGCCACGATTTCTGAAATTAGTGATCATGCAACTACCTCTAACTTCATCTGTCATCTGCAGCATGTACACTAATCCTGGTATACGCTTGAGGAACTTTGTAAATGATGGGACAGATCGAGTTGCGGGGGGACCTTTTTTTTTCCTCCCAAAATTTTGAACTTCTTGTGGTGGGCGTTTATGCATTTCTGTGAAATATTTTACTTGTAGGCCCCCTATACCCCATCAAGTGCACCAGTGGAGCGCATTTTCAGTCATTGGGGTATAATAATGCATCCCCATCGTACCAACTCATTTGGCTCAAGTGGATCTTTGCGTTGGCCCGGCTGGTGTTCTTAACAAGTGTGACATGAGGACACGACACGGCTTATTTGGTCGTTTACTTTTGACCAGAAGACAGAATTAAGTTCCAAACGTCATGTTTTCTCAATGTCTAACTGGCCATGGCCAGTGTGAAGGTCGTTGAGAATACCATCGCGCATGCATTCTGGTATCAGGACTTGTCGCCTAGGTTTTACATGACGATGCATGAGAGTCCGAGTTCTTCCCTGTAGGACCAGTAGGGTCATGGGGGAGATCTGTGATAGAGTCTGGCCAACCAGAGTAGAGGACTGTTTCCAGCTCTGATAGTACTGGGTCCCTGGCCGTTCCTGCTGGAGCATGTCTTGCACATCCAAAGTGGACAAGGTCAATCTGTTGGACAGTCGGGTGCGCATCCGAATGTATCTCAGCTAAAATCCTAATTTACAGGGGTCCAACCACCCCCCCCCCCCCCCACCTGGCCCTATAGGGTTAAAGCATTGCATTTTTGTACAACTAAATCTGAAACCTCCGTAAATCGAACAACATGAATTTTATCCATCGGATCATTCATGTGGCCTGGCCGTGAATTTTCTTTTCCCAAACTACATGTATGTATCCATATTACATGGTTGTTTAGCACCCTCTACGATACTTTAATGATACGTACGCAGGTACATGTATATATTAATTTTTTCCCAGGATTTGTCGAGCAGTGCAACAGCTCAGTTGGTAGGGCCGTGATTTTGGACCGCAAAGTTGTAGGTTTGAGTCACCATTTTATACCGGAATTTTGTTCTTTTCCAATCTTTGGAGGATTTTTTTCAAAAAGGGAAATAAAGTCAGAATTTCAATATCATATGGAGAACTAGGGAGCATTTTCTCACTCGCCACTAGTGCAGCTCTGTTTACGTGGGAAGACTGGCTCATGTCTAGGCGCTCTCAGCAAACTTTCGTTAATACGCGGAAAGTATGTTGGTTAAACTTACTTCCTCGCATCACATCATAAAATATAGGTTTTCCTCTTTCAAATGAATATAATTTCTTCATGGTTAAAGGCGAGTAATTATGTGCACTTTTTCATTGAAAAACGGGTAACTAAGTGAAAATTTCGCGTTTCCTATGGAGGTCACGGCACATTTCCCCGATTTTTGAGGGTGCGGGTTTACTTCTTCGAACAGCACACGTGTGAACTCGGTCGCATACAATTACCTCGCACGGTTTCTGAAAGATAACACAATAAGCTTTCCATTCGTGTAACAACCATTTTGATTGGTTGAGAAGAACAAGGGGCACTTTTCTTGTCAAATCAGACATCGCTTTTGTTGCGAGGATCAACCCACTGTTTATGTATAGTCCGGTCAACGCAGTGGGGCTGTGCAGGTCGCCGGGTCAATGCACCGTTGTGTGTGACCGCAGAGCATGCAGGGCTTTGATTTTCTGCACATATGGGTGGCAAAGTTCTCCATATGTTCGAATTTATTTCTTTTTTTCTGATTTTATATTTTCTTCTCAAGTTTTTAGAGAAGTAAAGTCCAAAAACGCCATAGCGTGCACCTCATGTGGATGTCATTTGGGGAAAAAAATTTTGCAGGACCAGCTATCTGTACCCGGCCGGTCATGTACGGTGGTACCGTTGCATATTACATTGTGCAAGCATGCTCCACACTTAGTGTAATCAACTGACGCAGTGATTTTTCCATGTCAAACGTCAATATTTAACCTTTAATCCAGCCGGGAAAGGGTTCCGATCAGTGTTGACCAGGGTGTTTCTACCGTAGAAACACTCCATTTACGACTGGTGAAAGAGAGTAAAACTACGCTCGCGATAATTTTTATGTGCCATTGTCATTGACTTTTTCGTCGACTTTTCTTTGAAATTATAATTTAAATAAAGTCACATATTGTGGAAAAATCGTAAAACAAATAAAATTTTGTGGGGCACAAGTTGTTAACAAATTGGACATTTTGTTGGAAAATTCCAAAAGTCGGTTTTCTGATTAAAATCAGAAAAATATTCTCTGCAAGAGGCAAGTTTGACCATACATGTAGTTAACCATAGTTCGACTAACTCTGGTCAAACGCACTAGTGGACGACTAGTCTAGTCCACTATTCAGGACCAGCCTACTGCGGCTGGTCATGCCATGATATTACTGGTTATCAATAGCAATTTTCATAGCATAGTGCAGAGGGGACCTACTATCAACAAAAAAGGCGGAAAAATGAAAACTGTGAGAGCTGATAATTTCATTTTCATGTCATAGTTTTTCTGTGTCACTTTACGATTCTGTCACTTTTGTCGCCATTGTATAACTGCAATTTGTATTAAGTACACATTTACTACTATTTGTGTACATATTAACAGAAACGTCAAATGTTGAAAAATTGTGCGACCGCCATTTTCTCATGGTCGTTGACATGACTTAGTTCAACTAGAGTCGTTGATACGTTCCCTACGTTATCTGCACTGCGAATGCGCTAGGTACGGCACAAACCAACCACTAGTTAACTATTGGTCCTTGATCCAATTTGCCCAAGGCTGGCTACAAATGCATACGCAACTTCATCTGCAGCATTCAGATATAACTTATTAACTTACCATCCTGGTTGGCATGGCAACAGTGAGTGATGATGTTTGTCTGTTGACTTTGGCTGTGGAATCGTCTTCTTGTATTATCTGGTAGTGGCAGACGTAACTCGTATTGTCTGGGACTAGACGAGTCAATTCTTCCTATACAAAAAAAGATACATTTTACAAAACAAAACCTACAGAGGTCTACAGATGTTGTTCAATGGTGTACATGTAGATTGGCCACATAAAGAGGTCTAGTTGTCATGCCTATCCAAGCAGTACATTTGCATTGTCCTCTAAAGATGGCCGCTCAGCATGAGGTCTATTGAAGTAGTGGCTTGGCTGTACAGTACTGGATTATTCAGTATGGCAAAACCAGACATGGGATATTAGTCAATTCTTGGGGTAACACCTTAACCTTATGACCAGTTCCAGTGCTTTGGCTACAGGGCTCGATTTACCCGGGTGCACGCATGCACCAGTGCATGTAGATTTTTGCTTGTGCACATAGCTTTTTACTGAGCATGCACGACGTGCATATACTTTTTTAGCCACCAAAATACTCATTTCATTCATATATTTACTATTTACAAATGAGTGAGAATAAGAATAAAGTTGAATACTTGACCAGATAGTGTACAAACGTGTTATTTCCTTTCCATAAATTATTCCTCGCAGCAGATTCAGGTACGCGGTAAAATTTGGAGATCCCGACGTCCTGCAACCTCCTCCGATCATGCATGTGATTTTAATACCACGTAATACATGCTGCGGATAATTTGGTATCGCACTGACGCTCTGGGCATTCCTTATGTCCGGATCATAAGTGTGATTCCAAATTATTAGCTGTGTTTATCACGTGGTCTCGTTATTGACCAATCGGACGCCGCCTATCATATGCGCCACATGAAGCAGACGGGTAGCTCAGAGGGCTGCGATAATTTTGCACGCAAATGACCCTGGGTACTTGTGTCACTTGTCAGGTTAAAATCTAATTTCTACACGTTCGTATGGGTCTTCATCGACGGCAAATTTTTGTCGAAATGACACATACTGAACACGCGGGAAGGCAAATTTAGCTTTCTATGTGAGTACTCAACATATGTTCGAAATTATGTATGGCGGATCAATTTCGCCATGTTCGAAATGCCACAACAGCGTGGCGTTGTATACAACGCCATGTTCACGGGTGTACTGTCTGTAGAAAGTTCGATAAATCAAAGAGAAAGAATGCCTTCAGAGAAGCAGACGGGTGTAAGTTAATTATGGTACATGTGGGTTTTTCTTGATGCATGTAGGTTTTTTGGTCTACAAAATTGCACCAGTGCATGCCACTTTTTTTGGTAAATCGAGCCCTGTTTGGCTAACACCCTACTCAACTGCTCAATTAAACAACACACAACAGGTGCTTGTCAATGTGCCAGGCCTGCTACATGTAAGTCTAACCAAATCAATCCAACGGCCTGAGAGTCTGAGCTTGCTAGTCACCACAGTATGCATTATTGGATGGGACAAACTCCCATTGTCTCAGAATTGGTAGTTGAAACTTGAATGCTGTTCATGTTGCTCTGCTCAATACAGGGTGTATCAAAAATAAGGAAACCCAAATGTAAATGTAAATTATACAAAATCTAATAAATATTTTGAAATAAGTTAAAGATGATGTGAAACGCCAATGTGTCCTCTTTCCAATGATACCTTGATTGTGTGTCTGTGGTGAGTGTACAATGTATGGAAAGATTTCCATATACGAAGTTCACTCAACACCCTGTGTACAAACCCTATGAGATTGGACTGAAAAATTCTAAGTGTTTTCTAAGAAAATGCTTGTATTTTCTCACTGCTCAAATTGACTTTGATGACATGAAATTACTATCTGGGGGCTTGTTAATAGTCAATACAGAGGAAAATTAGTGAACTTCGTATATGGAAATCTTTCCCAATGTACCCTAGAATAAACAAGGTAACAGTATAACAGACTGACACACATACATAATAAAAAGAATTTAAAAACAAAAACAATTGTTCACCTACCAACCTGGATAACTGTTAGGATGTTACCGGAAACACACACATATTTTCAGCCTATTGCGAACCTACCATGATACGGGTCTTGGCAGACATCCATGGCTTGGCTGGTGTCAATTCTTGCTGTCCTCGTTGGAGGTTTGTGGCCATGAACTTCCTGTATGCATCTTCATCGGTCTCTGCAAGTTCATCCAGCATTTACCAAAAGTACTGTGCCTGCTTCATCAGGTCATGTTAGACGCCTGTCACCATACTT
The DNA here is from genome assembly GCF_015706575.1 of Patiria miniata. Lineage (NCBI taxonomy): Eukaryota > Metazoa > Echinodermata > Asteroidea > Valvatida > Asterinidae > Patiria > Patiria miniata. The sequence continues at coordinate 6,001,809 of NW_024037064.1, read as the reverse complement.
TACTAAAATTGGAAAAGAAAGGAGGACAATTTTGAAAATGGCGTCTGCACAATATTCGCAATGGAGCCCTTGCTGATAAATGGTAATTTTCACTTTTCATCCAGATTGTAAGTAAAGCTTAGTATCTCGATCTTCAAATCATAAATCTGTAATTGTATCTCAGGTGGGGTGATGTAGTAATTCTGTGGTCATTTTGAGGATAAAATCTGATATTTTTGTTGGCAAATGGTTGGGTTTTTAATCATTTGAAACGCCTTGTAAGTACTATCGCCAGATCATGTCCAAAATGTGAAAAATAATGCAGGGGCTACTGTTGCGGCAATCGTTACAGCATCGTCTGGCTCCCTGACCTAATAGTAAATGTCCTTCATACATGCGCACATCACATGACGATTAGGGTCTGTGGATCGAAAGTTCACCACATGCATGCAAAATCATAGCGGGGTACCAACGAAATCAAAGACAAGTTCTTTTTGTAAAGTAGATGCAAAATGTTGATTGTTGAACAGCACCATGGTTTCAAGGGCGGATCCAGAACACAATTTTTTGGGGGCCAAACATTTTTTGGGTCCCCCCAAAAAGTGGGTCAAAAAAATTACGGCGTGGGGTTCGGGGCCCGCTTAAGGCCCGCTTAAATTTTTTGGATTCTAGATGCTCTGTGGTGCGGTCTGAGGCAATTTCTGACCACTTTAACCAATGTTTTTTGGGGGAAAAGATGGTGGTGTACTCATTGCCTGCCTTTATTGCGGTGTCACATAAAAAAAAATAAAAAAATTGTTTCGTTTTTTTTGGGGGGGGGGGGGCCCATGCCCCCCCCCCCCCGGATCCGCCCTTGCATGGTCTAAGTTGTTTTGTACTGATCATATGTGTATGCTGCAACTTGGGTGGAAACAAAAGTTCCATCTTCTTTTTTACTATAAGGAAAATTCCATTATACATGCATGGACATCATTAATTTTTCCAATAACATGCCCTAAAAAGTCAAATTTTGCAGGGAAAATATTAACTCTTTCGCTACGGAATTTAATTTACCTTTTTCGTCCCAACTGGACGTAATTCAAAGCTGAAAATTCCGCCGAGCGTCGATGTGGGGGCCGCCATCTTTGAATGTATCTCCGTAAACAAACTGCTCACAATAACAAAAAGCGCACCCCAGCCAGACGGAGAGCCGCTGGCAGCGGCTCGAACTAGGGTCAGAGGTTATACCATATAAATTATGTAGATATGGCCCACGTCATGGGGACATCATGTTTATTCATAGCGACGCAACCGAGCCGCTGCCAGCGGCTCTCCGTACGACCTGTACAATTTGTATGAGCCGCTTTCAGCGGCTCGCCGTAGCGAAAGAGTTAAAGTATTTACTGAAAAAAACAGACTTTTCTCAGACCAGTCTCACAGGGTTTGTGCACAGGGTGTCAAGTGATGTCCAGGTGGGGTATGGAAGTCTTTCCGCTTTGTTTATCCACAGACCATTGTTGTCATGTGATGTGCACACGCGCAGTTGAGACTCAGATGGGGCTTACATTATGTACTGAGATTGGGTAATCGTCATCTTTAGGACACCTCTATTTTTAACAAGTTCCGGTTAAAGCTACAGACCATCATTTGTAATTTGTGAATTTTGTTCGTTTGAAGCAACAAGAGAGTTCAAAATCTAACGAAGGATACTGAGCAATTAACCTGATGAAGTTTGAGCTAAGCTTCAGCTGTACATTCCGAGAAAAACAACATTCTTAGATCTCAATTTCAAATCAAAAGTTACTGAATCATGTTTTGAATTGCAGCTATACGCGACGTCGCGCACTGATCCGACGAATTACAACAACCGCGCGCGCGTGTGCGTCGTTCCAATACTTGTGCGCGCTGCGCTGAATAACAAAACGAACTACTAATTTAAATTTTCCTACGGTGCTTCTTAGATCGCTGTTGGAAATGCCTTCTTTCGTTGATTACTTCAAAATGACAGCTTCCCAGAAAGAATAACTTCACAGGGAGTTTAGTTCCCTTACTATCTTTCAACCAAGTTTGTTTTTCAACAATAATTGCGCCAGTTACTTTTCGGATGGCTGCAAATGATGGAATCTAGATTTAAAATGACTGTTCAGCACCAAAGTGACTTTTGCAGGGCAGTCTTTTGTCTTCAGATTTACTCATATTTGTTGGAATTTTGAAACACACTTTCAAAGAAAATGTGACTTCAGGCGCGGATCCAGGGGTGGGCCGCGGGGGCACGTGCCCCCCGTCTAATTGAGTAAAAAAAAAAAAAATGAATAAAACGGGGGGAAAGGAGGGGGAGGTGAGAGAAATGGAGGGAAGGAGGAGGGCAACCTTCAAACAAAAATGCCGGCGCCGATATTATACATCAGCGGCCTGCAACATTGTGTACTGGCCGTATGACACAGGGAACTCGAGAAGCTTTGAAGTAAGCCGCGATCCCACCGTACGTATCCATACGTAACCCTGCATGGTATATGGGTTATGAAATGCGATTCATATGAGCGTACGTACCGGTACGAAAAACACGCACGTGTGACAGCCGATGTGCTGTGTTTAGCGCGATGAGCGCGAGATCCGTGGTTGAACGCTGCTCTTTGGACCACACTATTGGTCAAGGGGTGTGTTTTCGTATAACAATTTGCCAGCATTTCTTCCAAGCGCTTCCAAGGAGTCCAAAAAATGTCCGTTTCAGTAAAAAATGTCCGTAGAAAATCTTATCTTATTGATAAACTGAAAATGTATACTTGATACAAAACATTAGAAAGCATCCTTGCAAAAGTTTACAAACTAAGTCTATACAATTCCATTTCAAAAATGCACGAAAACAATTATGCAAACGAAAATGGTTAGGCCGAACAAAAAAAATGGTGTGTTTACGGTAACGGTCTGAAAAAAATCCAGGTAGGTAGGTAGGGAAATAATTTTATTTTGTAATTTTTTTTTTTCATTTCAGTTCTGCATGCCCACGCGTGTTCTTTTGCAAAAAAATTAAAACCACTATTCAAGCATTGAAGATATTCAATCGATACATTTCAATCCAAATTAATTTGTATCGTCGGCCAGGGTTCTCCCCAGGATTTTTTCAAACATGTGGGGGAGATTTGCTGTGATTCAACAACCCGAAAATGTTTAAACTTTAGAAGCTCTCTGGTGCATTTTAGAGCAAATCTGGGGGTCTTTATCTTAAGATTTGTCCTTGAAATTCAGAGGAGATCTTGTAGGTCACTAATATTTTTGTAATTAAAGAAAAAAAAATCAAAATTGTTAACTTAAAAAAAATTAACATTTCACAACCTGTGTTTCATTGCTTCCTAACTAGAAAAGTATGAATTACATTTACATGCAAGTTTCAAATTAAGAAATTAAGGTGGAGAAAAAGAACAACTTTTGATTCCGATTACATGCCTTTCAAAATAGCGTCAGTAGCAGTGGCGTCGCCAAGGGGGGGCCAGGGGGGGCACGTGCCCCCCCCTGGAAAACCTAGTGCCCCCCGAGTGCCCCCCCATCTGAGATTTGGGTTGGTAAACAAATATATATATATTTTGTTATATTCAACTCCCATCATCTGAGTTGGTTTTTCATAAGGACAAAGAAGCACAGTAATTCGTATTTTCTTCAAATGAGCATCAAATGTGGCACCATTTTGCATCTAGCCCATCCTCCATATGCGAAAATTTTCCAAAGGGGGCACCCCCTCCCCTTAGACCCCTCCCCCAGGACGGCGATCCGTATCCACCTAAGTGCCCCCCCCCCCCTGTGCCCCCCCCAGACTGAAAAGTCTGGTGACGCCACTGGTCAGTAGGTCGGAAAATTATTTCGCCAATTTTTTGGGGGTGCTGATTAATGGAGCATCATTCGTACTAATCATAGAGCAAGGAATCATGTTTATTTTGTGCCTGGATTATTTTCATTTGCGCCACGAAAATTATCAAGACTGGCTATCAAAAGTGATTAAAACTTGCCTCACCTAATTAAAAATATATTGGAGGTCGGTGATCCACTTTATGCTTAACATACATCACGGCCGCTGGCACCGCCAACATTCCGCCTGGCTGGCCGAACATCGCGCCGTGCTCACGGCCCACGTGGCCCAAAATCTTGCACTACTGCAGAAACACGCTACGATGTTTCGCCACAAGTTCGAGCTTTGCAGGTTCGTCATTTTAATGGAAAACACATACACAGAAAGTAAAGATCACGTTCTGTAGATTAATTCGCAGAAATTCTCTTTCTCCAGCAATGTTTGTTTGGTAATATTTTTACGATCCAACTTCGGCCCACTACATCATCATGCTGTATGATACGAAGTATGGACCAGAGAGAGGCAGTAGTCACTGGTTCCGGTCCTTCATCATAGCATTGATTCCGTTAGCTGGCGAGGGAACCAGTGTACCGTGCTGTATGTTAGCTGGGTGCTGCTGGTGTTCAACAGAACATGTCATCGTGTGCATTGTGATCACACATGCATCGGAAAAACAGGATTTTGGTCAAGATTTTGCATGTCAAGATGAAATAATGGCGTATGTAACGATCAAATTGTGCATTTTAATGGCGTGTATGATAATTATATTGTGCGTACCAGGGGCTAAAAAATGTGATCGGCATTTTTTTTGTCAGCATATCGGGCCGGCCGCAATTCCAGCATATCGGGCAGATACGCACGTTTGTACGTACGTGGGGAGAACCATGCCGTCCGTCGGGCAGCCAGGCGTACCCCGATGCGTTTGTGCAAAATAATCGTACTTCGTAGTTTGAGAATTCAATTTTTGAGATCGTCGCGATTTTCGCACGTTTAACACAGGTATGTTTCAAATTATGGTCAGATTCAAGTGTGGAAAATGTTTTTTGTTCGTGGCAAATAATTAAAAGTACTTGAAATGTTTGAAATTTGTCAATTATCAACCTTCAAAATGGCAATAAAAAGTTTGAGGTCGGCAATTTGGCCGAAAAAATTCCAGGTCGGTCGGGTTACCGTAAACACACCATTTTTTTTGTTTGGTCTTATCAAGTGAAAAACAGAAGAAACTTAAAAGGCTTGTTAAAGCAAGAGTATACATGTATATTAAACCAATGAAAAAAAATCCTTATTTAACTTAAAACATTTTGCTCAAATAACTCAGGGAAGGAGGGGCCAAATATCGCCTAAGATTGCACCACAGAGCATCTGATTATCAAAAAAATTCCCGGGGCCTTTAAGTGGGCCCCAGACCCCACGCCGAAAGACATTGCGCTCCGCATTATTAGTCCTCGGGGCAGATCTACCGACGCATCCTTAAAACAGTTTACAATCTAAGCCGATCCAATTCCTTTACAAAAATAAAATGCAAGAAATATTGATTATGCAGTCGAAAATACTTGGTTATCAAGTGAAGAACAGAAGAAACTTAACTAGGCTTGTATTAAGAAATACAAGAGTACAATTTCAAACCAAAAAATTAAAAAAAAACATGGTGTCACCGCAAACCGAAGCGATAATGAAAAAAAAATCCTAATAATCTTCACAACATTTTGCTGAAATGGGGCCAGGAATCGCCTCAGTTTGCACCACAGAACATCTATAGAATCAAAAATTTCCCGGGTCCCTTCAGTGGGCCCCGAACATGGGCGTCGCGAGGGGGGGGGGGGGCAAGGGGGGCACTTGCCCCCCCTGGAAAAGCAAAAAAAAAAAAAAAAAAAAAAAAAAAAGGAAGAAAAAGAAAAGAAAAAAAAAGAAAGAAAAAGAGGCGCGAAGACAAAATGGTGTAAATTTAATGAGTTTGGGGGGGGGGGGGGGGGGGCAACATGTCCATGCCCCCCTTTAAAACTGATAAATCGAGAATGTGTTGAGAAATACAAGCATTTTTTGGCGACGCCCATGGCCCCGAACCCAACGCCGTAAGACACTGCTCCACGTTCGCATTATAGTCAGGTGGCATACGATCGGAATCGTGACCGACTGGTCCAAAGCACCAAACTTGGCAGATATATTATTATAGCCCTAAAGAAGATATTTAGAAGGGGTGACACCTGAAATTCTTTTGGGAAGGGGACCTAATTTGCATAAAGCGTTAATCCCTGCCGTGTAATATATTTATTCCCATACTTGGGTAGATGTTTATTTTTTTATTTTTTGAAAAGTATATTTAGGTGATTTTACTAACATATCCTTACTTCAATAACACTTTCTAAAGCATATCGGAGATTTGAAGATTATAAGGACATAATAAAGATCAAAAATGGCTACCATTATACCCCAAAGTTGCGCGCCTTTCCTTTTTCCTCCGATATCATCACGTAGTCTTGCCAAACCTCAGTATTGATGACCTTCAAATTCACAAAGTTACTTACTGGCAGAGTTGCCCTAACCAAAATAAATGGGAAATCGTGTGAAAAATTATATCATCTTGATATTTAGCCCACAAAAACATAAAAGGGGGGGGGGGGAATGAGGTGTCCGTAAATTGGGCTAAAATGAGGCGAAGGGTTGCCTAACATATGGGGACTTGATCAAGTTCAAGGATGAATCCCCCAAAATAAGAGTTATTGTTTTTAAAAATAATGATGTCTACGTCCAAATGTTTTCTTGCCAATAATTTTGGGAATTTCCTCAAACTTTTTAAAGTCCCCACGTTTAATAGGCAACCCCTCACCTACTTTTTAGCCCAATTTACGGACACCTCGTTTTTCCCCATTTTTGTGTTCTGGGCTAAATATAACGTTATCATTGTTCACATGATTTTTCATGGAGTTTTAATCGAGTTACTGAGTCAGTAAGCAACTTGGTGACTGTGAAGCTCATCAATACTAAGGTTTGGCAAGACAACTTGATGATATCTGAAGACAAGAATGATGCGCAAAACTGTAGGATATAAAAGTAGCCATTTTGGATCGTTACTATGTCCTCATAATTGTCCAGTCAGTATTAAATGCTTTAGAAAGTGTAATTGAAGTAAGGATGTGTAAGTAGAATCACCAAAATATACTTTTCAAAAAATAAAAAAATTAAAAATATACCCAAATATGGCAATAAATATATTACCCGGCAGGGATAAACAATTTATGCAAATTAGGTACCCTTCCCAAAAAAATTACAGGTGTCACCCCTTCTAAATATCTTCTCTAAGGCTGTAACAATCTATCTGCCAAGTTTGGTGCTTTGGACCAGTCGGTCAAGATCTTGTCAAAAATTGGCCCTAAGCCACCTGACTATTAGTCTTTGGAGCAAATGCCTCAGCGCATCGCCCATTGCAACAGTTTACAATCTAAGTCAATACAATTCCTTTTTTTTTTAAATACAATGCAAGAAATTATGAAGACAGAAATACATGGTTTGCAACTTTGAAGTACACAGTAGCTTAAAATTTGTAAAAACAAGAGTATATTTTTAAAAAATCCTTACAAGATTATCAACTTTTGCACAAATAATTCAGAGGGAAAGGGGCCAGGAATCGCCTCAGATTGCATCACAGAGCATCTAGAATCACAGAGCATCACAGAGCATCTAGGACCCCACGCCGTACGGGCTTCGCGCTCCGCGCTCGCATTAGTCCTCAGAACAAATGCTCTAGATGTGCCCCCCCATCTAAAGAAATCCTGGATCCGCGCCTGGACTTTCCCCATTTTTTGCATTCAAAGACGAAGTGCACGTTGTACTTCTTACAACACGTGTGCATGCCAGACAGAATGAAAGCTTAGCCCGATGTTGATTGGCTGATAACAACATGTTAAAAAAAAAATAATTTTTATCCAGCCAATCAGCATAATCAGCATCATTCCTTCATTGCATCGAGTTTCACTGTCGCCATCTTGGTTTTTGAGCCTGTTTTCTGGTTGTCTTCGTCATCGACTCCATAATTTCCCCAATAAATCAAAGACATCATGCCCTCTTTCCACAACATAATAAACAAAACATTCAAGAAGGTGTCATCCCTCATAGCTGTTCAAATGTCTAGCCCCATAAATGTGGCCAATTTACCGGACTACCTCCGTAAATAAAGTCCACACTTGGTACATGTACCTTACAATGTAAAACTTTGTCTAGTTTCTATTGTTCACATTTAGACTTTGTAGTTTATTAGTCCCATAAATGTGACGGTGTACTGGTCTACCTCCCTATTAACCAGAGTAGGAAGTCCAGTGTTACTGTCACATTTATGGGACTAACCTTCACATGCAGCTAGCACGCACTACGCATGATGGGCACCGGAAGTTAGTTTGTGTGACGCCTTCTACATGTACGTCACAGGTCACGCAAATCTATCCAATGAGAGCTCAAATGACGTCAGCCCTGACAAGCGTTCTGTTTGCAGGGAGGGGGGTGGGGGTACAAGCGAAGGTACTATGTTTTATTTTTAAGTCCCAGAAAATGTCACTGCGTATGTTCAGTGCCTATCCGGCAAAATATCGTTCGCTTAAAGAAAGCCGGTGCCGGCTAAATATACTCCAAATGCCATATTTGAATGTCAATAAAAAAGACAGTCTGATTAAAATTCATGTTTTTATCCATGCCCAGCATGCATTGCAAATGCAGGCGCGGATCCAGGGGGGGGGGGGGATTGTGGGGGTCAACCACCCCACCCCCCCCCAGCTAGCTCTGCCCCCAATAAAATTGCCATACAAATTCTTAAAAAATAAGTCACCCCCCCCCCCCCCCTGTGACACCCATATGGAGAACAATGGAGCATTTGCTCACTCGACACTAGTGAAGCTCTGTCTACGTGGGAAGACTGGCTATACTAGTAGGCACTCTGAGCAAACTTTTGTTAATATGCGGAAAGTATGTTCGTTAAACTTACCTCCTTGTATCGCATCACAAAATACAGATTTTCTTCTTTCACATGAATATAACTTCTTCATGATTAAAGGCGAATAATTATGTGCACTTTTTCATTGAAAAACAGGCAACTAAGTGGAAATTTCACGCTTCCTATGGAGGTCACGGCACAATTCCCCGATTTTTAGGGAGCGGGTTTACATCTTCGAACAGCACACGTGTGAACCCGGTCGCATACAATTATCTCGCATGCAGTGGCGTAGCCACAGGGGCCGTAAGGGGCTGTTCAGCCCCCCCCCCCCCCCATGAAACCTTGTCGCCCCCAAGTTGCCCCCCCCCCCCCTACTGAGATTTTGAGTTTCTAAAAAAATTATCATTGATCTACATGACGCCTCCCATAAAATGTCCCAGCGGAGCGGCCCCCCCCCCCCCCCCCCCCCCCCACTGAAAATTCCTGGCTATGCCACTGCTCGCACAGCTTCTGAAAGATAACACAATAAGCTAATTCCATTCATGTAACAAACGTTTTGATTGGTTGAGAAGAACAAGGGGCACTTTTCTTGTCAAATCAGACATCGCTTTTGTTCTGAGGATAGACGGCTCCTTATGTATAGTCCAGTCTACGCAGTAGGCTATGCAGGTTGCCGGGTAAATGCACCGTTGTGCGTGACCGCAGAGCATACAGGGCTGTGATTTTCTGCACATATGGGTGGCAAAGTTCTCCATACGCAAAAAAATTATAACTCCAGAAGAATCTACAGTAGTTCAATCACTTCCACCTAGCTTTCCAAGGCCAAATGGTTAACTTTTCAGGCAAAAATTGGCAAACTTACTTTCACTGTTGGGACGTTTTTTCGAAAGTCCTCCACGTCGTGCCCCGCCAATTCAAGAACGCGCAACGAACCACGTGAGATTGGTTTGTGAACAAATCCCTGGTCCCTGTACTATTGCAATGATTTCAAAAAGCATTGGGAAGTGCGAACCAGTTATTTCTGCGGCGCCTTAATCACCAATGAAAACTACCAGGCACATTTTGTGCTGGGGTAGTTTCAGGTTTTTTAGCTTGGGGAAAAGTCGTTTTTATTCTAATTCACAATGTTTGCATACCATCTTTTTCAATTCTCACAATTTTTATATAAAACAATATTGGAGACCTGTATCTCAGAAAAGATCGTCTTCAAATTCAATAGTTTGCTAAAAAGAAATTTTATTTTGAACCGAGTTCCCTTCATTAATTTGGTATAGCCCTTGTGGAATGTATATGCAAATTTGTACAGGTGCAATTTTTTTTCATCAAGCGATAACTGGCCCTCCCCCCGCAACGCCCATTTAGAAATTTTTAGAGTGCCGCGACTTCTATATTCCTCTATTTTTAATAATATTCCTCTATTATTTAATATTTGATATTCCTCTATGTAATAAATGTAGCCATAGAGGGCGGGCTTTCGATTAGTGCGGCGAAATTAACTTGTCCATCACTGATAACCCCACCAGGGGCGGATCCAGGAATTTTACCAGTATATTATTACCAGTATAATTTATTTGGGGTGTCACAGCAGGGGGGGGGGGGGGGGTAGCATTAATTTAAATGAGTTTCTATGAAAAAAACATTGACAGAGCGGGGGGGGGGGCGTTGTGACCCCCCCCCCCCCCAATCCATGCCTGCCCACCTCCAACCCATACACAATGTAGACAGCTTAATTTAATTTTACAAAAACATTTTTTAGGGAATATCGAAGGGAAGTGAAACAAAAAGTGCGTTTTGTTCTTAAAGTAGAGTTGTTTATTGGTAGTGGGGCCTAGACAATTCGTCACCGTTTTCACGAAGAGCCACATATCTCCAAAATTACAATTTTTTTCGATTTTGATTTTTTCAATATTTCGCATTAAAACAATGTACTTAACCATTTTGACATGTTTCTGTAAGCAAAACATCATTAATTTCTAAGTTACATTAATGTTGCAAGGGGCAGAAATCTCGATAACTGCATTTTGAGTTTTCACGAAGAGCCACATACATTTTGGCCCTTTGAACGCGTACAAAACCCATTGCACGGAAATACGTAAAAGTAGGTCAAATGAGATTTGCGTTTTCACGAAGAGCCACATATCTGTGTTACATTTTCAGGCGCGCGCGCGTACTCACGCGCGCCTATGGAAATACACGTTGAACAGAAAGGGCCAATATGTCGGAAACGTGAATTTGCGTTTTCACGAAGAGCCACATATCTTTACTAATTAATTTCCACTAATTAACTGCTTTATTAAGTCTTATTACCGGGTTTATGTAAAACTTCAGCTCACGTAGAATTGTGTGATGGTTTTCTTGCTGCACAAAGTTGTTGCAAAGTAGTATTTCTTGCAGTTTTAAAATATGAGAAACTTCTTTTGTGATTATCTCGAAAACACTTTACTTCAAAATCAACATAATATATATAGTATGTGGCTGTTCGTGAAAACGGTGACGAATTATCATGAATTCATGAAAGGGGATGAATTGAAGAGGGGGGTGTTAATAGGTAAAGTTCTATTTGTTGGTGTTCATTGGGTGCTAGAAAAATATTTTAAAAAAGCTTTTTGTTTTCAAATGAGCCACCGTGGTGTCGCTAAGCCCACAACAGCAAAACACAACAGGTCCACAACAAAACAATGTAATGAAACAACGATTCATTCAAGACAACTTCAACTTATTTGAAGTTGTCCTGAAGTAATCAAAAAGCTGTCTTGCAGACTGAAGTGGGGGCCACTAGAAATGCCTTGAATATTAATCCACCATGGAACAAGTGAAGACGACTGTTTTAATGCGAAATTGTAGTCTATTCATCCCCGTTGCCACTTTATAATACAAAGAAAGAAAAGAAAGGAAACACTGCACCCCTCCCATAAAATGCAATCTAGCCCCGCCCCTCCACATAAGGAATTGGCAACAACTGGCCTGTCGGTTACCACTTTCTTAATCCCCCAACAATAAATGCTTCTGGATCCATCAGCGATTTAGCTGTGTAATCATATTTTTAATTGCATGAAGTAAATTTGTGATTGGGTTGATATATTTTTTAAGGAATTTCTTTTGCTATCCTCATTATGAAGCCTGCATGCCTGATTACAAAACCCAAGTGGTGACCCAGCTGTAGAATTCAGAGGCGGGAGATTGGTCCATCACTGAGGGAGGAATGGAGGCATAACACAACAATCATCTAACCTCAAAGATTTCTCCTTGATTGACTTAAGTCACTGCATGGAATGATTTATTACATGATAATAATCATACAAAGTACACAATGTCAAATATAATCCCTGACGTCTTAAACTTTTCCCCAAATTTCTGGAACAAAGGAAAAGAAGAGATCAGAAATGTTTCTGCACCAATAACAAATAATACAAATAACATACAAATTTCAACAAAAATTTCTTTCACAGTTAACCATATCAAAAGCCAAATCAACTTACTTCCGCCAAACGGTACAAATATCAGATTTTTAATTTTTATTTAAAAATTAAACAAGGAACTTGACTGTAGCAGGATTACCATTCCAGATTACCGTATCGGAACAGGAATCCAGAGGTCACCAGGTCAAACCAGCTCCAGTCAATGTCTTTGTTCAACTTTCAAGTTACACATGTATTATAATGCACCGAGACAGTTCTCCTTTGTGGTTTATTTTTATTACAACATGTAACTTAAGTTGCACGAAAAGATCCAGGTCAACTTTCAATGTCTATTTGATAATAACGAACTAACGTTTGGGAAAACCAGAAGCACAGTAACTGAGGACATTTCCATAACCAGTGTTTGTGTAACAGGAGCACAGTCACTGGTTGGAGAAGTGTCAGGAACTATGACAATGTTCTATATAAAGGATGAAGGGTTTATTTTGCTAAATTTCAGCAAACGTGAAACAGAAACCAAATTATCCAAAAGTCAGCAGATTATCTTGACTTGGAGTTCATGTCCGAGTGATGACCTTATCTTACAGACTAAATATCACAATTATGTAATTTGCAAACAATGGCTTAAAGGCATATAGAACATTTGTATTTCATTTTGCTTGTTTTCAATACTTGTAATATTATCACTGATTCACAGAAGAATACTCAAAACCTAACATGTTGAAGCTTTGGTATTTCTTTTCAAGAAAAGAGTGAAATATCTATGCACAAACTTTTAATCAATAAACGCGATTTTGTCCATAGCACTCTTATTTCAAAAAATCAGTCAATTGACTTATCATTGGAAATCACCTACATTTCTTGATTTCTTCTTAATGACAGCAAGCCAGACGGAATAATTTCACAGGGTATTTAGTACCAGTACGATCTTTAAACCAAGTGAGCTTTTTTATTACAATTTGGTAGGTTACTTGTGATATAAATGCAAATGATCCCATCCCATATCCCTTGAAATGTGTCAATGAATGAGTACAAAAATCCCCGTCATTTAAAATTGCAATCAGTACGGCTTTACAAATACAGTGTTTAAATCTCATTTTAATCAAAATCTTCTTTCATGTGTCATGCCAGCAACAACAGTTAAACATTATTTACATTCAGTTAACATTTCCAATGTGAATCAATCAAAATGTTGATTCAAAGTATACCTTTTCTCCCCTGCAGAACTACTTTTACCAATATGAACGGTTGCATTTGGGCAAGTTATAAATGACTGTTATCACCTGGGCAACTGCAAAAGATACAAACTGTTAGAAACAAAAATGTCAGTTTTTCTACAGAATATTGATCATACTTGGAACAAACAAATCTAGTGTCAATCAATACTTTGAAGAGGCTTGCAATGATAAAAACAAGCAAATTGTCCACTTGTTCCTATTTCAACATTATCAGAAACACAGAAACATTTTCGTGTATACAACAATTGCAACGATTGGTCCTGAATGAGCAAACATGACTGTCCTCTGACAAAAATGCATCATTTGGCAATGCAACATTCTACATGTATATATTATACATGAATTGTTTGACAGTATGAACACTGGTTTAGTAACTCTCAATATGGACATAGGCCTATAGTTGAATAGTAAACAAAATCCACGTCATACTGTCCTTACACAACTGCACCACTTTAAAGGTATATTACATAAACAGTCAAGGTTAAAGATCTATACAAAAGTTAGCAAACTGGAATCTTAATTTTTGCCATTTTATGCATAATTTACGTTTATTTACAGAAACTATTTGATAAAGAATGAAGCACAAACATTCAAAAGAAACGTCTGTTTAAAAGGCGTGACGTTGCAAGAATTTTCCGAATTTGTACATAAGGTAAACGCAAAACAATTCAAAAGTACCCGAGGTTTGGGGTATTATTCTGTATACTAAGTTTTGCACAGCACTGGTCTATGGAAGGGTGTCGTGCAGCCATTTGCGTGTGGTCACATTAGTTTGTTTGAATGCCATATTACTACATTGATCGGATAACAGGGTAGGAGGAGGCCTTTGTCACAAAAGTTGAAGACATCTCACACAACTTTTTCCTAAGATGATGCGATACGAGATATTTTCTCAAAAGAAATGGAAAGGAGAGGTGGATTCTCCTGTTTAATTGACGATTAGATTGTAGATTTATAATAGTACTCAGAGGTCACCCAAGATACAAGGTCAATTTAATATCACTTTCAAGTGACACCCAGAATGCTTAGTGCAGTGCTATTATGTTTTAAGATTTCAATGAATCATTTTGTACAGGAATTGTTGATTGACTTTTCACATTGATTGATTGATTAAATTGATGGATTAAATTTTTTTGGGGGGGGGGGTGGGGGTTCAGTACTAGAACTATGCTGGGTATATTTGTATTCATAATGTAAGAGGATTCCGAATACATCTATTTGTATTGAAACTGTTTTGTTGACTTTTTATTCATTATCGAGCCCCTTATTGTCCTCTGAAAGTAAAGTTTTTGTTGTTATTGATTGTTGTTTTTTGTAATTTTCTGTGGTCACATTAGTTTGTTTGAATGCCGCAGAGCATTGACTTCACATAAAATGACCCATGATACATGCTTCTTGTTGCAATTTAATGCGGCTCATGAGCGTGGTGCATTCATAGGGAACAGGGTGAGAGTTATGACTTGGTGGGAGAATATTTAGGCTCAAAATTCTCCCTCTTTTGTTCATGTGTCCTTCAGGTGAGGGAGGTTTTCACTGACAACTTGTCTGATGAGCTCAGGATCGAGGCCGATGTTACAAAGATGCAAGTAACGTAACTTAGAGAGACCTTGGAGATGATGGGTGAGAGCCCTCACTGCATCCAAACTGAATGCATTGCCATCCAGGGTAAGCGATTCTAAACCATGCCCAGCAGGAAGGATGCTGATCAGGTCCTTCACATCATCATCTACCAACCTGCATGCAAAGAGCTGCAAGATTGTAAGGGATGAGGGGATGTGGCTAACATCTCCCACCCGTGCATGCAGGTTGGTGTCATGCAGTAAGAGATCACTCAACCTGCATCCTTCCAGTGCCTTCAATAGATTGACAACCTCATCCGGTGATCGTTGGTGCATAACCAAACCAAGCTCGCCTTTTTGTTCCTGCATGCGGAAAAAGCTGTGCGATACACGCCCCACATCAAACCATGACTTTGCCTCAATGCGAACCATAATGTGTAATTGAGCACAGCGCTGTTCATCCACCCCACCAAGTGTTTCCTCAAGGAGGCTAAGCTCCTCCCCCTTCTGCTCAGACAAGTAGTAGTTAACCACTATCAATCTAGTTGACTCCATGCTGTCACTCAGAAGAATTCCCCTGAGAAGGGTAAGCTCCTGCTTTCTTACATACATGTGAAAAACTGTACCTTCAAGTGGTGGAGTGACATGCTGTAAGTAGTAGCTCAGTGATTTCAGGTCTTCATTACTCTTGCAGTCTACCTCAGTTGGTCTGACTAGTTTGGTAGCCAACTCTTCTGAACTAGACTCGAACAAAAGCAGCCGAGCCAATCTCTGATGTTTCTCCTCATCACCTTCCATCTCTTGTATGTGATCCAGAATGAGACCAGCAGCCTTTCCTGATCTACCGCAACAAAATCTCAGCAGGTATTCCATCGCAAGAACATTGCTTTCTCCAATCTGCTTCAACTGATCACAGAACTTGTTTTTGTCATCTTCTAGCAATTTCACCAGGTGACATGCTGCAAAGTATTCTTGGATGGACTTGTGGGGGAAAGTGACCAGCACTTTTACATCCAGACCACTCGTGAACATTTCACGTTGAACGAAACCAACATGACAACCCTCAGCTAAGGAAGACTGACAATTCTGAAATTCAGTTTCATTGAACATGAGTCTTTCCCCGCTAGAGTCTAGTAACCCTTGCAATGCAACACGCCCCAAGTCATCAATGATGGACATCATGATGGTCATCATGTGCTGATCACCCATTTCTTCATTGCGGCGAATGAAAAGAACCTCCGTAAACTTTGCAAACAGCTCAGTAATTCTCTCAGGCAATGACTTTTGATTCTTCCAAACAAGGCATATCATCTGGGAAATGATTGGAACTTTGGACAGTTCCCATAGATGTTGACTGGTTTTCAGATATGAAACCAATGCCTTTCCCTTGTCAGCATCATCAGGAAGGTTTAATCTGATGTACTGATCTCTGTTTTGTGGATTGAAGCCAGTTGTCTCCAGCAGGGCATACTTTGGGTGACCCCTAAGTATGTACTGTTTCATGTGTGGTCGGGTGGTGACCAGCACAAAACTTTTAGTAAGGACTCTGTTGTGTAAGATATCCTGAACCCTGTACACGCCCTCCTTAGATTGCAAAACATGAGATGGAATTTCATCTACTCCGTCCAACAGCAAAGCAATGCCTGATTCATGATCATCAATTAACCCTTTCACTATGGGCTTCGTCAGTTTGGTGTTTTGAGCTAGAATTTGGTCAAATATGGCATCCAAGACACAACTAGATTGCTGCATTTGCCTCAGCTTTATCCAAAGCACAAGATCGAATCTACCAAGAAGGGGTTTTGAACTAAGGGTGATGGAGGAGTTTGCAACCTTCACTAACAGGGTTGATTTACCCATCCCAGCCCCACCAATAAGAAGAATCTTGATTTCCTTAACTTTTTCCTGATTGAACAAATCATCCAAGGAATTGAGAATGTCATACAGTGCTTCATCCAAGAATAATTTTCCTTCTGGTAATGTCACCGACCTCTCTGATTTTGTTTTGCCTGGAATGTTCTTTTTGAGTTGTAAAGGAATAAAGAATTCCTCAATACCCACTTGACGTGACTGCAGTGTAGGGTGTGCAGGAATAGTCATTGCAGTTTGCTTGTAGTTGTCGATTATTTGTTGTCGCAAGTAGGCAAAGGTATATGGCCCCTGGAGTCCGGTGATTTCTGAAACAAATCATACAATTATAATGAGTAATTTATTAGAGAATTCAGATGAACATGATTCATCACAATTCTTTCAAGCCACAATTCAACAAAGCAGACCAATCTGCAGGTGCATTTTTCAAGTCCACTTGTTTCTACATTTTTTTCTTTATCCACGTATATAAAGCATTGAATTTGTTTTGGTTTTCCATTTAGTGCAGTAAAATGTACACTTAGAAATTTTGCCAAGGATTGAAATTTACTTATCCAGATTTTTTTTTTTTTTTTTTTTTGGCGTCCCTGAGATGACAATATTGATAAAACAGTCCCTTACACTCTTTAAATGAACAAAACTGTAATAAGTCAATCCAAAAATGTTGATCATATCATAACCTGGACAATGAAAGGACTAACTGTTGCTGGCAGTTAAGTTCAAACAAAAGAAATCTCAACATTTATGTAATACTGCACATTGTTTTGAGGCCATATTTGTTCCGTTATTGTCAGGAGGAGTTTCTTCTTAAGAGTGTGATTTTACGTTTACCCAACACCCACTGAATCAAACACTTGTTATTGGTGTTCATTCATGGGCGTATCTATACGAGTGCATGAAGACTGAAAACATGTGTCCTGACCTTTCGTACCGCCCCCCCCCCAAGAAGAATGCGAGCAGAAGACAACCAAACATGAAATAACCTAAATTGTGATTACAAAACTAACTTCTATAGTAAAAAGTATGTGCTTAAGAAACAAGCTAATGTGCGTTTCTAGTTGAATATTGTTTTTAATGCCGTTATGTGTTTCCCCTTCAAACTTTCTGAGCACTGAAATTTGGTTTAAAATAAAGGAATTGATTAACTCGTCAGATGCACCATGAACCGACGTATCTCATTTTTTTGTGTTTTGAGAAAAACCGATTTAAAGTCGGTCATTATTTTGTAGGCTTTCAAGCTGTTTTATTTATGCTATTAAATTATAGATGGAACTTTATTGTATGCAATCCGTGTGCATCTGAGTTGCTAAGTTTTTGAGAAATTCAGTTCCAAAGTTATTTGTTACTTCGTGAAACAGATTTTTGTCAGTTTATTGTATGTCATTCAACGCGCATAATAGTGGCCGTACGTGTGCCAGATACGGCGATAGATCGGTTCGTGAAACGCTAAATTCCATTTTTTCATGTCAACGCTCCTTTGTAACGTCATAACACTATGGGAATTAGTGTATAAAGTGGCGTCATAGATACAGAATAAAAAGACTAGATCGGCAGCGTGTCCACACGCGCCCATTCACCGTGCAATAAATCTCCGCCATTTTTGTTGTCTCTCGTGAACGCACAACAATTAAAGTAAAGTAATGGAGCTAAATGTATCTTTCCTCCAGCACATGACCTAGCTCAACGCACGCGAAGCTAGAAATGCGCACCGTGTATTTACACGATGCGCACACGCATTAGCGATAATGGTGCACTGTGTGCGTAATAACGTTAATGACAAAAACTAAATTTGACAAAAAATCTAGATACGCCGGTTCGTGGTGCGACCGACGAGCTTAAACAGACAGTAATTCGTGTTAACAGAAGTGTCTTATTAATTTCAGGAATACCGTAGGTAAAGTAATACAGTTTCTCTATGGGTTCCTTAAACACGCCTACTTATCTTAATGACCAGAAAAAAAGGGTGTTTTGCTTCGTCATTCAATCATATGTACCAATGGTATGATTGAAACAATGGTTGATGTGGTTCATTCTGATACCTACCTATCAGGTCTTCAACAATGTCCCGTTTGCCGATCTCCATCAGAGCTGTGCATAACACGTCCCTCTGATCCGTGCTAGTGGATTGTTGGCGCCTCCATTTGACCAGCATGTTGAAGATCTGGTTCTCTGTCTGGCCTGGGTCATCCATCACGATGCGCTCGATCTCTGCAGCGCTTAAACCGAGTTGTGTAGCCAGCTTCCGCCATTCAGAGCCAAGCCTCTCAGAGATCTTGCGTAGAACGGGCTCAGTGATACCTGCAAACAGAGACACACCAATTAATATGGTAAAGAACGTTTCTGTGAAACCTTGTACACGTATGTATATACCCTACTTCGTTCAACAGTTTAATTTGAACAAGCTTACGCTTATGTTCAGCACGGCAACTGTGGACACTTATTTAATTCTATTTTTGATTATATTGATTCTCTCAAACTCAGATCACTCGCGTTGATGCACATGCAGTGTTTCTTCTTTTGTAGACATTATGAAAAATGCAATAACTGTTAGTCTCAAATCCAGCATTTGTTCCACCCATAAAACGTTTTATCCGGCAAAACGTAATGTTAAGAAGTACTATAATAGGCTTTATACATGTAACTTTCCTGGAACTTGGGGGTGCTCATCATCCAAGTTTGTTTCTGAAAAAAATTGTATTAAATGTACCGCATTTGCCTTCACAGTGTTAATAAGACTGCACTCTGCAAATTACAGAGACATAATTTACAAAATTAGGCGAATGTACAAATGTGGCTAAACATATCAGTAAACAGAGCACTGCAATGGTGATTCAATGGCATGTTCAAATCTTGTAAATTTATTGACTCATCTATTTTCTTTTAATCAAATAGAAAAAGACACGTTCATTCTTGTCAGTGTTGCATGGATGCAAGCCGCTATCAAAAAAAAAAAAAAATACTCATTCTAATTCTGATTGATTCCTCTGTCTCGGATCAAAATTAGAAAATGCTGACTTACGGGCATGGGTAGCAGGAATGTCGCACTATGATCAATGAATTAGCTGGTACAAAACTCATGCGTGAGTACGGCTGGATTGCTAAGGAAGTTGTTATTTGAGTGTGAGGTGCTCGGTAGTTTTTGAGTTAGACAAAAAAGTATTGGGGGGAACTTTCTTTTTTGGTGGAGTGTATCACAGACAAATGACAGAATACATTGTCAAAAAAGTCTCTACAACTCACCTGGAACTTGGGGAGGCTCATCATCCAATTTTCTTCCTGAAATAAAATAATATGAACTTTACATGCATTTGCCTTTACAGAAATAACACAGCACGGTGGAAAAAAATTGGGAGAGGGCAAATACAGGGCTCCATAATTCAGTCAATAGAGCACTGGAACGGTGTTTCTGAGGTCACATGTCCAAAATCTTCCATAGCTAATGAAGCTGGACGCTGCAAAAGTACTGCTGGCAGGGCAGTTGCTTTGTGAAATAACTGGTATGATTCTCTGGCCATTGAAGGGTGCCCTATGAGTTATATCATGATTGGAATGATATATATGGGAACTATAAAGTGAGATACTTTGTGTTTATGCTCTACCTGGGAGCAAATTGGTTTGTGTGATGACATACAATAGCTGGATGCTGTGAGGGAGTTGAGGTTTCAAGATTTTGTCAAGCATACAAAGACCTATTGTAAAGAACTGGATTTAGATTTTAATTTGGCTGACAGTTGTCCAACTTCAACGAACCTCTTGGAGCAAATCTACTCCAAAGATTTCCCATTGTTGGTCAGACTAGGACCACGCTCCAACACAGGCAAACTTTCTGCAGAAAGATAAAAAGGAAACCAATTGTTATACTCATTTAATTATAGCACTTCCATACGTACCTATTCGAATTAAATGGTAGATTAAAAACATTGCCTTATGCCTGTACATTGGAACCGTCTGTAATTATCAACCTGCGTCTCGCTGCCGTTGTAGGTGGTCTGTATTCTGTCAACTATCAGTACTGATATCAGTCCAAGTATCCACCCACAATAAACATCATTAAAAAATCATATCACTAACAATCATACTTAATTTGGACCAGCCAGACAAAAAGTAAACAAACAAAACACTTCAAACCATCCCTTTGACACTCTTCACATCCAGTAATGACACTTACCTGCATGAAGCCAACTTTAAGAGTCCGTTGATAAAAATATCATTTTCTAATCTTCTCTTTAAAAAATATAATGGACTGAATCCAGGGCAGCTGTTTGATAAGTTACAAGTCCATATAAGGCAAACATAGCAATCGTATCAGTCAGAGCCCAGCTATGATCAATATTCCCATATAACATTCCTCTACCGTTCAGTGTGTGGGTTCGAGTCCCAACCGAGTGATTTTTTCCAACTTTTACTCGGTAGGTAACACTCTGAGTATACAGTGTTTATACGTCGGTGAAGGGCAAAACCTAATATTGAAAACGAACACAAACAAACCCTAAACCTAAAGGAAAATAGGAAACTAAAGCATACAAAGTACAAAAAGTAAATCTAAAGCTATTGGAACTTCAGAACACACCAATGACATTTGAACCCTGACAATTTGCGTCATTGAACCCTCTGTAATTATCACCCTGCATCTATTTATGTAAGCCGCCGGTGTCGGTGGTCTGTATTCTGTCAACTATTGGAACTGATATTGGTCCAAGTATCCACCCACAATAAACATACATTCAATTAAAAAATCATATCACTAAAATCATGCTTAATATGGACCAGCCAGACAAAAAGTAAACAAACAGAACACTTCAAACCATCCCTTTGACACTCTTCACATACAGTAATTACACTTAATCACCTGCATGGAGCCAACTTTAAGAGTCCGTTGATAAAAATATCATTTTTTATCTTCTCTTTAAGAAATAAAATGGAGCAATTCCAGGGCAGTTGTTTGACAAGTTACTAGTCCATGTAAGGCAAGCATATGACCATATATCGTATCAGTCAGAGCCTAGCCATGACCAATTTTCCTACCTAACCTTCCTGTACCATTCAGTATGTGTAGAGATGGGCCACCGGTAGCTAGCTGCTCACGGCATGCATGTCGCTGTGACTCGTATCTTGGCCTTGCAAGCTCAAAATCTTCGAGGAAACTTTTTGTAGTGTCATTATCTGTAATTTTGTGTGTAATGTGTCAGTTTTCTTCAAAATCGAAAGACGCCCAGAATAAATACACTAAGAAATAAGAAAGATTTTATCATTGAACCAAATTCAAACAAAAAGGCCAAAAGCACTGTGCAGTAATGCCCCGCCCCATCACTATGCACACATATTATTGGTGACTGCTCTATGTTCCGACACCCCTATGTTCCGACAACCTAGATTGTGTTACTCCCGGTTAGGGTTAGGGTTAGGGTTAGGGTTAAGGTTAGGAATAGGAATATGTGCAGTCGGAACATAGGGGTGTCGGAACATAGAGGTGTAACCATATTATTTAGCAGTATGATCTTAGTCTATTAAAAGGCCAACATCATGCAAGATTTAGTAGGTCCAAATAATTTCTAGATGCACATGCTTAGCTAGGTACACAGCTTTAAAATTTTCCTGGGCTCTGTTGTTATGACTGCTACAAGCATGTAAATGGTTAAACTTTCTTGAAGTTTATTTTGTCAGATTTAGATTGTCTCTCTGTATGACCTTAACAACCTTGTTTCCATGGGTACGATCTTACTTAGTTCCTATCGTGCCTTGCGCGATCTTTACCCCTGGAATTGTGTAATCTAAATGTGCCAAATAGTGGCACATTTAAATTTGGACTGCAGTCAAGTATCTAACGCACGATGCGGTGGTTTAACATTTAGGATTTATTTTAATTTGACGTACCTACATCGTCCCTTTATAACACAAGATACAGATTTTCTGCGGCTAAAACCGAGACTTCCTTTATCCATCATACAGGCATCCTGCAGTTTAAAAAAATGTTCGTACGTGACGTGACGTGCAGGAGATAATGCACAAGCGCTTACAGGGCGTGCAGTTTTTGAAATATATACACGCAGTACGCTCTGAATAGCCGGTTAATGCTGTTTATGTATTCCTCATGGCCAGGGGTTAGCCAAGGAACGCGCACACGCCCATGGAGTCAAGGCTGTGACCTAAACAACTAGCCAGTAATAAATAAACCTATCAAGATTAGGACGAAATTTGGGGACAATATTGCGTTAAAACAAAACCCATTTATTACAATTACTATTTGAAAGTTACATTGCAATATGGAGTCAGACAAAATCACACCATTCCACTCACTGACGTTGTGTTTCACAATAGTTAGTCCATGTACGGTAGTACATTGTATGCTTGTTTTTCCCAAACTTTGGTAATCTTCGGCAGTTAATTATTACAGAAAGGAACTACAGGGTGAGTAAACCAATGCATCCCAAATGGCAGGACCAATTCTTGAATGAAGTTTTGCCTGCAGGACTTTCAAAATCTAGGATATGAAAGCCAAATTCATAAGCTTTCTTTTTGTACAAGAATCATTCAGGTCACTCATTTACCTTTCAGTTACAGACTTTTAAACATTAACACTGGTTTAAAGGTCTGTCCATGGATCACAAAAAAGTGTTCCTTCAGCAAAAGGAAAACAATTCTCATAGGAATGCATGGGAATTGTTTTTGTTTTGCTGAAAGAACATGATGTACCGGTAAGTTATTGAACACATTTAGTCAAATGAATTATAATATGTAATCGATCTGACCGTAACTACAATGTATATGTAAGGCCAAGACAATTCAATCAATC
This sequence comes from Patiria miniata, assembly GCF_015706575.1. NCBI lineage: Eukaryota > Metazoa > Echinodermata > Asteroidea > Valvatida > Asterinidae > Patiria > Patiria miniata. The sequence goes on along the minus strand of NW_024037064.1, from coordinate 5,978,211 downwards.
AAAACAGAAGCCGTTTTGACTTTTCACTAGATGTGTTTAAGTACATACACGTATATTTCAATATCAAAAAATGACCAGGCTATCTAAATCGCCTGATCACTTCCCTGTATTGAAAATAATATTTAAAATAAATGCCATTTTGTTCAATAAGTTACTGTGAACATGTCTGCATGTGTCCATATTTACCCCCCCCCCCACCCCGCCCATCGCTTTAAAGATACTCCAAACAACTCCTATGTTGTAAAAGAAAAATAACCACACCTGCATAGTACATAATTCTAAAAGTATGGACTTTCCCCAAGGCAATATTAGTCTAATAATAGACCCATGGTGAATGCCATGGGTCTATGATATGTGAGCAGATTTGCTGATTAATTAGGCAAGACCCCGCCTCTTGACCTCCTAGATTTTGACCAATCTGCAGGCGCTTCTATATCGGGTCTCCCGTTATTCACCCTTGGCGTGTCATAGGCAATGGATTAAAAAGCCCTGCGTCATGCGCTCGGTATCATGTTACGCGATTATGCGCCCGGCTATTGTTGCATTACAAAACACTGCACTCGAATCGACCAATCAAACGTTGAGTCCTGATTTGGGAATGAAATGATGTCACGATCTAGTAAAGTCGACTCCGATTGGCTGGCGCGCGGCTGGCATGTCTAGACATATCAGACTTTATACAGGAGTCTTGCTCCGTAGATAACGGGTGATACTCAGACTAAGGCAATATGATAATACCTGTTAAATTCTTAAGGGGGGGGGGGGTGAGGGGGGGCCGGGGGGGGGGCAGAGGGGAAGGCGGAGAAGGAAGAGGGGTGGCGGGGGGGGGGGTGCTTTGAGACGGCTGCTGGTGTAAATTTTGTCAGGTTCACTTGCAAATTGATATCTATTTGGGCATATATACATACAGCAATCAAAATCTGAATTGGGTGGCAAGGGAAGGGGCTGGGCCTAGCTGGGTGGGGATGACTGGACATCATTAACTAATGATGCACTTCAATCAGAGGACAATGGATAGGGCTATTATTATTCACTGTAGCTTGCAAACACATGATGTTTGCCGACGTGACAATGATTTTCCGACAAAGCCAAGTTATTGGTAGACCGGATGGTCATACCCCACCCTCAACCCCAAGCAATGCCCCGGGGGTGGGGGAAGGGAGGCTGTGAAAAGGAAGCTGTGTAATTCCTAAAGTGTTCATCTGCAAATTATTTAGTTACATTTGTTTTGTTCCAAATGCAATAAATTCGGTGGCAAAGGGAGAGTGGGCGGGGCCTAGCCGGGTGTGTGTGGGGGCTATACGACTTATTATTCATCCACTATAGTCTAAGGGCCCTGTCACACTTCTGCGTATCCTAATTCCTTATGAGTTGCGCATTAACATTTTTTTCATACGCAGTCGTACGCACAATACGCACCTCATATGCATCTCTATCGTTTTGTGTAAGTTTTATGCACGCAGGCATACGCATGGTACGGCCCAGTACGCCGGATAGTTTTGGGCATGCACAAAACTACGCTGCGTACGCTGTTACGCAGGTCATAAGTTATAAATACGCAGGGTATCGGTCCCCCATCGGTCGAGCACGGTACGAGTATGCTATGTGTTCGTGGGGGATAAGCGGTTCATACGCAGTAATACGCTGACCTCCCGGCACACACCCCGTCAGCATTATGAGCCGCCTATATTGGACGTATACATAGCGTACTTGCAGCGCAGATACAACGCACGCTGAACGAACTCATAGTGAATGCCTACGTATTGTACGAATTGGTACCACTCTTCCTGCGAGCCGGCAGCGCATTGTACTTATTCGTAACTTATGAGAAACGCACAGATAGCGTGCTTGTGCACTGCATATGCAACTCATACGCATCTCATACGCAATGGATGCGCTGAATTTGTTACTTGTACGCTAGATGTGCGGTCGCACATAAGTCAATGTAATCAAAAAAATTCGACGTTTTGAGCATACGGCTGCGTATTGAACAATTTTGATAAGGAACTCATAAGGAATTAGGATACGCAAAAGTGTGACAGGGGCTTCACAATGATACACAGTCTGATTCTGTTTTAACATATTATTATGTTATTACTCAAAACAAAGGGCAAAACTGAAAATACACTTTTTAAGGTTTTTGTGAAAATTACCATTTTTGGAGCACTAATGCACAAAGGATACAATAACCCAAGATTTTCTCACCAGATATGAAAAGACCAATGTCTGAACTAACCATAACCGAAGGGAAATTATTCTTAGTGCCCTGGAAAGTGCTATTTTGGAGGATTAAAAAAAATTTCTTGTAAGGGTAAGGATGATACTTTGTCGTGATATAGTTATTTTTGTGACATAACTTCGTGTTTTGGCTTGATGGCTTTTAAAAATAATGCAAAAAATGAATTTTTGCAGCCTCTAAATATTGATTTAAAAAGTCTATTTTGGTTACTTTAATACTCCCCAAGTCCTTTCATCCCACAAAGTATAAAAAATTAAACTTTTTGACTGTGGACACTTACACGAAATGACTCTTAAAGGGAAGATACAACATCTGCAAACATCAAAACAAATTATCACGAAGTATCTTACTGGACTGTTAGGGAATGACAGTCTAAAGCATCCTGTAAAGTTGTGCTCCTGGTGTGCTGACATTTTCAAGAAAAACTGTATTTTTCCAACGCTGGTCGGCCAACCAGTGTTGGGGAAAACTTTTTTTTCCCTCAAAAAGTGCTCCTAATTTTTCATATTTAGTTCGTATGCATTCTCTTTGCAATTAATTTCACACCTGTGAAGAACTACAAGCCTGCTAGACTGATTCTCTGATCTTACAATTACCTAAAGTTTATAAATTGCTACGTTCATCTTAAGTGGGTCAGGGAACCAGACTTCAAGAATATGATTGGTTTTCTTGGTTTTTCCAGCACCAACCCAAAACGTGGAACAAGTCAGTGTAACAATATTTGCTATAACATACTAATCCTCCAAATCCATTTATTTCTGAAATTTGCAGCAAAAGCAAATGTTGTACATTCCCTTAAAATGTTTATCGTACAGCCTTACTTTACTTAAAACCGACATAACAGGCGAGTATCACTTGCCCCCAAAGCTATTTTACCACCTAAGTCATTATGTAATCATGCATACATCAAAATTGTTTAAAGTTAAAGAAAACTTTTATTTGGAATGCGCTCTCTTGCACACTATAAAGCATCCCCCCTCAAAATCATGATACTTATAAATAATACTTTAAAAAGTATTCATAAATACTTAAGACAGTTTAGGCATTCCTATTGGTCGAGAGCCCGTCACGTGGCCGGTCTTAAACGGATGATAAAGACATGGCTAGCTGGTCTTAAACACTTTTCCAGTGTCACATGAAATTTGCCTTTTAACGTTTCATTGGTTGAATGTTCAAATTCCCCACGTATGCATGCGCAATACTACCTACCAGTGAATCATTATTCATAGTCCGATATTCGTACTACACCAGCCCAGCTGCATTTCGCGTGACATTGCGCAGTACGTACGACCATGGAGGTGGAATGCGCAACACGCACGCAATTGTGGAGGGGCATTCGATATTATAGTCAGAGGGGTGTTTCGTAAAACATGAAGTAAAATTGTTGAACAAAATGGTTGACAAAGCCTAGTTTTTTACTCGTTTTGATTTTTGGACCGAAAAGATTTGGTTTTCTGACCAAAAAGGTATTTATGAATGGGAATAAATATGTGTTCCGTCGGTATTAAACACTCTGTTTAAGACCGGTGGAAGTCTGGATGGGTGAGTCTGGATGGTTTTAAACAGAGTGTTATAATACCTCCAAAACACATATTTATTCCCTTATTTATAAACATTAACACAACTATTAAAAATGATGGTTATTTTGATAAGGAATTCCAAGGTACAAAATTTTGGTCATCAAAAATCAAGCTGTGTAGATTTCATATCAGTCGTATGCAATGTGGGTGTCTCAAGACGGTTGTCTTACTCACAATTTATTAACAATTAATAAACAAGACAGTTTACCCATTGCTATTGGTTGAGAGCTTGTCATGCGGCCATCTTAAACGGCTGATTAAACACTGACTGGCTGGTCTTAAACACCAGTCCTTTTACCCTTTTATTGGTTGAAAGTTCACAATCCTCAGTAAAGGCATACGCAACACTATCAATGAGTCTGTACTTCATAGTGCAAAATTCACACTACACCAGCACAGTTGCATTCTGCGTCACATCGGGCAGTGCCCGCAAGGTCAATCTCCATATTGGAGGTTTCTACAACTACCGGGTACTCGTAAGCCAGAGGGCGTTTTAAAAAACATGAAGTAAACTGTTGAACCAAATCTTTGGAAATTTACAATTTTTGACTTCAGTTAACTGTTTGACCAAAAAGGTATTGATGAATGGGAATAAATATGCGCTTGGCCAGTATTAAACACTATGTTTAAAAGACTGGTTTGGAATCGGACGCCGATAATTACCCTCGCCTTCAGCTCAGGTCATTATCAGCATCCAGACTCCAAACCAGTCTGAAACATATTGTTTAAAACTGGCCAAGCACCTATTTATTCCCTTATGAAAGCACAATACATGTACATGTTTACTCATGTCTATCCTAGTGATACAAAACCATTGCTCTCTTACTCTGCCTCAAAGGGTTATATTCTTGCTGCCCGTACAGACTCCCGCTTTGCTTTTGAGGGGGAACAATAGGGTACCACCAATTACGCAAGTATGTGAATGTGAATCAATACCCTGATTGCAAAACTGTGAAGGAGACATTTCAAATACAAGTTCAGAATTGTGTGCATGTAACTAACGAACCACAATACTTGAATTTCTCATCGGATAAAGCAGCTTGAACTCTTACCTTGCTGGGTAGAACGGATGGCTACATTACACTACATGTATGTACCGGTACATACATGTACGTGTACACTCTACAGGATGCAAACACTCCAGTCCAAGCACAACTCAATGTCTGTGAGCAGACTTCATAAAATAAAGGCATGCAAAGGCTGAATGCGACGTCATCAATCTGATGAAACCCTCGCATGCAAGATCTTATATATGACGGCTTTGGTATCGACATTTGCATATAATCTCTTTGCACGTGATCTCCTTGTGCACACACCCACTCAATATCTATCAATGAAACTGACGGATACTTGTTAAATGTTAAACCTGTTGCGTGATACCCAGGGGCCCAGGTCTCTGATTGGACGGTGCATTCCTTCACTCCCTGGATGTTGCATCACTCAACAATTACTTAACTCAATTAAGGATTCCATTCAGCACATAAACAGCACGTCAGCTCATTCCCAGGGATATTGCAAAGTTCACCAGTCACATGACACCAGCAACCCATCAATTTATACGACACGTCAGTTCATTCCCAGGGATATTGCAAAGTTCACCAGTCACATGACACCAGCAACCCATCAATTCAAACGGCACGTACGCTCATTCCCAGGGATATTGCAAAGTTCACCAGTCACATGACACCAGCAACCAATCAGTTTAAACGGCACGTACGTCACTCCCAGGGATGTTGGATTGTTCTGCACTTAGGTGACACCAAGAACACTCTCGGTGGACGACGCATAAGCTTAATTCCCAGGGACTGTGTCATGTGACGTGGTTCTATAGGCAGATCACATGGCAAGTTGTATCCCAACCAGAATGCAAGTAAGCTTAAAAAGCAGGGACCATGTAAAGCCATCCAAAAGGATAGTGATAGGATAACATTACAGGATTGTACGACAGTATTACACTTGTTAGTTTCATTCGAAAGAGGGTTTTATCTCCGTGGGTCTATTTTGATACCATTAAGTCACTTTGCTGCTTTAATATTGTAACAATGAACATGAACAAAGTAACACAACTTTCATTGAATGGGAGGATTACAGTACCACCAGTGTGATGAATGATATCTTTCGTGGGTTGTGTGGTTCTAAGAAGAACCAGTTGGTTAAACTCGACATTTCGAACAGTGTGCTCTGTTCGTCAGCAGTCTCCTGATGACAAACAGAGCATGCTGTTCAGAATGGCGAGTTAGGCCGAAACAAACTGGTTCTTCTCAGAAATACACAACTCACTAAGAGATATCATTCACATGGTGTTACTGCTGACCTCCCATACATTGGTCATGTCCACCATGCTAACCCTTAAAGTCTCATTTAACATTTAACTTTGTTATAAATGATGAAACATAACTGACATAACTGACATATCTCAGGTTAATTGAACTTGACAAAGTCCCAACGCCACATAGGGAAAAAGAAGTCAAAACAACAATTAGAATATAGCCTCAGATATCATCACATAGTAATTCAGAACATTTTGAAAATTGTAAAAAAACCAATGTCAAACCAACAGCACTCTTCATTTAAATAATAGACAACAGGTGACCGAGTATTTGGAGGTGAACGTATCCAAGATCCAAGACCCCATAGCGTGCCTTCTACTCCTGAACCAGTCCAATGGATATACCAATACCTGTCCCAGGTACAAGTTAGGCCTTAAAAAAAAAAGGATATTTTTTTTTTTTGGAGGAAAGAAATATAATTAAAATCTATAGAAATGAATTTTAAATACGTTTTGAAACCGTTTCTGACCGTTTCTCCTCAATTGTATGACGATGGTGCGCGTGGAACTTTGGAGTGCACAATGTTTTGCACCTTCCTCTCCATGACACAACGAACATGCAGAAGATCGCGCAGGCCTACAGATGCACATGTACATACAGTACAGTACACGTGTAGCCTCGTCCTAGACTGTTGCACGGCGCGAACTGCTACATACACTATTGAAAATACTTCGCTATTTAATTTCATGTTTAAAAAAATAGTTCATTATAATATAAATTATTTTAATTAATTTTCCACTATTTTACACAATAACAATTGATATATATTTATTCTAAAAATGGTAAGCTATTCTGTAACCCCGGCGGCCGACGTGACCCGGCCGGCCCTCGGCCCGTGGTTACGCGCGTACGCCGTCGCAAATTATGGGGATCTTCGGTCATTTTCAACCGTTTAATGCGGCAAATTTGAGTCTAGAGCTGGGGGTAATCGCCCAGAGCTGTGCCGATGGTGTAAAAGCGGGTTACACCGTGCTAAAAATACAAACTTCACAGGAAGAATCGGGTCCATATAAAGATGTCGATGCAGATGAAACGGCTAACATTTTGTCTGATTTTGGATTCCGCTTTTTGATATGTACCTTTGGATCATCTGTTGATGATGAGCCTTGTTTTCTTTTGTTATCGTGTTCTACTACCGGCTTAATGTCATTTTCGTTGCTGGGATTAAAAAAAAAAAAAAAAAAAAAACACCTACCTACCCTATTTTTTCTGGCCTGTTACGCCAACATAACTTCTTTTTTTTTTAGGCCTTACTGCTTCAAGACTAAACTTGTCCAGTTGGTTGGACCTGCAAGTCTCATTGAGGACATTATACGTTCAATGCAAGGCCAGAGTATTTGGAGGTGAACGTATCCAAGATCCAAGACCCCATAGCGTGCCAAAAACCACTCAGCAATGACATTTGAACCGTCTGCATCATCAATCATCCTGCGTCTCTTTACAGGCCGCCGTTGTCTGTAGTCTGTAATCTATATGAACTGATATCAGCCCCTAGGAAACCCCAAATAAACACACATTAATAACCAAACAAATCCCTACAATTCATACTTTGAACCAGTGAGACGAAACTAAAATAACGAAACACTTCAAATTATCCATGGACACTCTTAAAAGCAAGCCAACCTATCCAAGATCCAAGACCCCATGCCAAGCAATGAATTTTAACCGTCTGCATATTATCAATCTGTCTAAAAAGGCCGCCATTGTCTGTAGTCTGTAATCTAAAAGAACTAATATTAGCCCCTACTATGACAACCAAATAAACAAAACAAAACACTTCAAATTATCCATGGACACCCTTTAAAAAAGTGCATAAGCATATAGCCGCATGAAGCCTCAACATTACAACTTAAACAGTTTATTTTTGAAATGTTTCCGTAAAGAAATAAGGTGAAGCATTTCCAGGGCAGCCGTGGATAAGTTCCTAATCCATTTACAGTCAAAATACCACTGTGTATAGCATTCATATCACTCACAGCCTATCCACTAACCATACATGTACACATGTATGTGTAATGACACAATACTGGCAACCAAAAGTTGGACATTAGATCTGAAGAAAGATGAAAACTGCATGCTGTTAGTCAGCTCTTAAATTGTTGGGAGAAACATCCCTTTAAGTGCAAAACAACACTGAAAAGATAATAGGCCAAATATTTTTCACTGCAAGGAAGATTATAACAGTTTTGTAAGCAGTCTTTTTTTTTGCGATTGTGTAGTTACACACGTTTTATTGAACTTACCAAACTATTAAGCGACATTTAAAGGCAACAAAGGATTCATGGATAAAGGACAGTTTTATTTTTTGTGGGAAATTTTGGGAATGTCATGAAATGAAATATATGCATTCTAAAATTGCACTTTCCAACGAAAGATACTTTTCAAATTTCAAAATATATTATTGTTAGATTTAAGAGAAGTCAGTTTCAGATAAAGAAGTTGTTTATGATGAAAATAACTCTCTTGATTCTAACAACTTGACCGAAACTAAAGAGGGGGGCGCATCACAATGACCTTGGTCGCAATCTCTGAAGTTTAAAATTACTGATCTCTTAAAGCAATGGCCTGCAGTGGTACTAGGAAGTCATGTGATCTTTTTCTTGGATGCGTAAACACCAAATGAAAGATATAAGTCACCTCAGGAAAGTGCAGTTCCCAGTTTTACCCATGGTAAGGTTGGGATTTCATGAGGCTCAATCAAGTGGCCTGAAGAGGTCGGTTCCCAGTTTTACCATGGTGAGGTTGGAATCGCATGAGGATCAATCAAATAGCATGAAGAGGTCGGTTCCCAGTTTTACCCATGGTGAGGTTGGAATCGCATGAGGATCAATCAAATAGCATGAAGAGGTCGGTTCCCAGTTTCACCACGGTGAGGTTGGAATCGCATGAGGATCAATCAAATAGCATGAAGAGGTCGGTTCCCAGTTTTACCCATGGTGAGGTTGGGATCTCCTGAGGCTCAATCAAGTGGCATGAAGAGGTCGGTTCCCAGTTTTACCATGGTGAGGTTGGAATCTCATGAGGCTAAATCAAGTGGCATGAAGAGGTTGGTTCCCAGTTTTACCCATGGTGAGGTTGGGATCTCCTGAGGCTCAATCAAGTGGCATGAAGAGGTCGGTTCCCAGTTTTACCATGGTGAGGTTGGAATCTCATGAGGCTAAATCAAGTGGCATGAAGAGGTTGGTTCCCAGTTTTACCCATGGTGAGGTTGGAATCGCATGAGGCTCAATCAAGTGGCATGAAGAGGTCGGTTCCCAGTTTTACCCATGGTGAGGTTGTGATTTCATGTGGCTCAAGTGGATCTTTGCATTGGGCAGGCTGGTGTTCCTGACAAGTGTGACATGACCAGGCGCGGATCCAGGATTTCTTTAGACGGGGGGCACACCTTTAGAGCTTATGCTGCGAGGACTAATGTAGCGAGCGCGAAGCCCTTACGGCGTGGGGTCCGGGGCCCGCTTAAGGGCCCCGGGAAATTTTGGATTCTAGATGCTCTGTGGTGCAATCTGAGGCCATTCCTGGCACTTTTCCCCCTGAATTATTTGTGCAAAAGTTGATAAATTTGTAAGGATTTTTTTAAAAATAAACTCTTGTTTTTTACAAATTTTAAGCTACTGTGTACTTCAAAGTTGCAAACCATGTATTTTCGTCTTCATAATTTCTTGCATTGTATTTAGAAAAAAAGGACTTGTATTGACTTAGATTGTAAACTGTTGCAACGGGCGATGCGCTGGGGCATTTGCTCCAAGAACTAGTGCGAACGCGGAGCAGTGTCTTACGGCGTGTGGTTCAGGGCCCACTGAAGGGCAATTTTTGATTCTATAGATGATCTGTGGTGCAAACTGAGGCGATTCCTGGCCCCATTTCAGCAAAATGTTGTGAAGATTATTATGATTTTTTTCATTATCGCTTCGGTTTGCGGTAACACCATGTGTTTTTTTTAATTTGTTGTGCATTGGTTTGAAATTGTACTCTTGTATTTCTTAATACCAGCTACCCAGTTAAGTTTCTCCTGTTCTTCACTTGATAACCAAGTATTTTCGACTGCATAATCAATTTCTTGCATTTTATTTTTAAAAAGGAATTGGATAGGCTTAGTTTGTAAACTGTTTTAAGGATGCGTCGGGAGATCTGCCCCAAGGACTAATGATGCGGAGCGCGAATGTCTTTCGGCGTGCACTGGGGTCTGGGGCCCGCTTAAGGGCCCCGGGATTTTTTTTGATAATTAGATGCTCTGTGGTGCAATCTGAGGTGATATCTGGCCCCTCTTTCCCCGAGTTATTTCAGCAAAATGTTTTAAGGTAAATAAGGATATTTTTCGTTGGTTTAATATATACTCTTGTTTTAAGTTTCTTCTGCCTTTCACTTGATAACCTTTCGTCTGCATAATTGTTTTCGTGCATTTTATTTTTGAAACGGAATTGTACAGACTTATAGTTTGTAAACTTTTGCAAGGATGCTTTCTAAGATGTTTTGTATCAAGTATACATTTCAGTTTATCAATAAGATTTTCTAAGGAAACGGACATGTTTTGGACTCCTTGAAAGCGTGTGGAAGAAATGCTGGCAAATTGTTATACGAAAACACACCCCTTGACCAATAGTGTGGTCCAAAGAGCAGCGTTCAACATGTATGTCGCGCACATCGTGCTAAACACAGCACATCGGCTGTCACACGTGCGTGTTTTTCGTACCGGTGTCACATGAAAATCCAACTCCTATGAAAATCTGACCCCTATTTCCCTACTATTGGTTGAGCCCTCGCACGTGACAGGTCACTCTCCGCGGTCCGGAAACGATCCTAAAAATAGCGTAGTATGGTACTCACGCGTGCGCAGTACTACCAATGAGTCCACATTTCATGGAGTCGGATATTCACGCTACACCGGTACGTACGCTCATATGAATCGCATTTCATAACCGATATATTATGCAGGGTTACGTATGGAGTACGTTCAGTGGGATCACGGTTTACTTCGAAGCTTCTCGAGTTCCCTGTGTCATACGGCCAGTACAAAATGTTTGCAGGCCGCTGATGTTTAATATCTGCAACGGTATTTTCGTTAGAAGGTTGCCCTCTTCCTTCCCTCCATTTCTCTCACCTCCCCCTCTTTTTTCTCCCTGTTTTATTCATTTTATTTTTTTGTGGACTCAATTTGACGGGGGGCACGTGCCCCCGCGGCCCACCCCTGGATCCGCGCCTGGACATGACGACACCACACGGCTTATTTGGTCATTTATTTTTGACCAGCAGACAGAATTACGTGACAAACGTCATGTTTTCTCAATGTCTAACTGGTCATGGCCAGTGAGAAGGTCTTTGAGAATACCATTGCACATGCATTCTGGTATCAGGACTTGTCGCCTAGCTTTTACATGACGATGCATGAGAGTCCGAGTTCTTCCCTGTAGGACCAGTAGGGTCATAGGTCACGAGGGAGATCTGTGATAGAGTCTGGCCAACCAGAGTACATGACTCTTTGTAGCTCTGATAGTACTGGGTCCCTGGCCGTTCCTGCTGGAGCATGTCTTGTCTGGCACATCTTAAGTGGACAAGGTCAATCTGTTGGACAGTTGGGTGCCCCTCCGCGTGTATCTCAGCTACAGTTTCATCAAGTGGTACGTCATTGACCTTGGAGGGGTTTGGCAATCATGCATCATAGCACCAGGTTTATAGACATCATCAAAGTTGTATCCTTCTAAATTGATGAGAAGATGCTGCAAACGGGGTGGTGCGCTGGCTAGGGGTTTGTTATTTCACTGTCGTAATGACATAACAAAAGTTCCACTAGAGTCATTGGCACTTTTATCTTTAGTACATAATCACGAACCAACCACTAGTTAACATTGATCCTTGATCCAACTTGCCCAAGGCTGGCTACAATGTGCAATGTGCATGTGCAACTTCATCTGTTGTACGGTGGCCCTGGAACGACATTTTAATATTGACCATTTTAATATGAACCTTGTAACTTCTTAATATTGATGTTGTACCTTGGCAATATGCACTTTGCACGTAGCTTAATATCGCATTGTGGAAGTTGTTCCTTCTTAATGTGAATGTTCCAACTTGTTAATGTTCACGTTCGATCTTGTCAATGTACACCATTGATCATGCTTGATGTCAACGTTGCACCTTGCTTCTTTGCAATATGAACCATGTATCTTCGCATTGTGAACGTTTGACCTTGCATCTTGTTATTTGAACCGTTCTCCTTTGCAATGTGAATCATGCATTCTAAAAAGTAGGAAGTCCTTGCCAAGCCCTATAGTTAGACAACAAGTTATGATGGAGTTTCAATCTGACGGCTGTTTAATGTCACTTAACCTGGGCGTCTACCTTGTAGTGATTTTTACCATGACTCAAGGCTCTCTGTTTTATTTCACTCATCTTTTATAATTCATGTTCAGGCTAACCATAACCCAAAGTTGGGCATACATGTAAAAACATGCATCCTGAAGCAAATTTGTCATTGTTTCAAATAACCTGATCTAATCATTTCAACCGTTTACTATACACAAATTTATACCGGTTCGCTTTCTGAATGTAATGATTTCTTTCTTCCTGTACTTTCATCTTTGCCATATCCCAATAATTTTTGACTTGCCAACAGGGCTCCTTACCAAATAGTATGAGGATCCCCGCTGTTTGGACGAGCATTTGGTTTTCGGGCTACTGCTAAGTCGAACCCTACATACCTCCCCCCCCCCCCCCCCCCCCCCCCCGGATATCCGCGCCTGACCGCAACATGAAGAATATTCACAATTGGCTGACGACCAGTCATGTATGCATGAACTCCAAGCCAACAACTTCGTATAGGGTGCCCCGGCAACACGTGATTCGTGCTCAACGTAACGGTGCGGTCGTGATGCGGCGCTCTCTCGCGGTGGCGGGTTATATTGCTGCAGCGGGTAATCGCGCAATCAGCCATAAAAACGTCTAGCCCTTACAAGGCTCGAGTACAAGCTCGAGTATGTTGCGGGTGTATGCACTGAATAAAAACTTAAATAATTGACCGAAGCCACCTGTGCCCCGCGCGCTTTTACAATGATTGACGGAAATGGGACCGTTGTTTAAATCCCCGATATTTCCCCGAAGTAATAAATATCAATGTATGCCCTTACTCTTGTTGTCATGCTTTATAAGACGTGGCTATTATTTTGTAACGGTACCACCGCATATAAATGATGTTCCTTTTAATTACATCTTTAGATCATACTCTTATACTAATTAAATATGTGGATCTCGACGGAAATCTCTCGTAACTATGATTAAAAACACAAAAAAAATCTGAATAGGGCTTGAAGGATGTAAAGTATTATGATAAAAGCCTTCTTAACGTGATCACACAACACTGTTTTGCATTATTGTAATTGACGAAGAGTAAACCGTCAATAAATTAATTAGTCTCATGAATTGAACACATCTTTTCTAGTGAAACAGCGCTCATTAGCCTGAACATGAATTATAAAAGATATGTGAAATAAATCAGAGAGCCTTGATTCATGATAAAAATCACTACAAGGTAGACGCCCGGGTTAAGTGACATTGAACAGCTGTCAGATTGAAACTCCATCATAACTTGTTGTTTAACTATAGGGCTTGACAAGGACTTCATACTTTTTAGAATGCATGATTCACATTGCGAAGGAGGACGGTTCAACAATGATATTAACAAGATGCAAGGTCAAACGTTCACAATGCGAAGGTACATGGTTCATATTGCGAAGAAGCAAGGTGCAACTAAATTTGACATCAAGCATGATCAATGGTGTACATTGACAAGATCGAACGTGAACATTAACAAGTTGGAACATTCACATTAAGAAGGAACAACTTCCACAATGCGATATTAAGCTCCGTGTAACGTGCATATTGCGAAGGTACAACGTCAATATTAAGAAGTTACAAGGTTCATATTAAAATGGTCAATATTAAAATGTCGTTCCAGGGCCACCGTACAATGGAGAACATTATACATTTACTCAGTGCAAGGCCAACACCTCAAGTGAAAACAGCTACAAGTTCTTCAAGGAGTATTTGGATTTTGGAAGTGAACGCATTCAAGATCCAAGGCACCATTGCAAGCCAAAACCACTCAGCAATGCCATGTTAAACAACAAATCACTAAAGAAAAAAAAGTTTACGACAGCAAAATATACAAAATTCTGGCAACTTTTTGTGCCACAAAGCAATTGCAATATTGAGGTTTCTGCCTAATATGACATCACACTTTTGCTAATGAATATGGAGATTCACATTCTCACAAAAGCAAAAAAGGCACCAAAATACCCTTGAAAACAGCAAAATGAAAATAAGGTTAAAATGGGACACAAAAGTGCATTTTCAAGAAGTGCATTAAAAAAAATTACATTGCATGGGCCCTTCAACGTATCCAAGATGCAAGACCCCATTGCGTGCCAATAACCACTCAGCAATGACATTTGAACCGTCTGCATTGTCAATCATCCTGCATCTCTTTATAGGCCACCGTTGTCTGTAGTCTGTAATCTATACGAACTAATATCAGCCCCTATGAGATAAACACACATAACAAACAAATTCCTACAAATCATACTTTGAAGCAGCCAGAGGAAAGTAAACAAACAAAACACTTCAAATTATCCATGGACACTCTTCAAAAAGCGCACTAGCCTAGCCGCATGAAGCCTCAAAACTACAACAATTGAGGACATTATACATGTAGTGCAAGGCCAGCACCTCAAGTTGAAACAGCTACAAGGAGTATTTCAAGGTTATAACGTTTCCAAAATCCAAGACACCATAGTGATAGCGTGCCAAAAACTACTCAGCAACGACATTTGAACCATCGATTTGCAGTGATATCAGCCAAACCCAAATAAACACACATAACAAACAAATCCCTACAAATCATACTTTGAACCAGCCAGACGAAAGTAAACAAACAAAACACTTCAAATTATACCTGGACACTCTTTGAAAAAGTGCACTAGCCTCGCTGCATGAAGCCTAAAAACTACAACTTTAATAACCAGTTTATTTTGGAAATACTTCCATAAAGAAATACTTAATTAAGGTGAAGCATTTCCAGGGCAGCCTTGGGATAAGTTCCTAGTCCATTTAAAGGCAAAATAGGGTAGTGTAGCATTCATATCACTCACAGCCTATCCGCTAACCATACATTTATTGCCAGAAAAACGGTATATCTTTTGGAGGATCTCTCCAGGGAGCAGCTTTGTCTAGAAGGATGCCACTGCATGAGAAGATGGAGCCCAAAAAGTGTATTTGCTATGAAATTTATGAAATCTGGCACATACATAGATCAGCTCAATATGAATATACCCAAAAAAATGTATTACAATATAGCAAAGAGTTTTAGAATTATTGCCTAATGTTTTACCCCACATGTACCAATGACAATACTGCTTTAAATGTGTAATACGTGGGGAAATTCCATTTTTGCTGTGCGCAGCGTCAAAAAGCAGCGCCAAAAAAAGTGGCGCTGCGCAGTAACCCTTGTTTGGAATTTTATGAATTTGGTATCAAAAGATGTGCAAGACTTTAGGCTACAAAGTCATTAAGGCTTGGGGAGAGGAAAAAAAAAATATCCGCAAAAATATCGGTTTGACATGACTATAGTTCAACTAGACTCGTCGGTACATTATCTTCACTGCGCATGCGCTAGGTACATCACGAACCAATTGCCACTAGTTACATGTAACCATTGGTCCTTGATCCAACTAGACTCGTTATTGGTACATTATCTTCACTGCGCATGCGCTAGATATGTCACGAACCAACCAGTAGTTAACCATTGGTCCTTGATCCAACTTGACTAGTTATTGGTACATCATCTTCACTGCGCATGCGCTAGGTACGTCACAAACCAACCACTAATTAACCATTGGTCCTTGATCCAACTAGACTCGTTATTGGTACGTTATCTTCACTGTGCATGCGCTAGGTACGTCACGAACCAACCACTAGTTAACCATTGGTCCTTGACCCAACTAGACTCGTTATTGGAACATTATCTTCACTGCGCATGCGCTAGGTACGTCACGAACCAACCACTAGTTAACTATTGGTCCTTGATCCAACTAGACTCGTTATTGGAACATTATCTTCACTGCGCATGCGCTAGGTACGTCACGAACCAACCACTAGTTAACTATTGGTCCTTGATCCAACTAGACTCGTTATTGGTACATCATCTTCACTGCGCATGCGCTAGGTACGTCACGGACCAACCACTAGTTAACCATTGGTCCTTGATCCAACTAGACTCGTTATTGGTACATTATCTTCACTGTGCATGCGCTAGGTACGTGATGAACCAACCACTAGTTAACCATTGGTCCTTGATCCAACTAGACTCGTTATTGGTGCATTATCTTCACTGTGCATGCGCTAGGTACGTCAAGAACCAACCACTAGTTAACCATTGGTCCTTGATCCAACTAGACTCGTTATTGGTGCATTATCTTCACTGTGCATGCGCTAGGTACGTCAAGAACCATTGCCACTAGTTAACCATTGGTCCTTGATCCAACTAGACTCGTTATTGGTGCATTATCTTCACTGCGCATGCGCTAGGTACGTCACGAACCAACCACTAGTTAACCATTGGTCCTTGATCCAACTAGACTCGTTATTGGTGCATTATCTTCACTGTGCATGCGCTAGGTACGTCAAGAACCAACCACTAGTTAACCATTGGTCCTTGATCCAACTAGACTCGTTATTGGTGCATTATCTTCACTGTGCATGCGCTAGGTACGTCAAGAACCAACCACTAGTTAAGTCCTTGATCCAACTAGACTCGTTATTGGTGTGTAGTGACATGTACATGTGTATATAATTAATTGTTTGTACTTTTAGCTCCAACAGGCGTTCCATACAAATAAGTATGTTAATAAGTTTTGGTTGCCATAGGCACCGGAGTTCACTCTCGCTGTGACCTTTTACTTATCGTTTTCATTCTGCTTTGTGCAAGTCTTATTCCAACGTTGAAAGTTTCCTCAACCAAGTTTTATTCAGTCAATAGATGTGTGCTTAAACCTACTGACTTTCCAGAAGTTTGTTAATCATTGGATAGCAGGTGCATGACGAACTTGTGAGTTTTGAGAGCATTAAAACTTGTAAACAACCAACATTTTGTGTGCCGTTTTTCACGACTTGTAAGAACAGACACGAGGCTTGATAAACAGTAGTAGAACTCATTTCGGGAGAAAACACGAATTACTACAGGTGCATTATCTTCACTGCGCATGCACTAGGTACGTCACAAACCAACCACTAGTTAACTATTGGTCCTTGATCCAACTAGACTCGTTATTGGTACATTATCTTCACTGTGCATGCGCTAGGTACGTCACGAACCAACCACTACATGTGTAGTTAACCATTGGTCCTTGATCCAACTAGACTCGTTATTGGTGCATTATCTTCACTGCGCATGCGCTAGGTACGTCACGAACCAACCACTAGTTAACCATTGGTCCTTGATCCAACTAGACTCGTTATTGGTGCATTATCTCCACTGCACATGCGCTAGGTACGTCACAAACCAACCACTAGTTAACCATTGGTCCTTGATCCAACCTGCCCGAGGCTGTGCAACTTCATCTGCAGCATTCAGATATAAAAAAAACTGTGAAAGTATTAACTTACCATCCTGGTTGGCATGGCAACAGTGAGTGATGACGTTGTCTGCTGAATTGGCTGTGGAATGGTCTTCTTGTATTGTCTCTGGTAGTGGCAGACGTAACTCGTATTGTCTGTGACTAGAAGAGTCAATTCTTCCTAAACAAAAAAAGTACATTTTAAAAAACAAAACCTACAGAGGCCTACAGATGTTGTTGAATGGTGTACAGGCAGATTGGCCACATAAAGAGGTCTAGTTGTCATGCCTATCCAAGCAGTACATTTGCATTGTCCTCTAAGATGGCCGCTCAGCATGAAGTCTATTGAAGTAGTGGCTTGGCTGTACAGTACTGGGTTATTCAGTACGGCAAAACCAGACATGGGATATTAGTCAATTCTTGGGGTAACACCTTAACCTTTTTCACCAGTTCCAGTACTTTGGCTAACACCTTCCTCAATTGCTCAATTAAACAACACACAACAGGTGCTTGTCAATGTGCCACGCCTGCTACATGTCAGTCTAACCAAATCAATCCAACGGCCTGAGAGTCTGAGCTTGCTAGTCACCACAGTATGCATTATTGGATAGGACAAACTCCCATTGTCTCAGAATTGGCAGTTAAAACTTGAATGCTGTTGTGTTGCTCTGCTCAATACAGGGTGTATCAAAAAAGGAAACCCAGATGTAAATGTAAATTATAAAAAACTAATAAATATTTTGAAATAAGTTCAAGATCATGTGAAACGCCAATGTGTCCTCTTTCCAATGATACCTTGATTGTGTGTCTGTGGTGAAGGTACAATGTACCCTAGAATAAACAAAGTCAAAGTATAACAGACTGACAGACAAACATAAAAAAAGAAAGTTCAAAACAAAAATAATTGACTCGCCTACCAACCTGGATAATTGTTAGGATGTTACCATAAACACACACATATTTTCGGCCTATGTGAACCTACCATGATACGGGTCTTGACACACATCCATGGCTTGGCCGGTGTCAATTCTTGCTGTCCTCTTTGGAGGTTTGTGGCCATGAACTTCCTGTATGCATCTTCATCGGTCTCTGCAAGCTCATCCAGCATTGACCAAAAGCACTGTGCCTGCTTCATCAGGTTATGTTGGACGCCTGTCGCCATACTTTACTAAAATTGGAAAAGAAAGGAGGACAATTTTGAAAATGGAATCCACGCGATATTCCAAACGGAGCCCTCGCTGATAAACGGTAAATTTCACTTTTCATCCAGATTGTAAGTAAAGCTTAGTATCATGATCTTCAAATCATAAATCTGTAATTGTATCTCAGGTGGCATAAAGTAATTCTGCGGCCGTTTTGAGGGTGAAATCTGATGTTTTTGTTGGAAAATGGTTGGGTTGTTTTAACAATTGTTTGAAACGCCATGTAAGTACTATCGCCAGATTATGTCCAAATGTTAAAAATAATGCAGAGGCTACTGCTGTGGCAATTGCTATCGTTACAGCAGCGTCTGGCTCACTGACCTCATAGTTAATGTCCTTCGTACAACTGCATGTGCGCACATCACATCACATGACAGCGATAAGGGTCTGTGGATGAACAGTTTGCCACATGCATGCAAAATCGTAGCAGGGTACCAACGAAATCAAAGAAAGTGTTCTTGTTTTGAAGTAGATTTTTGATTCAAAATGTTGAATGGTTAATGGCACGTTTTGTATTGATCATGTGTATGCTCCAACTTTTGTGCACTTTAAGGAAAGAATTCCATAAATATACATGTATGGACATCACTAATTTTTCCGATAACATGTCCTAAAAAGCCAAATTTTGCAGGGAAAATATTGTAGTATTTACTGAGAAAACACTTGGAACTTTTCTGACCAGTCTCATAATAGGGTTTGTGCACAGGGTGGCAAGTGATGTCCAGGTGGGGTATGGAAGTCTTTCTGCTTTGTTTATCCACAGACCATTGTTGTCATGTGATGTGCACACACGCAGTGGTACATGTAACTCCGATGGGGCTTACACTGTTTACTGAGACTTGGGTAATCGTTATCTTCAGAACACCTCTATTTTTTACCGGTTCCGTTCCGTTCAAAACTGACTTTTGCGTAACTGTTCAGTACCAAAACAACTTTTGCGGGCCAGTCTTTTGTCTTCAGATTAACTCATGTTTGTTGTAATTTTGAAACGCACTTTCAAAGAAAATGTTACTTTCCTATCTTTTTTTTGGCAATCAGAGACGCAAGCCAGACAGAATGAAAGCCTGATGCTGATTGGCTGATGATATTTTTTTTATAAGCCAATCAGCATGATCAGCATCAAGCCTTCATTGCATCAAGTTTTCACTGTCGCCATAAATTCGAGCCTGTTTTCTGGTTGTCGTTGTCGTCTTTTCAAATGACTCTTTTACCCCATAATTTCCCTCATAAATCGAAGACATGCCCACTTTCCACAATATAATAAACAAAATATTCAAGAAGGTGTCCTCCCTTGAATGATTGAAAAAAAAAGTGATTTACGTATTGAGTGTCATTTAGTCAGCTGTTTTGATGAGTCCTTTCTGCCTTTAACCTTATATAGGAACGGGTTCCTAAAGATAACGATTACCGAGACTAGGCCTACTACATGTACTAGGCCTAGTACATGTACCGGTACTAAAAATAAAAAGGCGAAGTTGGGCACCAAGTTACTCTGGCATGTCGGACGGAAAGAATGCAGCATTCAGCATTTGTGTTCAAAGTCAATGGAAAGTCAAGAAGATTTTCAAAGTATTTTCTAACCACGTTGGAAACGCGATTCTCTGTCCCAGATTCAAATCTTTTAGGAAAGAGTTCCATACTGGGCCATGACCTGAAAAGTACCAAATCTGATGAAGAAACACAATTTAAGGAGTGCAAAAATGCTTAAAATACTTTAACCACCAGTCACACTTGCCAACTGCACTTGCCACACTTGCCAACTGCGCGCTAAAGCGCGCACCCGACGACTGTTTGTCGGCCAACTTCGGCTGCCGTTCTACCTCTGCCGTGATGCAAGTGAAGACTCATAGTTAGTGCAGCAGTGGTGCATCAAACAGGCATCCGGTGCGCGCTTCAGCGCCATGCCGCGCCGCGCCCAGTCAGTTGCTGTGTCACACGTAGCTGCTCTATTTTCTCGTCCACACAACTGACAGCAACGCGAGGCCAGCAAAAGATGGCCGTAAAAAAGGCTTCCGAAAATTCGTGATTTTCATGGCAAACCACAACCCATCCAAACAAACAAAGTTGTTTTCAGTAGTTAAAGACCTACTTCATAGGCCTACATCCATCAAGGTATTTTTTTTCTCAAAAAAAGGATTTCTATGCATTTTGACGGTATTATTTCACGGACAAATCAACTAAAAATTAGGTCATGAAATTTTCGGTTTTGTCAACGACGACGAAAGTCTCCCAAGTGTTGTCAAAGGAAAGAATGAACCTTCATCTACAAAAAATCTCGTGAACGTGATGTCGTCAATATTTTAAGAATTTGATGTACACCTAATGTTTCCAACAACTTCCATTTTTCACAATGCGAAATATCGTCGCCATTGTAAAGCATAGAGCGAGGAACCCAAACACGGTGTGACCTTGTGACCCCATAAGCCAACTGATTGGTCGAGTTCGAGTATGGCCTGCTTAATATTCATAAGTCATTCATTGCACGTTCGCACGTGCTATTCGCAATGTTTTCAAGCCAACGTACATCAGCGTACTTACTTTCGTTTACACGCGTACATGTGATTGCAAATCATGAAATCTCGCAACGGTCTTCATTTTTTTTAACCGGTGATTTGGACCAAACATTAGAAGTCTCCTGCAAGTGTTTCACATGAAAATGAAGCGTATACCTTCCTCTATCTATGAATCTTTGGCCGTTTTGAAGAATCTAATGTACACTTAAAAACTATCGGCCCTCGCTTTTGTCATGTTTGTTGATAAAAAAATATGATTTTGTTCGACAGGCCCTGACAACACTTTATATTTGGCAAAAGCAGTTATTTTTGGTATCAAAATAAAGCACACGATTTGAACTTTTCACATATTTAGCCATATCTTGGCCAAACAGTACATGTATCCAGGCACTTTTTGTGTTTTCTTTAGTCTCGCATAAATCTTGTAAAACCTCGCGTACGCTTTTGGGCCACGCATGCACGACCTCGGGACAAGAAACTGAGGTCCAACAGGGCTGTGTGCGTGTGCGACACGGCCACTGACTGGCGCCATGCAGTTGGCAAGTGTGACTGGTGGTTCGCTGTGTGTGCATGGTAATCGACAGCGCTTTGCAGTTTGTTGGTGCACATATCTAGCACCGGGCATCATCATGACCGCACGGCTGTCGGTTATGCCTCCTTTTTTCACTGCAACTGCAATTGTACTTTTGTAGGCTGAATCTTCATCGTGGATCATTTTTTTCTTCAAAGACCTGTGAAGTGGTGAAGTGGGTAAGACCCAGTTGAAATAAGTGTGTTTAGGGGAACAAAATTGCACATTTTCGAAGTGAAAAACTTCCTCCAGCCCTAAATGACAACCCAATGATAAAATTTAGGGCTGGGTAACTTCAGCTAGGAAAACGACTGTGTTTGGACAAAAAAAAAACAAAAATGCTGCCCACCCTAGTGTAGGCCCCTACATGTATGTCACTTTTTAGTGTCATTAAGTCAGCTGTTTTGGTGAGTTCTTTAACCTTGGGTCCTACAGATAACGATTACCGAGACTAGTAGTACAAAATATAAAAAGGCGATGAGTTGGGCACCAAGTTACTCGGGCATATCGAGCGGAAAGAATGCGGCGATCACGAAGTGTAGGGCCCCTGTTTTGTTTTGATCAAATTAGAATCAAATTTTTTTTATTGTTCAAAAATCACCTTTACAATCAAAAGCAGACTTTCCTCAATTCTAATGACACCCGTTTTGCAATTTTGAACAGATCCTTTGGTGAGAAATCACAATTTTACTGCGCGGTTTGTGCCTTGCGATTCAGCATGTCGTGCGTGCCCACTCACGGTTCATCGAGCGGTGATCGCCATCTTTATTTTCGGGCCACGTGTTGTCGCATCACGCTGTCATCGTCATTTTACCCCCGAATTTCTCTCAGAAAATCAAAACCCTGCCCTTTATCTATGACATACCTGTTTATTGAAAATGTCGCCAAAACTAGTTTGGTACGTCCAATAATTTAAAAGTGGATTTTGTTCCCTTATAGGAACAGGGACCTACACTACACGATCGCCAAGAATGCAGTAGGCCTATTCAGCGTTTGTGTACAAAGTCTATGGAAAGTCAAGAAGATTTTCAAAGTATTTTCTAACCAAATTGGAAATGATCCTCAGTCCCAGATTCATGTCTTTTTATAACATTTTTTGCAATGACTGACCTTTATTGAGATGATATATGAAGAAAATGTGGCGTCAGGTTGCAACGTTCTTTCCCCAAACGTTCCCTTTCTTGCTGAACTTCAGGAGTTTCAACTTTCCGCAACTTTTGTTTACTAATCGACCAAGTTGACAAGCGCCCTCTCTAGTTGGACGTAGAAATCTTACGTTCCGATGGCGCCCTTCTCGCTCTGGGGGTGGGGGGGGGGGGGGGGGGGGGCGGGTTGAAAGAAAATTAAAGTAAACCGTTTGGCACATATAATGAATTTGTCTTCGTGTGCGAGAGACTACTATTTTGTCAGGCGCGCCCTTTTTCAACAGAAATGTTGACAAAAAATGTGCAAATATATGGGGTAAGGCCTATGCCCTTAATTTCTTAGTTTTCAAATTCAAGAGGATTGTGTTGCTTATGTTCCATGAAAACTGAATTGGATTGTATTTTTCGCATATATATTCAACGCTATTGTTTCGGTCATATTATTTGTATGTTTAGACGGTTTCTCATGAACACACTATTTTTTTTTAACCATAGACAGCTTCCCTCAAATGTTAATAGACTTGTGTCACAAGGGCATTAAATCTCAACAGGCAACATCAGACACTATATTTAATACACTTAGAGCAGTAGAGTGGTGTCAGCGCCAAAAACCAATCCTAATTAATATAAAGGACATTTACACTTATAATTTTGCCGGCTAAAATTTTATTTCAAAGTCGTCCGCGCTTCACAACCACCGGGATTTTGTCCTTGCCATTGTACAGAAACGACCATAATGGACCGTAACGCTAACTCCTGAATTATCTGATGCATTGAATTCAATTTCAGCCAGCAGATTGGTCATGACAAATAGAACAAACACACAGAACATTTAGACAACAAATTGTTGTTCTCTCCGTAAATATTATTTTTGTCAACACCGGGAAAACGCGCGTATCTGCAATCACGGTCTACAGCACACTTTGCCGATATTGTACAGAAACGACATCGACACAAAACTAATGGACACGCCAACTCCTGAATTATCTGATGCATTGAATACAAATTCAGCAAGCAGATTGTTCATGACAAATGCGAAAAGCACACAGAATATTTAGGCAACAAATATGTTGTTCTCTCCGTAAATACTGTATTTGTCAACACTGAGGCCGGGAAAAACGCGCGTATCTGCAATCACAGTCTATAGAACAAATCCGAGTGAAGAGTAGCAAAACAATCAAGTATATAAATAGTTTATCAGTTCAATTTGTTTTTGTGTTCATTGGGTGCCAGAAAAATATTTAAAGTTGTTGTTTGTTTTCAAATGTAAGAGTCACCTTTGGTGTCGCTAAGCCCACAACAGCAAAACACAACAGGTCCACAACAAAACAATGTAATCAAACAATGATTAATTCAACTTATTTGAAGTTGTCTTATTAATCAAAGAAGCTGTCTTCTTGCAGACCGAAGTGGGGCCACCAGAAATGCCTTCTAAGATAAATCCACCGGGGAACAAGTGAAGACGACTGTTTTAATGCGAAATTGTAGTCTATTCATCCCCGTTGCCACTTTATAATACAAAGAAAGAAAAGAAAGGAAACACTGCACCCCTCCCATAAAATGCAATCTAGCCCCGCCCCTCCACATAAGGAATTGGCAACAACTGGCCTGTCGGTGACCCCTTTCTTGATCCCCCAACAATAAATGCTTCTGGATCCATCAGCGATTTAGCTGTGTAATCATTTTTTTAATTGCATGAAGTAAATTTGTGATTGGGTTGATATATTTTTTAAGGAATTTCTTTTGACATCCTCATTATGAAGCCTGCATGCCTGATTACAAAACCCAAGTGGTGACCCAGCTGTAGAATTCAGAGGCGGGAGATTGGTCCATCACTGAGGGAGGAATGGAGGCGTAACACAACAATCATCTAACCTCAAAGATTTCTCCTTGATTGACTTAAGTCATTGCATGGAATGATTTATTACACGATAATAATCATACAAAGTACACAATGTCAAATAATAATCCCTGACGTCTTAAACTTTCCCCCAAATTCTGGAACAAAGGAAAAGAAGAGATCAGAAATGTTTCTGCACCAATAACAAATAATACAAATAACACACAAATTTCAACAAAAATTTCTTTCACAGTTAACCATATCAAAGCCAAATCAACTTACTTCCGCCAAACGGTGCAAATATCAGATTTTTATTTTTTATTTAAAAATTAAACAAGGAAATTGACTGTAGCAGGATTACCATTCCAGATTACCGTATCGGAACAGGAATCCAGAGGTCACCAGGTCAAACCAGCTCCAGTCAATGTCTTTGTTCAACTTTCAAGTTACACATGTATTATAATGCACCAAGACAGTTCTCCTTTGTGGTTTATTTTTATTACAACATGTAACTTAAGTTGCACGAAAAGATCCAGGTCAACTTTCAATGTCTATTTGATAATAACGAAATAACGTTTGGGAAAAACAGAAGCACAGTAACTAAGGACATTTCAATAACCAGTGTTTGTGTAACGGGAGCACAGTCACTGGTTGAAGAAGCGTCAGGAACTATGACAATGTTCTACATAAAGAGTGAAGGTTTTATTTCGCTCCATTTTAGTAAACGTGAAACAGAAACCAAACTTTCAAGAAGTCAGCAGATTATCTTGACTTGGAGTTCGTACCCGAGTGATGACCTTATCTTACAGAGTTGCACATTAATGATCACAAGATAAAAATCACATGTAGTTTGTAAACCATGGCTTAAAGGCATACAGGAACATTTGTATTTCATGTGTTTTGTTTGTTTCCAATACAAGTAATATCATCACTGTTCCACAGAAGATTACTCAAAATGTTGAGGCTTTGGATATTACACTTTTCAAGAAAAGAGTGAAATATCCATGCACAAACTTTTCATCAATAAAAGCGATTTTGTCCATAGAACTCCTTTATATCCGAACACCAGTCAATTGACTGATCATTGGAAATCACCTACATTTCTTGATTTCTGCTTAATGACAGCAAGCCAGATGGAATAATTTCACAGGGTGTTTAGTACCAGTGCGATCTTTAATCCAAGTGAGCTTTTTTACTACAATTCGGTAGGTTACTATTGGGATAATTACAAATGATCCCATCCATCCCTTTAAATGTGTAAATTAATTTAAAATTGCAATCAGTTCGGCTTTGAAGTTACAATGTGTAAATCTCATTTTAATCAAATATTCTTTCATATGTCATGCCAGCAACAACAGTTAGACATTATTTACATTAGTTTACATTTCGTTATATCAAAACGTTGTTTCAAAGTATACCTTTTCTCTCCTGCAGAACTACTATCACCAAAATGAACGGTTGCATTTGGGCATGTTATAAACCACTGCTATCACCTAGGCAACTGCAAAAAATCAAAACTGTTAGAAACAAAAATGTCAGTTTTTGTACAGAATATTGATCATACTTGGAATAAACAAATCTAGTGTCGACCAATACTTTGAAGAGGCTTGCAATGATAAAAACAAGCAAATTGTTCGACTTGTACCTATTCCAACATAATCAGAAACACAGAAACATGTGCGCGTATACAACAATTGCAACGATTGGTCCTGAATGAGCAAACATGACTGTCCTCTGACAAAAATGCATCATTTGGCAATGCAACATTCTACATGTATATATTATACATGAATTGTTTGACAGTATGAACACTGGTTTAGTAATTCTCAATATGGACATAGGCCTACACATGTAGTTGAATAGTAAACAAAATCCATGTTATACTGTCCTTACACAACTGGACCACTTTAAAGGTATATTACATAAAAAGTAAAGGTTAAAGATCTATACAAAGTTAGCAAACTGGAATCATAATTTTTGCCATTGTACGCGTAATTTACATTAATTTACACAAACTATTTGATAAAGAATGAAGCACAAACACTCAAAAGAAAAGTCTGTTTGAAAGGAATGAAGTTGTGAGAATTTTCCGAATTTGTACATAAGGCAAACGCAAAACAATTCAAAAGTACCCGAGGTTTGGAGTATTATTCTCTATACTAAGTTTTGCACAGCACTGGTCTATGGAAGGGTGTCATGCAGCCATTTGCGTGTGGTCAAATTAGTTGTTTGAATGCCATATTACTACATTGATCGGATAAACAGGGTAGGAGGAGGCCTTTGTCACAAAAGTTGAAGACATCTCACACATCTTTTACCTAAGATGATGCGATACAAGATAATTTTCTCAAAAGAAATGGAAAGGAGAGGTGGATTCTCCTGTTTAATTGACGATTAGATTGTAGATTTATAATAGTACTCAGAGGTCACCCAAGATACAAGGTCAATTTAATATCACTTTCAAGTGACACCCAGAATGCTTAGTACAGTGCTATTATGTTTGAAGATTTCAATGAATCATTTTGTACAGGAATTGTTGATTGACTTTTCACACTGATTGATTGATTAACTGATGGATTGAATTTTTGGGGGATGGAGGTTCAGTAGAATGAAGAACTATGCTTGGTATATTTGTATTCATAATGTAAGAGGATTCCGAAAACATCTATTTGTATTGAAACTGTTTTGTTGACTTTTTCATTCATTATCGAGCCCCTTATTGTCCTCTGAAAATAAAGTTGTTGTTGTTATTGATTGTTGTTGTTGTTGTTTTTTAAGTGATTCTTTTTTTTGGGGGGGGGGGGAGAAGGTTGCAGAGCATTGACTTCACATAAAATGACCCATGATACGTGCTACTTGTTTCAATTTAATGCAGCTCGTGCGTGGTGCATTCATAGGGACCAAGGTGAGAGTTATGACTTGGTGGGAGAATATTTAGGCTTCGAATTCTCCTTCTTCTATTTCCTTCAGGTGAGGGAGGTCTTGACTGACAACTTGCCCGACGAGCTCAGGAGGGAGGCTGATGTTACAAAGCCACAACAAATGTAACTTAGGGAGACCTCGGAGATGATGAGTGAGAGCCCTCACTACATCCAAACTGAATGCATTGTCACTAAGGCTAAGCGATTCTAAACCATGCCCAGCAGGAAGGATGCTGATCAGGTCCTTCACGTCATCATCGACCAACCTGCATGCACTGAGGTGCAAGATTGTAAGGGATGACGAGATGTGGCTAACATCTCCCACCCGTGCATGCAGGTTGGTGCCATACATTGTGAGCCAATCCAACCTGCACCCTTCCAGTGCCTTCAATAGATTGACAACCTCATCCGGTGATCGTTGGTCTATATCCACACTAAGTTTGCCTATTTGTTTCTGCATGCGGAAAAAGCTGTGTGATACACGCCCCACATCAAACCATGACTTTGTCTTAACCACAATGCCTAATTGAGCACGGTCCTGTTCATCCACCACACCAAGTGTTTCCTCAAGGAGGCTAAGCCCCTCCTCCTCCTGCTCAGACAAGTGGTAGTCAACATATATCAGCCCAGCTGACTCCATGCTGTCACTCAGAAGAATTCCCCTGAGAAGGGTAAGCTCCTGCTTTCTTACATCCAAGTAAAAATGTGTACCTTCAAGTGGCGGAGTGACATGCTGTAAGTAGTAGCTCAGTGATTTCAGGTCTTCGTTATTCTTGCAGTTTACCCTAGTTGGTCTGACTAGTTTGGTAGCCAACTCTTCTGAACTGGACTCCCACAACAGTAACCGAGCAAATCTCTGCAGTTCCTCCTCGTCACCTTGCATCTCTCGTATGTGATCCAGAGTGAGACCAGCAGCCTGCATGGATCTACTGCAATAAAATCTCAGCAGGTATTCCATCGCAAGAACATTGCCTTCTCCAATCTGCTTCAACCAATCACGGAATTTGTTTTCGAAATCTAGTTCCTTCTGCAGGTTATCTGCTGTACCCGGCCCCTGGAATCCGGTGATTTCTAAAAAATCATAGAATAAGTAAGAGTAAACTGTTTATTAAGTATACATAACATTCGATTCATAAAAATTCTCTCAAGCTGCAATTCATCAAAAACAAACAATTTGCACGTCCATTTTTGGACATTTTTCTACTGAAAAGGTTTTCTGTTCGAATCAGGCCCCCATTATTTGGTCAATTGGTCAATACAAAAAATTGAGAAAGGTTTGCTCATTGGCTTATACTGCCATTTACTGACACAACAAAGCCAAAGAAAATTTACAACTGTAAAATATCAAAAAATTCTAGCAATTTGTCATGCTGAAATAACTATAATATTGAGGTTTCTGACCAGAACAACATCCCAGTTTTGCTAAAAAATATGGAAATTTGGATTAGCATAAACACACAAAAGGCACCAAAATACCCCTGAAAATAGCCAAAAAGAATTTTATAGTTAAATGGGACACAAAGGTGCATTTTCAAGGACTACATTGAAACAAATTACATTACATGTGCCCTTTAATTTGGCATCCCTGAGATCACAAAACAGTGAAATCTCAATAATCAGTCAAACTCTGATAACTCAAAACAACTGTTAAGTCAAACAAAGAATCCATTGCCTTCATTAGTATAACAATGATATACAACCCTGCTTAACTCAAAACTCTGCCAAGTCAAATTTTGAAACTGTTCCTTTGAAGTTTGACTTGCCAAGATTTCACTATATTGATCAACCCAGCTGCACAAGGTTGACCTTGCGCGCAACAGCCAGTCTCTATTTACTCTATGATGACGTCCACGCAGAAATTTTGATCACGCCACAAACGGGTGATGAAAGGACGAACTGCTGCTGGCGGTACATCACACAGCAGAAAGCAAAATGTTTGATAATGATGTACTGTGCAGTGTTGCAAGGTCACTTTCAAGTCTCGTGTATTATCACGAGCAGTTTCTTTTTCAGGGTGTGGACCCACTTATTAGTCCTCATTGTCTGTAAATTCCTGGGCATATTTAAGGATGCATAGCGACCTACCTTTCTCAACACCACACCCCCCACCCAACCCCTAAAAGAGGGCAAAGCAAGCTGAATAATACCAAACATGACCAGACTTAGATTTGTTTATCGAAGACTTGATTCTACAGTAAAACGTAGGCTAAGTAAGTTGCGTATGAAATGAGTTAACACGCATTTGTCTTTGAATATAGTAACGGAAATTATTTTTGAAGCCATTTTTTCCCCCCATCTCCTTTCAAACTTTGCTGGTTATAACAAAGGAATTGTGAACATTGAACAGAAAGTTATTCATGTTAATGTGGGCATCTGGGGATTTCCTTTGATCTTTATATGCACATTTCATTTTGACCCACACGTGCTGAATTACAAAGCATTTTCTCGACCAAACTCGTCAGTCGGAAGTCACTTACATTACATTGTATACATTTGTATACATTGCACTTGCAAAGTCTGCGCGTTTTCGGAGACAGTTTCTGGACACAATCTCCATGTTTGACTCCTGCAGGTCAGAAGCAAGGCCTATATGCCGTGATAGGGCAAAATCACTGAAACTTGGTGGGCCCCGATTGTCATCTGAAATTTTTAAAGTCCTATATATCTGGAGAACTACAACAGCTAAGTCATGGAACTATGTTCAACACATATTCTAAAACCGTAAACCACCCTCCCCCTGCCCCACCCCCCCCAATACATTAACACTTGATTTAAGATATCAAACTACTTCATTGCATCAAGCAAGATTATATTTACCGCGTTCCTCCGACAGCTTGTTGTAAGTGATAATAACTGCACTTGGACCAACAATGACAGGGCTCTGGCTACCGCTGATCGTGCCGGTGTTTCCTATGCTGGCTCCACTTATTCGTGGGTATCTATACATCAGAAGCAAGAATTACAATATCTATTATATAAGATGGAATTTTTGCGACGGGGTGATATAAATCAAATTAGGTTTTGCCCTTCACTGACATTTAAACACTGTATACTCAGTGTGTTACCTCCGGAG
This sequence comes from Patiria miniata, assembly GCF_015706575.1. NCBI lineage: Eukaryota > Metazoa > Echinodermata > Asteroidea > Valvatida > Asterinidae > Patiria > Patiria miniata. Next base: position 5,947,194 of record NW_024037064.1, on the reverse strand, counting down.
TGAAAGTTGGAAAAAATCACTCGGGTGGGACTGGAACCCACAACCTCCTGCTTTCTAGTGCAGATGTCTTACCACTCGACCACCGAGCTAACGAGATCGGTTGGCTGGTTCGAATCTGATTAACATAGCAGCGGGTACCGCATAAACTATGCCGTTAGCTCGGTGGTCGAGTGGTAAGACATCTGCACTAGAAAGCAGGAGTCGTGGGTTCGAGTCCCACCCGAGTGATTTTTTCCAACTTAAATTAAATGCACTGTGGATCTGCAAACATTTTAACTCATTTGAATACGTGTCCTGAATGACTTCAAATTAGCTTCAGATTCGCGTTCACATTCACATGTGTGATGCGATCAAACTAAATGAGTCGTTTGTCGGCAATTATGATTTTAAGATACAGCCCAAAATAGTTCAGTGACTTTTTTGTAAAATCGGAAGGCTACATATGTCCTCTTTCATGTCAACTTTTTTTCCCCAGAAAATATAACGATAAAGTATTCAAAACGTGACATTTTTGCTAAGGAGTAACGAGTTTATGTCAATAACCTGAAATAAAGCACGTTTATTGTTGTGTAATAAACACTTCAATTTTGAATCGTTGATTTCTCTGTTGAGTCTCTGTTTTCTTGTTTCAAATCTGCCTGTGTTCCAAAGTCCCATAACTTCTGAACGGAAGGTCGTATTCACATGGGGTTTTCACCAAATATAAACTGAAATATAGCTCTATTCAAAAACCACAACATTTGATAAGGGCCGACAAATGACTCATTTAGCATGATCGCATCACATGTTTTTGTGCATTTGGCCTGAAGACTGCTGACCCACCTGCCACCATTTTCTCGTATTTCTCGTCAATCTTGAGGATTTCTTGGTAAGTCGTAACAGCCGCCTCGTAATCCTTCAGTCCCTGCTGGGCCTTGCCAAGGTGCGCTAATGCCTTGACGTTTGTTTGTTCCAACTGCAAGGCAGTCCGGCAGTCCTCCATTGCCTCTGAAAACTTTTCCAATTCGTTGTAAGCCTGGGGGGGGGGG